>NC_051180.1:144715003-145017503 GCF_013339695.2 Rhipicephalus sanguineus | reverse complement strand
GATTTTTCTCGACCCAGTTTTTTACGGCGCGACAGGAAGCTTACCCTTCGTAGCGTTTGTAGCTGCAGTGGTTTATACTAGAAGCTCGTAGTTATTTTATAAGCAGTATCTTTCGATCTGAAAGGCTCCAAACACGCATGAAGGCTTGCTCCAGCAACGCTGAGAATTGATAGCGATGCCGCTAGCCCTTGTGAAAGCTGTCGTCATTCTCCTTTCGCAGGAGTTACTGTAGCTATGCTTAACCACCTTTTATTTTGAGCTTGCAAACCATTTTTGAAAATAGAAAGCTGTTACAATGAGGTGATGTGGCTTTATACACCTTCTCGGTATTTGTACAGCGTTGTGTGCGCCTGCGCCCAAGGTTGCCTGTGCCTGCGACATGGATGGTTTGTGCCGGCATGGGATAGGCATGGGATCATTACGCCAAGCGAAGGCAGCGCCACCTTGTTGCATACAACTAACGCAGGCCTATATGTACATTTTATGGAGTAATAACGTTTAATATAAAGAAATGAACAATATTTCGGTACTAACAGAAAAGTCATCGAACGCATACACCAACCAATGGTCACGTGACCGCCTTCATCGGACCGTCTATGATTTTGCCGCCAGAGGCGCCAAAGGTCATTTTTCGCGACTTTCAATGGAGAAATAAAAATATAAATCCACCTCTCACGAGATAAACAGGGTTGGTTTGAGTGAATGCGACGGACAATCTTTCCATCAGTGCAGTCATCTCATTTCATGTTTTGGGCAGTTGTCGGTCCCTTTAACATGTCCCTTTTGATATCTCTCAAAATCGTGTCAGTACTCCTTTAAGCGAACGCATAAAGCGCCCTCTGACTTTTTTTCTTTTTTTTTTTGGTATCGCATGCCAGCGATCACAAGCAGGGAGAAGTGCTTGACGCCACGAAAATGAACGAACGTAACATTTTGCTGTAAGATGTAAGATGTCTGTGCGTGAGCTTATTTTCATTGTTTTTTTTTTTTTTTGTAGCTGGTAACCGGCTAAATCATTGCAGCGCGAGCTTGTTGGTGTGGCATCACTGAATACGACTTTTGCGCATATAAACGAAGACACAATCGAGACACAAGAAAGTAGCGCAGTGCGTCGCGTTCACGTGCTTTGCTTGTATCCATGTTTGTGTGCGCCGCGCGTTTTGGTGCACGTCAAAGAAAAAAAAATGATCAAACGACCAAAATTAATTCGAAGACCTCCACAATACAACGCTCTCAAAGCCCCAGCCGGCGTTGTTTTTAAGAGTCAAGCTTCGTGAAATCTTTCGTGTGGTTATAAAACGTGTGGTTATACAAATTTTATTTCGTGTGGCTATACAAACGTATGATGTTTCAGAAATGGCTGGGCTAGGCAGCGTGTGTGTCAGCAGGCCTCCGATTGCTTTATCGTTCCTACTTTTTTGTTATATACTGCACAAGTATATATTACGCGATTGTAACGAATAAATCTTTTTGCAAGCCAGCGCTATCGTCTGTGCCCGTCTTTTACTGGTCCTCTGTCTTTTCGCGCTGTTTTTATGTGAAATATGTCGTACCAACTCGCCCAAGCAAACACTTGAGTTATAAAAGCCAACCGTTTATGCACCGAATAAGGCGTTCACTGGTTATTAGATCAGGAACGAAAGCAAGCGGTTACGTCCAGTTTGAACGAATAAGTAAAGCTGATCAGGTAGCGCAAGATTTGACCCTGGACAAGAGAAGGGACGAAGACGAGCGCTCGCTCGTCTTCGTCCCTTCTCTTGTCCAGGGTCAAATCTTGCGCTACGCGATCAGTTATGCATTACCAACATGCCCAACTTCATAATCTCGTGAATAAGTAAAAAATACGTGCAAAATGCCAGTCTCACCCTTAAGCTTCCTCGCGGACACAGTTCTGTGATTATCGAAATGTTGGGTTCTTCGACGCAAAGTCCCACGAAGCGAACGAGGTTCTCATGTGTGAGGTCGTGTACCTGCAAAACACGACGATGATCGTCGGAAACTTGCAACGACAGAGAATTGAAGCAGTGTTTCCAAAGGAATTCATTGTGGAGGAAGGTGATATGCACATGCTCGGACTCAACAGAACCAGGCCACACAAACATCGGCATTTGCCTCATTTGCGTTGTATGGTTCGCTTTTGTTGTTCAGTTCTCTTGGTTACAGAAGAAAAGGTATATATATATATATATATATATATATATATATATATATATATATATATATATATATATATATATATATATATATATATATATATATATGACGTTACAAAACAGAGACGCGTCGTGGTTCAGATGCCATACTGCCATTTATTCTAATACACGCGCATACTACTCCGTCGTCGCCTTCTCATACCATCGCCTTGTTCCTACGTCACACTCTTCCTCCTCCCCTCGAGAAAGTCTCATTTCAGAAGGTACAAAATAACGCCGCAGTTTGTTTACATGAACAATGTCAGAGTTTCTACCTTAAGGCAACACAGAGTGGTTGGTCTCGTAGTTCACTGGTGAGACCTTTCGTAGAACCGTGTAAGGCCCTTTCATGACTGAACTCAGTTTGCCGTTGTTGGGATGCCATGGTGTCTCGTAAAGGACAAATTCACCGACTTGGAACTCAACCGTAAGAAATTTCCTATCATAGACGACTCTGTTTTTGTTGTGGTAGGCGATAAAATTGTTAACCGCAGCTTTCCGCGCGTCTTCAACAGTTTATTCTCGTTGTTTTAGCATAGTCGCATAAGGTGGTATTCCATACATCAGGAAGGAAGTTGCGTAGCTGGTAACTTCGCGGGGCGTTCTGTTGTACTGATCTATTACCTCCGAGAGCAATTTAGTTCATCACTTCTGTGGCTCCTCATTGATCTTGCATTTAAGTCTGGTTACAATGGTCTGGTTCGTCCGCTCGTTCATACCATTGCATTGCGGATGATGAGATGAAGTGAAGAGTTGATGTATTCGGTTGTGTTTTAGGAACTGCTTAACTTTTCCTGCTGTGAATCCTGTTGCACGATCTTGAAAGGAACTTCCGTGGTTTTCCCGCAGCAAAAATGGTTTTTAGACATGAGATGTAGGCGTCACTGTTTTCAATTTTAAGAGCGCACACCCATACGTAGTGAGTAGCATGATCAATAATCAAGCGGATAAATCTATTTGATGAGCTGTATCCAGAAAATCGTCCAATCGGGACCATTGCAAAAAGGTCAAAAGGCTCTTCAGCTGGAGGGGGTGATTCGAGTGTCACATACTTCTTTGTTTTCGTCCTTCTTGCATCTCTGGCATGCATCGCAATGCCGATGTAGGTGGCAACATCAGTTATCAAATACGGCCAATAGTATTGTGGAGACAGGAGTGATAGTGTCTTCTTCACTCCGACATGCCCGAAATATTGATATGCCTTCCTAAGAATGGTTGGGCGCAGTTCATGGGGCTCATGTATCTTCCTTAGTCCTTTTCTTTTGACGATGACTATGTTGATTTCCAATGAATACGTTCCTTTTGGAACGTATTCGCTTGGAATGCGCTTGTCCTGTTGCTTTCTTCTACTAGTCCCACGTTTTTTTCGCGCTATTTGTTTCCAAAATGAATTACCAACTCGCCCAACAGTCTATCCTTCTGAGTTCTTTTTGGATGCTCATTGCTGCATCGTTGAAGTTCGTCGTGTGGCAGAAGCTGAACTATTGGGGCTTTGGAGAGTGCATCTGCTTCTACGTTGCTTATGTCCTCTTGATGTTTGATGTTGACTTCATAGATCGACAGTTTTAAAGACCACCGGAAAAGACGACCTTGAGGATTCTTAACATTCTTCAACCACTGAAGAGCAGAGTGATCCGTTACAACAGTGAATGGCTTTCCGTGAAGTTAGCAATGCCATTTATCAATGCCATCTGTAATAGCAAGGCATTTTCTCTCTGTAATAGCATAACACACCTGAGGCTAAAGTAGTTTGCGGGAATAATAGGCAATGGGATGTTCCTTGCCTTTGTCGTCAGGCTGGTTCAGCACTGCACCAATGCCTTCGGCAGACGCGTCGCAGTACATGTTCTCGAAGGGTCGTATATGCGAAGCACCGGTTCTTCAGTTATTCGCTCCTTCAGTTCCCGAACGGCTTGCTCGCATGCTTCCGTCCACGACCACTTGCTGCCTTTGTGAAGTATTTTCGTAAGGGGAAGCACGATGTCGCTGAATTGAGGGATGTACTGCCGGTAAGTGTTCACAGTGCCCAAGAAACGCTGAAGGTCTTTCTTTCGTTTAGCTCTCGAAATTTGAGTATTGCGACCACGTTACTTTGTTTCGGTGTCACTATTCTTTGTGAAATTTTGTAGCCCAAATATTCAATGCTGGATCTTGCATACTGGCTCTTTTTTCCCTTTCAGTTTTACGTTCTCGGCTTTAAGAGCTTTCGATAGTGCCTCGAGGTGTCGATATGATCGTCAAATGTCTCCGAGTGTACCACCACATCGTCAAAGTAATTGTTAACATTGGTGAGCTGTTGTTTGGCTAGTATTGATTTCATTGCTCTTTCAAATCTAGCGGGAGTGTTCTTTAACCTGAACGGCATTACAAACCACTCATAGTGGCCATTAGCCGTGACAAACGCAGTTTTCTGAACGTCGTCGGGATGCAGTCGGGCATGCCAGTATCCGGATGTTACATCCAATGTAGTGAAAAACTCAGCCTTTCTCAAGTGGTCATGCACATCTTCTATACGTGGAATTGGTTGATAGTCGGGTACCGTTATGGCGCTGCGCTTGAGGTAGTCAATACATAGACGAGTATGTTATTCGCCCTTCTTTTCCACTAAAATGACTGGTGCGGCTAGGGGGACAACGAAGGCCTCACAACACCTTGCTTAATGAGGGCGTCAACTTGTTTGTTAATCTCCGTTTTGTCTGCCTGTGAACATCTGTATGGTGCTCGATGAATTGGGACAGCATTGGTAAGTGCGATCCTATGTTGCTCAGTAGGGATGCATCCAATATCTGTCTGGGATTCGAAAAGATTGTGTCATACTTGTTTAAAAGAGAGTCGAGCACTGCAGGTTCATGCTGTGATAAGTTTTCTGAAGTCAGGGTTTCATCAGCGGGGCTGTAATAGTTGGCTTTTCATCATGATCTGGTGGGTTCAAATTTTCACGTCCTTGTGTCACTGACTTGCTTTCCTAATTTACAGAAAGATTGAAGCAGGAGGCTTTGTCTAGATCAAGAATTAATTGCGTTCTCATGCCTCGCAGAACGGCTACATAAACGTTCTTTGTTACATTCCCAATTTGCTACTGAATGTTTACGCGATCCAAAGTTCGGATGCTTGAAGTAACTTGAAGGACAGTCATGCTGGAGTCTCTCATAAACTGAAGTTTCAGCTGTACGTACACATCCTCAGTGATACAAGTAATTGTTGCTCCTGCATCAAGAATTGCAGTGACCTTCCGTTGGTGAGAGCTTTGAAGCGTGTTAACTCTAGGAGATGCATTTGTTTTGTGGGGCATGCGGTCGAGAAGTCAATGTTGGCTGCTGCGGTTTGCTCAAGAGACGTGAAGCTCCTGATGTAGTACCAGGATTACGAGAAAAAGAAACTGCTCTCACCCGTTTTAAAGATGTATCGACCCGTTGAGCAGCGGCGAGCCAGTCTGATGACGAGTTGAAAGAGTCCGGCGATCGCTAGTTCCACATCAGGAGGAACACCATCAGTCAGTCCATAAATGATGTGGCACTCTTTAAGGTCGGCCAAGGAGCCCAGTAGTTTTTTTCTCGTCGTAGTAGTCCTTGATTGTCTGCCCTACTTTCAGCCGGTAGTGAATAAAGAGACGGAAGGCAACTCCGCCTGTCGTACAAAGCAGTCTTGCATGTCGCGCTTTATATAGTCCCATGTCTCGCCGTTGCCGAAAATCTCTGTCAGGTACCACTTGGACGCCTGCCCTTCGATGACTGACCCAATCACGGTGTTTCCAGGATGCCTCGGCCGCCTTCGTGTCGAAAAGAAGCCACTTGTCGATGGGGACGTCTTCTGGGGTTCTCTTTTACATTGGTATGTTGAGCGGAGGCTTCGGGCTAGCCATGCCAGGTTGCTCAGGTCGATCCTGTCGCCTTGTGTGACGTTACAAAGCTGAGACGCGTCGGCGTTCAGACGTTGTTGTAATGCAAGCGCACGTCTGCGTCGTCTCCTTCCCCTACCATCGCCTTGTACGCATATATATATATATAATCTTCTGAGAAATTTTTGAGCGGTGGACATTTTGAAAGTTGGGAGTAAGGGGGGGAGGGGGCTTAAGCTTAATCAAACTTCCTGCTTTCAACACACCCAGCAATTTCATTTCTGGCATCTATGACATGCATAGAAGACGAAAGCAAGGACGCTTGCGTTTTAGCGCTGGCACTGGACTTGCCGATCTTTGAAACCACAAGGCGTCCTGTTAAGACTCCTTTTTACATAACCGCGAGCACAGTTGCTATTAACTGCGCGCAACTGTGCGTGCACACTTGATACTTATTGGTTCCTCTGGCTGGCAGTTCAAAGGATCCCAGGCCGTGGAGGTAGGCCGTGGAGGTCGCGTATCGATGGAGGGGAAATGCTATAGGCTGGTGTACTGTGCGATGTCAGTAAACGATAAAGAACATAAGATGGTCGAAAGTTTCGGAGCCCTCCATTACGGTGTGCCTCATAATAATATCGTGGTTTAGGCACGTAATACCCCGATATTATTATTATTGCTATTCTTCTTCTGCCTCTTCTTCTTCTTCTTATTGTTATTATTATTGCTCTTTGCGAAATATGAGACTGTTCTCAGCACTTTTAGTTTAGTAGGATTTAGATAAACATTTCACAGGTGCAACGTACACATAATTTATAAGATGTGTGTTTCAACCATATCAATATTTTTTTCTCACCATTTTTATCTCTGCGAGGAGCTGCCTATTGACGTTAAGCTTCTTGACGTCCAGTGGCTTTATAGCCACTCGTATTCCCTGTGGTGTCCGCAAGAAATAAACATAAGAAAATGAAGACACTCGTAAGACGGCAAGCTCAATAGATAGTCTGAGTGCGATACTTACCTTGACGGTTCCCAGCTGAACGCCAGATATCTTTAGTCCTTGTAATGTGCTCACATTGGACGCTGATTTCATGTATGACTAAAAAAAAGAAAAATACAAGTTTTATTGATTAAATGTGTAGCTTTATTGATTGAATGTGTAGCCTTAAGCTGTGTTCTGTTGCTGTTGACCACCCGAACGGTACTGCAACTGTGAAAAGGGCCTGCTGACAGGAAAAGGTGACAAAAAATTGTTTGTCTAGATGAAAAATTTATTTCTGCGAGTGGTTTTTCGCCAGCTGAGATGTGTGTTATAGATAAAATTTAGCATTTCCGGATATTTTTAAAAGCTCATTCCGATAGAAGTCTTGACGATGTTTACACGTTTTCTTAACATAACGTCGTTACTTATTTCTGTGTATGTTTATTTAAAATAAACACTTCTTTTTTGCATAATTGTTTTTGTATATTTTGTCATAATCAGCGTCTAATGTTACTTACCATATTTTACCGATATGCAATTATTGCACACGTGATAAGTGTGCCAGGTTTAATTATCAGGAAACGGCTATAAAGCGAAGCAAAATCGTAATGTGAAGACCATATAACTTAATGATCATGAAGATTTGGCGACACTGTTGCCTCTCAGTGACATCATGAATGAGTGAGCAATTTTCCAGGACGTTCGCTACACGACAACAAAGTTTGAGGCTTGTATTTTCCCTGCTTTACTTTGTCTTGCGTGGCGGAATAAGACACTAAAAAGCGCAGACTGTAGTTTCATTTTGATCAAGTGTGATAAGAATATCTGATGACCGCCCATAAGTTTGTTACGTGTCACTTAACGAATAGAACACCGATCGTGCGTTTAACGTCTAGTGCTCCTGTGCGCTACAATATTTTCCTTCTTAAATAAGTGTGAAAATCGCTTTAAATAGCAGTTCAAACAAAAATCATTCTCTCTTCGGGCAACCCTGTAATTTCTCTTAATTTATTTCCTGCAAAAAAATTGTGCTTATAGAAGGCTGTTGTTGCTTTAAATGAAACGTTGCTCGGCGCACTTGCCGCACGCAGTCTCCGACACGACATTTTCAACTAGCTATTTAGTCTCCCACAGATGAAAATTCAAATGGCCTAAAACGTTCGATGTGATAGCATGCACGTGGCGTTATGGACACAGCTCCTTAACGTACTGGTACTCCAATTTGATGGCTTTGATGACCTAAAAACAACATAACCACGTTGTGGTTAACCCGTTTCGATGGGATGAAGACATGACTGGATTCTTATGGGTCTCTGTGCTTGAATAACCATAGAGCCTGCATGCTTTGCACACATGACAGCTTCCTTTGGAAAATTCGTCCAAATTTTTTCCTCTTGATTTTTTTTGTCACTCAACACTGAGGAGTAGCAGATTCAGTTGCAATCGCCAGCCTCTGCTTCATGTTCATATTAAAAAAAAAGCGACAACAATAACGAACATCTATAAAGTTGTGACTGCGCTAGTGGCATTTACGAATGCAGTTTGCGGATCGGCAAACTGTAGTGCCGTCACTTCTAGCCCTTTTTTTATCTTAAATTTATTTGAATTTCTGAGGCAACTAACGATGTCAGGAAAGCTTACAGATAATTTCTTGGTATTCTTACGCAAAGCTGTTAAGTGCTATATGTTAATGGTCTGTTGAGTCATTAGAGGTATGAAAATAGTTTTAATTGCGTAGACTTGGCAGAAATTTTTGTGACACTACGAAGGCCTCAGCACTGTTTTCGACCCTGTGTTGAGCGTAAATTTGTATTAGAGGTTGGGAGAAGTACACCATTTCTGTAAAAATGTTGCTAAACGAAGTAAATCCTATTGAACATGCAAATAGGTATAAGCGTCACTACACAAATGGTAAACAGGCATGCATATTCACAAGACAACACCAACACAACACCAAGACGTTGTCGAATTACCTTCAAAGTAACTGTGGAATAACTACGGTGATTTGGCATCCTAATGACATATACCTGTTGTGAACAACATCAAAACTAATGTGTTGTCGCCAATCGAAGATGAGCAAACAAAATTTGCAAGGCCATAAAACAAGATATAAACGTAACTGACACTTTTCGCTACGCTCAGGTTGTGCCCTTACTAGACACTGTTTTACAAAGGTCATGCTGCGTAAAAAGGCTTTGTTCGACATGCTATTCTCCAACACGTCAGACAAACTCATATAGCTGCGAACCACTATCGACTATCTGTCGTGCACTCGCCCACACAATATCCAGCGCATGTCATTAGAGATTGCACTAAACCTACTGGACTTTAACACAATATTTTTGTAACGAGAAAACTTCTTCCACCATAGCGACATCTGTAGATGTCACAGAAAGGCTCTCCGTGTGCTGCTATAATAATAATTGTGTGGGTTTAGCGTCCTGAAAGCACGACATGATTATGAGGGACGCCGTAGTGAAGGGCTCTGGAAATTTCGGCCACCCGGGTTTCTTTAACATTCACCTAAATCTACGTACACGGGCCTCAAGCATTTCCACCTCCATCGAAAATGCATCCCGCGAACTTCTGGTCAGCACTCGAGCACTATAACCACTAGACCACCATGGCGGCGTGCGTGTACGACTACGGTTTCAGAGGAAGTGACCAATCGTAGTTCTGCTGAGCCTTCTTCTATCGGCGTGCACTGCTCATTCCTCTAACCCTACTGTAGCGTATAGACTATTGTACGGACGGGTTTCGGTGCCCCCATACTGGGCTGTTAACTTTACCGATTTTTAACAAATATAAACGAACAGTGCTACTGTTGACGTATACACATGATAACGGTTGGGTTGGTGCATTCCACGTTCCTTGACCTTATCATTTCACGCCTGGAAATACAAAAATAAGAAAACGTTCGTTTAACAGCTCAAGGTGGCGGCGCCCACATTTCTTACGTAAAACAATCTATACCAAGCGGACGCTCGTTTTGTTGACCTCGGTACCTTTCTCCTTCTGCATTCTGCCTTCTTATTTACTGATGTTTTTGTTATAGACCGCTACCTGTAGTTAGATAACGCAGATATTTTGTTGTAAAAGCTTTCAGGGATACCTCGAATGTGGTAGTTCGGCGTACCATGGTCGAGGCTTGGGCTCTGTGGTTCATGGTTAAACAGGGGAGACAACAGCGCAAAATTGAGAGAGGACACAACACGAAGAAGGCAGGACAACAGCGCTGTTGTCGTGCCTTCTTCGTCTTGTGTCCTCTCTCAATTTTGCGCTGTTTTCCCCGCTGTGTAGTTCAGCGCAAGTCCCAAAATTTAAACTACGGCATCTCGGCTTCTTGCAACGTATATTAATTTCACTGTGTAGTTGTAAAATCAATATCTTATGCCCTCTCATTCAAGTAGAGCCAGCCTCATTGTCTTCGCGAGAACGCAGGGTTTACGGCTGAAGCTAGTTTACGGCTGCAGAATATTAAAAAAGAAACTGAGAATGAGCTGACACATACTAAGCAAGAGCAGCGTAGCGTGTGCAGGGCGTGGCAAATTGAATCCTGAATAACGTAAGATGCCTGGTGTGCGTGCCACGGCAACGTCATTGCGCTACGTGTTTGTACACTTACGGCCTGGCTGGCCATGCTGCTGTCGTTGTTGCTGGGAAGGCTCAATCTGGACTTGCTGAGCGCTTTGCCCGGCAACGTAATATCATCCCACGATATTTTCCACCACTGGTCGTTGAGCTGAGATTCGTACTGGAGTTTCCTGCGTGCGGAACGTTTGACCACGTTTTTAGTGCGCACAGAGCACCGAGAAGGGACGGCTTCATTATGCCGATCATTATGCGCAGAAAACACGAGTTCTGCACTCGGAGGAGGCGCTTAATTATTCACGTACTCATATAGGGCCACAAAGCGAGCCTCATAGAAGGGGCTGCTCTGAGTTCGCTATGTACGCCGCATCGATCCCCTTAGCGGGCGCTTGAATCCTGTGCACCTCCATGGGGGCACAGCGCTGAACTAGCAAGAAAATGGTTAATTAATTGATAATATTATGAACTTACGCAATGTGCGTTATGCGGCTCCGTCTAGTCCAACCACAGAACTGTCATGGACAGTGTTCGCCAATCTTCTTTTTATGTAAGAGTGCTTACTTATTATATAAAGTTCGGTGGCTCCCACATCTCGACATCGATCAATGTAAACAAAAAAGGAGTCGAATTAACGATAAACAGTTGCATTATGTATGCTTACGCAAGGGATATCCCTTGAATATGAGGTCAGTTTTTACTCCAGATAAGAATTTCACAGGTTTATCACCGAAAGCTTTCCCTGCAGTAAGAACATTCTTTTCACAGATGGCCTCCAATGACAGTCTTTGCAATTGCTCTCCTTGTAGGTTAGAAAAGAAGGGCGGCTCTAGACAGCAGCTGGTCCTCTCGATTACCGACTGTTTTCTCAATCGCCTGCTTGAGACTGCAGCCTCAATCACGCACGCACGCACGCACGCACGCACGCGCATGCGCACACACACGCACACACACACAAAAAAATGTTAGTGCTATTGAGCTCACATGGTCTATTGAGCTGTGACGTCAATTTAAATAATTTTAATTATATATAAGACAATCAACCCATTTCTTCACAAAAAAAAAAAACAAAGAAATGTAGCGCACTCTCCACGACATTGTAGAACGCGATATGCACCTGAAGAAAGCGACACAAATGTGTTTTGTGGAGATCAGATAATCGTGCAAAGGAAGTGTAAATTTCATAGGCAGGGTGCACATAGAAAAAGCGGTGTCAGTAATGCACCTAACAAGATGCCCGCTGATGGGCAGGTGCAAAAGTTCATCTAATGCTAACGTTAAAAGGGTGAAAAAAGGTGGGCGGCGCGTAGTCGCTACATTGACGTTCACGAATTAATGAACACGTATTTGATATTTTAGCCACTGAGAGAAATATAGACTTACTTGATGATAAAGAATGCCGAGATGCCTGCTATCACAATGAAGCCAGCCAACGCAATACCCGCTGTTGCGTATGACGGGAATGACTCTGGAGATCATAAAAGAAGACGAAGTGCACAATTTAAGAAAAATAGGGCGCTAGCACAGCCGCGTGCGCACAGGCACACACTCACGCACGTATATGTATATGAAATATCAATAACGCTGACGAGGACGCCGTACAGCTTTTGCATCAGGCATATATATTTAAAGACGCTGTATGAGGCACTAATCAGATAATTTTAATGTGCCAGTTGTTGGTTTCCATGCAAGGATTCCAGGCACACCTTCTAGACTCATGAGCAATCTTTGTGTGTCACGCCAACATTGTCATTCAGGTTATGACTTCGCAGCTAAGCACTATTTGTGGAGTGGATATTCCGACGCAAGGACCCAGGTCCACAATGCATAAGTGGTGAAAACTTGGCGACAATTTTGGTTCCTTGCTCATATTATTTTTTTAACTTCCTGGGACTCCATTCCTCTTAGAAACGACCTTTTCGATGTATGTCACTGTCCCCTCGCATTATGTAGTCATACATTAGTTGAGCATAAGTGGAGCGAGAAACAAAGTGATTGATCGATTAAATGCATAGAGAGGAGGCTATGAAGAACGAAAAACGCAAAGCGTTCCGTTAAGTCCGCGATGAACGTGTTACCGCGAAATCAGTAACAAATATTTTCTTTTGTGGCCATAAGTAATGTGCATCCATAACAAAGGTACAACTATTCACACAACTTTTGACGAAGTGCTGTATTAAAATAGATCACGGTTCACAAGAGAGCTTTCGATATCTAATATTTGAAACCATTTTTCTTGTAAATGAAAGTTTGCGTAAGTACGTCATGAGTCAGATATGCGTTATCCTTTTATGTCAATACAATTATAATGCAGAAGAGGCCTCATGGGCAAAAAAAAAAAAAATGTGCGCCCCAATTACGACTTCGAAAGGAAAATTGTCATTTTTCTCTATCCCATTTTTATTTAAGTACGCTGTCGTGATGTAACCTTTGAAACTTTTGCTATGCAGAAGCTTTCTGCCGAAAGCGATATTTCGAAATTTCTACGGGTCTCAGAACTTTAACGATTTTCAATTCATGTCACGGAATTTTCTACTTGGAATGTGTGAGCGAATCAAATATGTTTGCACATATCGTAGAATTTTGATCAGCATGCGTATTATCAACGGGTAATTGGTTCATCGAAACACAAAGGGCATATTTCACAATGGTAGTAACCTTTGGCCTAACTCAGCATCTTTTCTTTCGTCAGGATCTGTGCTACTGGCTTACCGGCTTCTCTGGTTATATGTCCGGCGTTATCATTTGTTAAATTTTTCCTTGGACAAAAATTCTAGCGTAAGACGCTTTTTGTGAATAGGGGCCGTGCTCTTAGAACCTCAAAGAAACAGCTGAAACAGGTAAAATAAGTTCACAGCACTTATCACTCTGTCGTACAAACAGGTAAAAACTGTGCAGGACGTGCTTGCCTGGTCCTTGGCACCGCGGGTCGTCCCCTTCGAAACCGCATTCCGGAACATCTAGTGGTGGGCCATTTCGACCCCCGGGCCAGTGAATCTCAATATTCTTAACGTAGTCGAACTGTTGTGTCGCTCCGAAAAACGTACCCACAGCCTAAAACATACAAGAACGCAATTCACGGTATTAGAACCACGAAAAAGAAAACCCGGCGTCCATATTCACTAAAAAAATTTTCGCATGCATCGCTCATAAGAGAAAAGTTTAGCCAGTGCCGCCAGCTTGGCAACTTATTACTAAACAAAAAGCTTTGCGAATTCTGAACTAGATCGTTAATAGAAATGGGTAGTGATCGCGAACTTATCTCGACAAGGACCTGCTTTTTCCACGCAGAAGTTCTCTGAAAAACATTTTTTTTCTTTCTTGTAAACCTTCTGTCACTAAAATAGGCACAGAAAATCTTATTACATATATATATATATATATATATATATATATATATATATATATATATATATATATATATATTGTTACGGTTCGATTGAGGTTAACTGTGTTTATTTACAGATGAAGTCAGGCAATGATAGGTGGTGATGGCGTCCATAAGTAGAAGCAGCTGAACCTCCTCTTCTTCCTCCCCCGTGGCTCATACCCTGACCCGGCTCATACCGTAGCACTCCCCGGTTCACAGACGAAGCCCGCTGGGCGAGTCAGAATCACTGGCGAAGTGCGGGATGGAACTTCTTGAGGCGAGCAACATGCGCCAACTGGGTCCGACTAGACCGACGACCAGCTGACGTCAGACGCGCCACCACGTAGGTCAAGTCACTCAAGCGATCTACTACGACGTATGGACCAGCATACTGGGATAAAAACTTCTGGCATAAACCACGTTTGCGTTGGGGGGTCCACAACCACACAAAGTCACCCTTTTCGAATGAAACATCGTCGCGGCGTCGATCATACCGCTGCTTGGATCGGTCTTGCGATGCCAGTGTGCGCAGGCGAGCAATTTGGCGGGCTTCTTCAGCACGGCACAATGTCTGGGCAACTGAGTCGTCCGTATGAAGCTCAAATGGGAGTATGTGTCGAGGCAACTGCGCGGAGATCGAGCGTAGAGCAGGTAGAAAGGAGTGAAGTCTGTGGTTTCGTGCTTCGCTGTATTATAAGCATAGGTTATAAATGGCAAGACATCATCCCAGTTCTTGTGTTTCGATGATACGTACATAGCCAGCATATTAGTTAGGGTGCGGTTTGTACGTTCGACAAGCCCGTTCGTCTGGGGATGATATGGCGATGAGTGGCGGAACTGCGAAGTGCAAAGGCGAAGCAATTCTTCCACAGTGTCGGCGACGAATTGGCGACCACGGTCACTAATAATTACACGAGGCGGTCCATGGCGAACAACAACGGAGCGCAACAAGAAGGAAGCTACGGACGCGGCTGTAGAGGATGGTATCGCAGCGGTTTCCGCATATCGGGTGAGGTGATCGACACACACTATGACCCAGCGGTTGTTGTTCGAAGATTGCGGAAATGGTCCCAGCAGGTCGATACCAACTTGCTCGAAAGGCGTAGTGGGCGGCGCTACAGGATGAAGAAGTCCTTGTGGAGCGCTTGTGGGTCGCTTGTGACGCTGGCACTTGTCGCAACTCGAGACGTAATTCTTCGTACATGTTCGCATTTTAGGCCAGTAAAACCGCTCCTGCATTCGGTGTAAGGTGCGAATGAATCCAAGATGGCCTGACGTCGGATCATCATGCATGACACGGAGAACGTCGCGTCTCAGACTGTCGGGAACAACCAATAAATACCGCGCACCATGACCCGAGTAATTTATCTTGTATAACAGTCCATCTCGAAGGCAAAATCGACCACTGCCCTTAGGACTGCGAGCGTCGGCGAACAACGGGTCCAAACATAAATCATTGGGCTGTTCCCGCTGGAAGATGGTGGCGTCAGGAAACGTGTGAGAGAGAGCAGCAAAGCAGATGTCGGAGGTGTCCGCATGATCTTCCGTTGTTGACAAAGGAAGACGAGAAAGGCAATCCGCATCGGAATGACGCCTGCCACTTTTGTATGAAACACTAAAGTCAAATTCCTGGAGCCGCAAAGCCCAGCGTGCAAGGCGTCCAGAAGGGTCTCGGAGGGTAACGAGCCAACACAGGGAATGATGGTCGGTTACAATCGTGAACGGACGCCCATACAGGTAACAACGAAACTTCTGAACAGAAAAAACAGCTGCCAAGCATTCTTGCTCTGTCACAGTATAATTCCTTTCTGCCTTGCTCAGAGAACGACTCGTATAGGCGACCACATGCTCTTCATCATTATGGCGCTGGACGAGCACGCCTCCGATGCCAATACCGCTTGCGTCACAGTGCACTTCAGTAGGCGCAGATGGATCAAAGTGACGAAGGAGAGGTTCTGACGTCAGCATAAATTTTAGTCGACAGAACGCAGCATCACATTCAGGTGTCCATTCGAATGGGCTGTCTTTTCGCAAGAGGCTGTTCAATGGATACACGATATCCGAAAATTTCGGCACAAAGCGTCGAAAGTAAGAACGTAGCCCTAGATAGCTGCGGAGTTCCTTTACAGACTTCGGTGGCTTAAAGGTGCTGACTGCTTCAATTTTTCGAGGGTCGGGCCTGACACCATCTTTGTCGACCAGATGACCGAGGACCAATGCCTGTCGTTCACCAAAGCGGCACTTCTTCGAGTTCAAAACCAAGCCAGCCTTTTCGACACAGTCCAGAACGAGGCTTAAGCGGGCGTTATGCTCGTCGAATGTGCGTCCAAAAATAACCACGTCGTCCAAATAGCACAAACACACTTCCCATTTAAGACCACGAAGAATCGAATCCATAAATCTTTCAAAAGTTGCGGGAGCATTGCAAAGCCCAAACGGCATAACATTAAATTGATACAGTCCATCAGGCGTCACAAATGCGGTCTTTTCTTTGTCGGCAGGGTGCATAGGGATCTGCCAATACCCTGATCTTAGGTCAAGTGACGAAAAGTAAGAAGCTGAGTGCAGGCAGTCAATGACGTCGTCGATCCGAGGCAGCGGATACACATCCTTTTTAGTCGGGGCGTTCAATCGTCTATAATCGACGCAGAACCTCCAAGAGCCGTCCTTCTTCTTAACCAAGATAACAGGCGCTGCCCACGGGCTGCACGACTCTTCAATAACGCCTTTGTGCAGCATATCCTGAACTTGGTCAGCAATGACTTTCCGTTCCGATGACGACACCCGGTAAGGTTTTTGCCGAACCGGATGAGCAGAGCCTGTATCAATCCTATGTTGGGCTCGCGAACACGGTAAGGACAGTCGCTCCTCCTTTTCGCCAAAGTCAAACACGGACGCATGTCGTTCTATTAGCTGAACCAGCGTTTGTTGCTCATATGACCGTAGCGTCTTGCTGACCATGCTCAAAATGCACGTCTCGTAGGAGCAACTGCGTTTGGAAATCGCTAAGTGTTTGTCACTTTTTTCGTCGTCGATGGCAGCAAGAGAACTCTCCGTGGCATCATCGAGCAGCGCGAGCTTCATTCCTCGAGGAAGAATAACCGGCACTGGCGAACAGTTAAACACCCAGAGAAACGTTGTTCCGTTATGAATCGATACCACACAACGAGGTACTATTATGTCTTTCTTTGCACACGCAGCCATGAGAGGTTGAACGACGGCATCAAAGGATGTCACGGCCGCAACTGAGGAAGATACGGCGATTGACCTCATGGACCATGATGGTACTGTGAGCTCTTCGGAAACAATCAGTGTGTCTGCTGCAGGCGTCGGCTCGTCAAAGAAATCAGGAACAATGTCACCACTGACAGAAAGCTCACCGGTACCACAGTCGACGAAAGCACCACACTCTTGTAGGAAGTCAATGCCGAGAATGACATCGTGCGTACACCGCTGCAGAACCAAAAACTCAGTTGGGAACACCGTTCCTGCCAACAGCACGTTAACGGTACAGACTCCTACAGGTTGAAGTACGTCACCGCCGACGCCGCGAAATCTGGTAGAATCCTGGCAGGGGAACATAACTTTGCGGCCAATGCGATCTTTGAACGAAACACTCATGACTGAAATCGTCGCACCGGTGTCCACTAAAGCTGTTGCACTTAGTCCATCTATTGAAACGTGTATCCTGTTCTTAAACATGGTAACTGGTGGAGGCATATGAGTCGAGTCCTTTTGTGCGACCTCACCTCCATCGGTCGCGCCGGCTAGTTTCCCTGCGGTGGCGGTGACGACAGCCGCCGTCGAGGTGAAGGCGAGCGACGCGGTCGGGCAGATGGAGGTGTCAAGCTGCGATCAGAAGCGGGAGAGCTACCACGCCGGTTCTCCTGTCGTGGGGTGCTCCTGGGATAGGCGGACCAGGGATCGTTGTAAGCGTTGCCGCCACGAGGAAATGCTGACGGTGGCTCGTATCGCGATGTCACTTCACTCCGCCGACGACAGAATCGAGCTATGTGTCCGGAAGCACCACAACTATAGCACACAGGAGGTTGGCGATATACATTATACTGTTGGAAAGCATCGCCCCGACGCGGTGGCACAAGTGTATAGTCGTTCGAGCCCTGATAGCTGGCGGCCGGCTGACGAGGGTAACTGAAGCGGCGCTCGTACCTTGAATCTTGGTAGTGATTGCGCTGCGGCCTCGGTGGTGCGCCAGAACCGTAGTTGTGCTCCTCGACGCCCGCTGCAGCAATGGAAACATGATGTTGAGCGGGAACCGACATAGGTGCAGCTTCACAAGGCGTCGCACGAGCGTGTCGACTGAGTTCTTCACGTACGATCTCGCGTATCGTAGACGCAAGATCAAAAGGTGCGTAGTCGTCAACACTCGCTACTGTGGTCACATTCGGCAGTCGGCCAAATTTCGGAGCGATACGCCGCATCTTCAGTGTCTCAAATGTACGATAGTGCCGTATGACGTCGGCTACTGTAGCAATGCTGTCTTTGCCGATGAGGAATTGATAAACATCCTCGGCGATTCCTTTTAACAGGTGGCCGACTTTGTCCTCTTCGGACATGCAAGGGTTGACGGTCTTGCACAGCTTCAATATGGCTTCAATGTACATTGTGCATGTTTCACCTGGTACCTGGGCTCTTTGCAGCAGCGTTTGTTCAGCTTGCTTCCTCTTTGCCACGGAGTCCCCAAAACACTCCTTTACTTCGGACACGAAGCGATCCCACGTCGTGAGGATGTCCTCATGGTTCTCATACCATGTTAGTGCCGTGTCCGTCAAGAAAAACACCACGTTAGTCAGCTGAGTTGCCGCGTCCCAACGGTAGTAATTGCTCACCCGTTTGTAGTGTGTGAGCCACTCGTCCACGTCCTCGCCAGATTTGCCTCCGAAGGTACGAGGCTCTATCAGATGCTGACGCTGCCAAGGGCCAGCTGCGACCGAAGCAGGTAGCAAAGGCGCTGCTGGAACTGGTACTGTGGCTGTAGCTGCGTAGTTCTGGGTTCCGTCTTCACCGCGAGACATGTCGACCTCCAGTGGTAACGGGGGAAGTCCAGCAATGCGGCGGCTTCGGCGTAGATCAGGTGGTTGCAGAACCGTGATGCTTGATTCGATACCCAGCACCTCCACCTCAAAACTGTTACGGTTCGATTGAGGTTAACTGTGTTTATTTACAGATGAAGTCAGGCAATGATAGGTGGTGATGGCGTCCATAAGTAGAAGCAGCTGAACCTCCTCTTCTTCCTCCCCCGTGGCTCATACCCTGACCCGGCTCATACCGTAGCAATATATATATATATATAATCTTATAGCGTTCCGCACACTTAACCAAGCTGGCTTTCCGGTTTCCCTGGTGAAGCAAAGTTCAATTCTTTTTGATTTTGTATTCTACTCTGTCTTACAGCCTTATCCAAGGCTGTAATATTGTATATTGTAAAAAAGCTGTATATTTTAACACTAAATAACGATCAAGCCCTTGGATCATAAGCCCAGACGAAGCTGAGAGAAAGAGAGAGAGAAATGGAATTGCAGGAATTTAACCTGGCATAAGTAACCGGTTTGCTACCCTGGGGTGCTATGCAGGATGGCCCGAGTTTGGCGAAACTCGGTATCTTTCCGAGCTCTGGCGACACCCCCTTTTGAATAAGCTAGTAGTACGATAAGGTGAAATCCATCCCTCAGCGCGCGCTCCGTTCCATTGGTTACGATGGAACGCGGCGTCACGTCAAGGGCGGTCGAGAAGGTTGGGTGGTGTCGTAAAACTAGAGGCACCTTCTTTCATTTGTTTGTCGTTCCACTGAGTGCAGACGTGCACCCATGCAGGAAAAGTGGCAGAAAGCTCTACTAACTATATTTTTTATGTGTGTGCGGGCCGTTTGAATTCATTTTCAAGCGTTTAATGTCAGCAGCAAGTAACCTTTAGAATAATCAGCATGGTAGCCTCCGAGATTAGTTCTGACCGAGCGCCTTACATCACCGCGGCTAGACCTAATCGCCGAGGCCACGTGCATAATCGCCATGGTCGGCCAGTTCATTCTATCGCGTTGCTCGGCTGGCGCGCGCCCTCGTCGTTCTCTTCATCGTCTGCTCGGTCCCAGAGCACGTGCGCCCGGCTGATTAGCTAATTGGCTGGGCGGTATACCTAGCTAAGTCAGGACGTGCTAGGACGAAGCTGATTAGTCAAAATCTTGCTAAGGTCGAGCTAAGCCACGTCTTACTAAGACCATGCCAATGAAGTCGTGTAAAGCTAAGAACAAGATAATTGAGATCATGATAAATAACATGACGCTAATTAGCAGCGTGTAATTAAAACCAAGATAAACAAGACCTTACTGGCCGAGATCGTGTTAATTAGGATCGTGCTAATTACAATTATGCTAATTACCTCAGTACTATTCAGGACCTTGAAAATTAAAACTGCGTATTTAATGCCATGGTAATGAACACATTATTAATTATTGTTAATTAACATGAGGCTAATTATGAGCCTGCTCATTAGGACTACGCTAATTACCTCTGCATTACTCAGGACCTTGCGAATTAAAGCTGAGTAATTAGTGGCGCGGTATTTAAAACATTATCAATTAATGCTAATTAACATGACGATAATTAAGAGCGTGTAATTAAAACAAAGCTAATCAAGACCTTAGTCACCGAGGACGTGTTAATTGGGATCGTGCTAATTATTAGCATGCTAATTACATATGTGCTTAATTAATATCGTGGCAATTAAAACATTAACAATTAAGAAATGACTATTCACTATCATGTTAGTTAAGACCTGCCTAATCAATAGCACAAATATTGAGACCGAACTGACACGGGGATTACTCCGAAGCAGACCAAGCAGAATGAGTAGACGAGCCACATAAAACGCTTGAAGAAGCTAGGTGATCACAAGCTCCACCGATGGCCCAAGCCCTGCACAAGCGCTGCAAGCTGAACAAATTATTTTATAGGCAAAGAAGCTGCTGAGTAGCGTCCACCGCATGAAACACTTGACAGGCACACCGGCACTATGACAGTCACGAGTTGAACTGGGGCCTTTTCAGAATCGACGAGTTTGTGCCCGAGTTCGCGCGTCAATCAATTTGATTGACAGACGCCCGCGGCGAAGAGCGGGTCTGCCCATCGCGTTTCCTCTTGCCAAGGAGCAGTGCTCACGCAACAACGCCAGCGAGCGGGACGATTCATCTATGAGCTTAATCGCACAGTCACGTGGTCGTGACGTCGACGAAGACAACAGTCAGCACGTCCGAGATGAAACTGTTTATTTGGCCGAACTTGTGGCCGAGAAACTGAGAACTAGAACTACAGCAATACACGCTGTACTATGATAGCGGCGAACAGGGCGTCGTCCGTCGATCAACTCACAAGCGGTCAAGCGCGTCGGCTTTTATACAGGCGCTATGGAACTTTCCAGCAATATCGATGGTGGCGGCGTTATCTCTCGACAAAGCTGGAACATTCGCGTGCGGCACGCAATCTTAACAAAACGATCTACTAAAATCGTGAAGCTTCTCGAACACTGCTTCACGGCCAGCGTCGAGCGTTGATAACCGTCCTTGCTGGTCAAACTCCAACACATCAAAATAAAAGAAGAAGCGGGCGTGGCATTGCCCCCCTCTGAAAAAGCATCGTCCCGATGCTTGCAACAGAACATGCAAAGGAAAAAAACAAGTGCATACACAAATAAATTACAATAACAAAGGAAAAAGTAGAGTTCCCAGGTTTGCTAACGCGCAAAAAACGGCTTAAGGCGCACGACATGGACGACTTCAGGTCGTGCGCGGCGTCGCTGGGAGTTCGTAATGCCGTCCGGGACGACCTCGTAGTCAAGAGCGCCGTGACGTCGAAGCACCTTGTATGGGCCGAAGTATCGCCGAAGAAGTTTTTCACTGAGCCCACGTCGGCGTATCGGCGTCCAGACCCACACACGGTCACCGGGTTGGTACTCCATGTGGCGTCGTAGAAGATTATAGTGACGGCTGTCGACCCTCTGCTGGTTCTTGATGCGCAGGCGGGCGAGCTGTCGAGCTTCTTCGGCGCGTTGC
This sequence comes from Rhipicephalus sanguineus, assembly GCF_013339695.2. Taxonomy (NCBI): domain Eukaryota; kingdom Metazoa; phylum Arthropoda; class Arachnida; order Ixodida; family Ixodidae; genus Rhipicephalus; species Rhipicephalus sanguineus. The sequence goes on along the minus strand of NC_051180.1, from coordinate 144,995,471 downwards.
AAATAGGCGGCAACGTCGAGATCGTCTTCGTCGGTGGCGGTTGGTAGCATTGCGTCGAGCGTCGTTGCCGGGCTCCTTCCGTAGACCAGCTTGTACGGCGTCATTTGCGTCGTTTCTTGCATGACCGTGTTGTATGCGAAGGTCACATACGGAAGGATGGCATCCCACGTCTTGTGTTCGACGTCGACATACATGGCGAGCATGTCGGCGATGGTCTTGTTTAGCCGCTCGGTGAGGCCATTGGTCTGTGGGTGGTACGCTGTGGTCCGGCGGTGGCTTGTTTGGCTGTATCTCAGTATTGCCTGAGTTAGGTCAGCAGTAAACGCCGTACCTATGTCGGTGATGAGTACCTCTGGGGCGCCATGACGCAGGAGGATGTTCTCAACGAAGAACTTTGCTACCTCGGCGGCACTGCCTCTGGATAGGGCCCTTGTCTCGGCGTAGCGGGTGAGGTAGTCGGTAGCTACGACGATCCATTTGTTTCCTGTATTGGACGTCGGGAACGGCCCCAGTAAGTCCATCCCAATTTGCTGGAACGGCCATCGACGTGGCTCGATAGCTGCAGAAGTCCGGCTTGCCTAGTCGGCGGTGTCTTGCGTCGCTGACAGTCCCGGTAGGTCTTGACGTAGCGAGTTACGTCGGCGACAAGGCGCGGCCAGTAGTACTTTTCCTGTATTCTTGCGAGCGTGCGAGAAACACCCAGGTGTCCAGACATCGGGTCGTCATGCAGAGCCTGGAGGACCTCTAGTCGCAATGTCGAGCGCACTACGAGAAGGGAATCGGCTCGAAGCGGAGAGAAGTTCTTAAGGAGAACACCGTTGCGCAAGAAAAACGACGTCAGTCCTCGCGTGAATACCTTGGGAACAACGGTGGTCCTGCCCTCGAGGTATTCCACAAGGCCCCTGAGTTCTGGGTCCGCTCGCTGTCGTTCGGCGAAGTCTTCGGCATTTATGGTTCCCAAGAAGCAGTCATCCTCCATGTCGTCCTGCGGCGGTGGGTCGATGGGGGCGCGGGACAGGCAGTCAGCGTCGGAGTGTTTTCTTCCGGACTTGTAAACGACGGTTATGTCAAATTCTTGAAGTCGTAGGCTCCACCGTGCGAGGCGACCTGAAGGGTCCTTCAAGTTAGCTAGCCAACACAAGGCGTGGTGGTCGCTCACAACTTTGAAGGGCCGGCCGTAGAGGTAGGGGCGAAACTTCGATGTAGCCCAGATGATAGCCAGGCACTCCTTTTCTGTTGTGGAGTAGTTGATTTCTGCCTTTGATAGCGACCGGCTAGCATAACTGATGACCCTTTCGAATCAGTCGGTCTTTTGCACAAGGACGGCGCCGAGTCCTACGCTGCTTGCGTCGGTGTGGATTTCCGTATCGGCGTATTCGTCGAAATGCGCAAGTATGGGAGGCGTCTGCAGGCGTCGTTTCAATTCTTGAAATGCTTGAACTTGCGACGTTTCCCACCTGAATTCGACGTCGGCCTTCGTGAGTTGCGTCAGTGGCTCGGCGATCCGTGAAAATTCCTTGACGAAACGTCTGTAATAGGCGCACAAGCCGAGAAAACGGCGTACGGCCTTCTTGTCGGTGGGCGTCGGGAAGTCAGCGATGGCAGCTGTTTTCCGCGGGTCCGGGCGAACACCATCCTTGCTGATCACGTGACCCAAGAACTAGAGCTCCTCGTAAGCGAAGCGACACTTTTCAGGCTTCAAGGTGAGTCCGGAGGTCTTGATTGCTTGAAGCACAACTTCAAGGCGCCGAAGGTGTTCGTCGAAGTTTGAGGAAAACACAACGACGTCGTCCAAGTACACGAGGCACGTCTGCCACTTCAAGCCGGCCAGTACTGTATCCATAACCCGTTGAAATGTCGCAGGTGCCGAGCAAAGACCAAAGGGCATGACCTTGAACTCGAACAGGCCGTCTGGTGTTATAAAAGCAGTCTTTTCTCGGTCTCTCTCGTCGACTTCTATTTGCCAGTAACCGGTCTTGAGGTCCATCGACGAAAAGTACTTTGCGTTGTGTAATCGATCCAGGGTGTCGTCTATCCGGGGAAGGGGATACACGTCCTTCTTCGTGACTTTGTTCAGGCGACGATAATCGACGCAAAAACGTAGAGTCCCATCCTTCTTCTTCACTAGCACCACCGGGGATGCCCACGGACTCTTCGACGGCTGGATGATGTCGTCGCGTAGCATTTCGTCGACCTGTTTCTTCACGGCCTCGCGTTCTCGCGTCGAAACTCTGTACGGGCTCTGACGGAGTGGTCTGGCGCTTTCCTCTGTTATGATGCGATGTTTTGCCACGTGAGTCTGCCTAATTCTTGACGACAACGAAAAGCAGTCCTTGTATTGCAAGAGCAGGGTTTTGAGCTGTTCTTGTTTGTGCTTCTGAAGGCTGGTATTGATGTCGAAAGCTGGTTGCGGCGTTTTAGTCGTCGGAGTAGGCTCGGGAGAATCGGTGAGGCCGAAAGCATTGCTGGCTTCTACGATTTCTTCAATGTAGGCGACCGTCGTGCCTTTGCTCACGTGCTTGTACTCGTTGCTGAAATTCGCGAGCATAACTGTTGCTTTTTCTGCCCGCAGCTCTGCTACTCCTCTTGCGATGCAAATCTTGCGGTTAATCAAGTGGTGCTGGTCGCCTTCAACAACGCCTTCGAGGTCTGCTGATTTCTGAGTGCCGACGGAAATGATGACGCTGGAGCGAGGGGGAATGGTGACCTGGTCTTCCAGCACATTCAAGGCGTGCTTTCTTGGCGGAGTGTGAGGCGGTAGTGCCTTTTCCGTGGACAGTGTTATTGACTTAGACCTCAGGTCGATGATTGCACCATGAAGGCCTAAGAAGTCCATACCAAGGATGACATCTCTCGAGCAACGCGGCAGGATTACGAAGTTGGCGGGAAAAATCCGGTTGTTAACGGTGAGTCTCGCTGTGCAGATTCCCTCCGGCGTTACGAGGTGACCTCCAGCTGTCCGGATTTCGGGGCCTTCCCAGGCTGTCCTAACTTTCTTCAGCTTCGTGGCGAACGGTCCACTGATGACAGAATAGTCGGCTCTGGTGTCGACGAGGGCTGTGACGCTGTGGCCGTCGATAAGAACGTCGAGGTCGCTAGTTCGTCGTCTTGCGTTGCAGTTAGGTCGTGGCGTCGGGTCACGGCTACGTCGGTTTGTTCCGCTGCTTCCACGTTGCGTCGTCAGGTCTACTTCGGTCCGCGAGGCTTCGTCGTCAGGGCTCTGTCTGGTTCGCGTCGGGTCTTCAAGGTTTCGTCGTGGCATCGTCGTCGGCGGCGGAGGATCTTCGATGTTTCGTCGTGGCGTCGTCGTCGGCGGCGGAGGATCTTCGATGTTTCGTCGTACAGCAACCGCACCTCCATCGGTTGCTGCCCTTAGTTTTCCGGATACGGGCTAGGCGACCGGTCCCGGAATGGTCCAGTATACTGGCGGCGTTGGGGAGAGGCGTAGCGGCCTGGCGACGGTGATCGGGAAGGTCCTCGGGGGGTCCACTGTGCTCCTGCCAGATAGTCGGCGATGTCACGTGGTCGTTCACCCTGCTGTGGACGCGGCGCGTCGATGGCGAACCCGCGCAGTCCCATCCGTCGATACTGGCAGCGGCGGTAGGTGTGGCCGGCTTCTCCGCAGTGGAAGCAGAGTGGACGATGGTCGGGGGCGCGCCAAACGTCGGTCTTCCTCGGCGTGTATCGCTGGCCGGTTGGCGGGCGGTATGGCGTCGGTGGTGGCGGCGGTGGTGCCTGGCGGCGGAACTGCTGGGGCGGCGCGGCGTCTTGACGCGGGCGAGGAGGGGGGGCGTTGCGTCGGGCTGCAGCAGCATAACTCATTGCTTGAAGCTGCGGCGGTGCCGGCTGAGGAACACCCAGTGACTCTTTGATTTCCTCGCGGACAATGTCTGCGATCGAATCCACTTGAGGCTGCGGCGAAGGTAACAGCTTGCGCAACTCCTCCCGCACGATCGCTCGGATGGTTTCGCGCAAGTAGTAGTGGCTAGTGAGTGCACTTCGGAATAGGTAGCAGACAGCGGCGAGCGGTTGTACTGTTTCGTCCGCATGTCCAGTGTCTTTTCAATAGTCGTAGCCTCGGTGAGGAATTCGGTGACCGTCGTGGGCGGGTTGCGGACAAGTCCCGCGAAAAGTTCTTGTTTGACACCCCGCATGAGCAGGCGAACTTTTTTGTCTTCCGCCATCGCAGCGTCGGCCTGACGGAAAAGTCGAGTCATCTCTTCCGTGAAGATGGTGACGTTTTCGTTTGGCAGCTGCACCCGGGTCTCCAGCAAAGAAGCGGCTCTTTCCCTGCGGACGACGCTTGTGAACATGTGCAGGAATGCGCTGCGGAAAAGATCCCAGGTCTGCAGTGAGGACTCCCGATTCTCGAACCAGGTTCTGGCCGCGTCTTCGAGGTAGAAGTACACGTGACGCAGCTTCTCTTCATTGGTCCAGTTGTTAAAGGCGGCTACACGGTCGTATGTTTCAAGCCAGGTTTCCGGGTCTTCAAACGACGATCCGCGGAAGGTTGGCGGCTCCTTGGGATGCCGAAGAAGGATCGGCGCAGGCTGCACGGGGTCGGTCATCGTCGCTGCGGTCGATGTTGGGATCTGCGGCTGTCTGTCTTTTTCGGGAAGGAGTCCGTGCTCTGGCGGCAGTCCCTTCTGCCTGCGGCTTGTTCGACGACCCGGGTTCTCCTTGCCGTCGTCCTCGTCGCGGCTTGGGCTTGGGTCAGCACTTCGCGGGGGCGTCCGGATCATGGAAGAAGCAGCACCTCCACCAGATGTCACGTGGTCGTGACGTCGACGAAGACAACAGTCAGCACGTCCGAGGTGAAACTGTTTATTTGGCCGAACTTGTGGCCGAGAAACTGAGAACTAGAACTACAGCAATAGACGCTGTACTATGATAGCGGCGAACAGGGCGTCGTCCGTCGATCAACTGACAAGCGGTCAAGCGCGTCGGCTTTTATACAGGCGCTATGGAACTTTCCAGCAATATCGATGGTGGCGGCGTTATCTCTCGACAAAGCTGGAACATTCGCGTGCGGCACGCAATCTTAACAAAACGATCTACTAAAATCGTGAAGCTTCTCGAACACTGCTTCACGACCAGCGTCGAGCTTTGATAACCGTCCTTGCTGGTCAAACTCGAACACATCAAAATAAAAGAAGAAGCGGGCGATTAAGTCACGTGGCACTATGCACACACGCACGAAGAACTAAAGGTTATATCATCACGCGGCTACGGTGCCTCGCATTCAATTTCACCGCTCCCACGACGTACCACTCACAGCTATGAAGCAAGCGCCCCTGGTGGGATTTGCGGCGAGAAATGCTACTATTACTTGTTTGCGGAGACACTGTGTCTACCGATTCGCTAATACAAAAAAAAAATGTTCACACGTGTAATGTAAGTATAGCAGTAACCTGTCCATTTATTTATCTGTAATATTCCAGAGAAGCGAAACGAGCTGCACCAGAGTGCTGCGTGGTCGCCCTTTTGCCTTCGAGTGGAAATTTCCATGCACTAGGTGGAACGAAAGAATTTTCCGAAAGAGGACAAACGCCCACGAACACGCCCGTGGGAGGCGCGATCATCAGTTGGCAAAAAGATAGTGCGAGAATCACGCTGACGTCGCTGCACTGTCGAAATGTTGACTGAGTGGCGGCGCTGACGCGTTTGCACGCGGTGTTCCTTTGAAAACCGCCGCAAATGCCGCGCATGCGTTTGTGACGCCATGCTCGTTCTTGTAGCCGTTTTTATCAACGCTTCTATCGCGCGCTCCGCACTGTCTTCCTATCATGACCGTCGTAGGGCGGGCTCGGAGCAAGCTCGTGTGCCCGAGAAGCTCGGGCCATCCTGCATAGTACCCCTGCACCCTTATTTCCTCCAGGCTAAGGAGAAGAATCGTAAGGAATATTTACCTATACGTCTATGGTCGTGCACCTGTCCCTAATACATACTTAGTAAGAATTTAGAGATTAGGTGGAGGGCACCATCAGCGTGATTTGTTGCTGTAAGCTCGCAATAATTACAATGTTCGCCGGAAGATAAAGTTTTGAAGTGTTCAGCAAGCGGGAAAGCATGGAAATGCGTGTCAGCCTGCAGCCTTCAGCTTTTGCTTTCCATGCTGAGGGCTATCCTCGTTCCCTCCTAACACGGAAATGTTCTCAACGATCCTTACTACAGCATGGCGACACCCGCTGTAGAAAGTAATTTTCATTACAGCGCCTCCCGTTATTTGGGAGCACCGTGTTTTACGAATTCGAACTTTAGGAGCGCTGCCGTTCCTCACTTAACGATAACACCCATCGGAATTCCGTTAACATTGGTTGCGGTGCGTCGTTTTGTTGCGTCGCGTCGATTGGCTGATCTTATTACGAATGACGGGACTTGCTTTATTATTGCTGAAAATTTAATTACAATATCGTCTTCAACTACAACGCAATGTACCCTTGAAAACGTCCCGAATTGTTTGCTCATTTGCATGGCCATTAACTAATATTTTCAGTTTTTCAACCGCAGCATGCTGCGACCGCATCCACACTTTCTGTCTTACTCAGTCCCATCCTCATTGCAAACTGGATTAGTCTAGTTATTCTCCCGGCCTTTCCTGTGTTCCCTATCTCTCTCTTTCTCTCCGCACTCGTAGTCACTTAGGCCTGCTCGCTTAAAATTACGCTACAATTGCGATACTGAGGGGACATATGAGTATAGTTGAGTGCTATCCAGATGTCAGTCAGTCCCACAGATTTTGACGACATAATGAGGGCTGCATTTTTTCATGTATAACTCGGGTTAGAAGTACAAATAACGTGAAATGTACAAAAGTGTGAATTGCTCCCAAGCGATGAAAAAATTTTTGGAAAACAAACTTCCTATACGTAACAGTGCTCATCGTTGGAACGTCGTTAAAGTTAGTAACTTGTCATTAGTAGAGTTCGCGTACACACTACTACAAAAATGTCGATGACGTGGCTTACGTTACCATGGCTCTGATAGCACTTAACATCAGTGAACGTTTAAAAAAAAAAGACACAGAGAAATAAAAAAACGCTAAATAAGAGCTATTTATCTATTGCTTCAGCGTGCTGGCGTCACGAGCTGTGACGCAACATGGGGAGCTTACAAAATAGAATTGACGAGCGTCAACACCCGGGCGCGTCAGAGACAGAGATAATTGGGCTTACCACCATCACTCCTGTCTCTGGATCGAGGTCGTTCAGAGTGTAATCCGCTTCTCGATCGCCATTCTCATTAATAACAATGTCGCCAGTCAATCCTACGCGCAGAGAACAAAATTGCAGTAATCCGAAAAGACGTTAACGTTTCGAGAAAAAAAGAAATATATGTGCCACGTGTACAGTGTGAACCATTAACACGGTAAACAATATTTTATATTTATCGACAACATGAATATAAATCAATTGATTGCGTAAACGCGCTATGGCTTATTTTCTATGTAACTTTTGCCAGGATAAATGCGTAAGATCGACACGTTATCAGCGAGGTACATGACCGGGCTGGTTGGTGTGGATCCATAACTCTTGACTGGACGCACTTAGACGAAGGACGAAGAAAGAACGGGAAACGAAGACATCGTATTTCGCGGATGAGCGCGCTGTCAAACATAACGTTATCTGCGGCTTGAAAACTTCAACACCCGGTTTTATTAATTATTATTTGCGTATTCCTCTTTGCTTGGCCTTCGAATTTATTCGGTTGACCTACTCCACCTCATGCCACCCGTGGTCGCGATATCCCACCACCACATCTCATTAGATATGGCCGCACAACGATTAGCATAATGTCGAAGGTTCTATGCCAGCTGACGGCGGCTGCGCATTCATGGTACTCTGACCGGACACGCTTTATACATTTAGATTTCTGGAACAATAATGAAAGCCAGTTGGTCATACTTAAAGGGGTCATGAACCACTTTTCCAAGTATTGATCTAATGACCTCAGTATCGGAGTTTACTGCCTCCCGAATCGATTGCCGCAAAAATTTCTCGAATCCGTCAAGAATTAGCGGAGTTACGGGGGTTTGGCGCACGCTCTCAGCGCTTTCTCTCTTTTCTCGTGCCGACGAGCGCACTGGAAGCTAGATTGGGAGGGATGGCACGGGGGAAAGAAGTTCCGTCAGCGCGCGTCATGAAACGCGATCGCTCTCCCGCTGTGATTCGCTTGCGCGAGTGCGGCTACCGTGTACTGAGGAGTGCGGCGCCGGCAAGTGGCGGCACCCCGTGGCAAGAAGCGCATCTGATCCGAACGCCGCTCTCGATTTACGTCGGCTAGCGGCCAATGAGGATGCTATGTCTTTTGCGACGCGTCGATGCTGATCGCGACGTCACCTGGCAGACGCCCCGCCCACCACCGAGAGTGAGAACCGGCCTCTGCTTGAAAAGAGGGCTCCTGAGAAAACAGCAACTTCGCGTTCCGCTTGTAGCTTTTACGCGGCGCGCACGACTGCAATATTTGGCTGAGCAGTTCATAGCCGTGTCAACTTTCCGCAGGATGTGTTTTTTCAACAAGCCCAAGGGGTGCTTCATGACCCCTTTAAGTTAAATTCCTTCGGTGCATCACCTCAGTGTAGAAACATAGTAGCTCTGTAAAATATCCACTCAGCGAATGACCTGGAACTTAATTGTAGTAGTATGCATTTGTACAATTCACTAAGTTCTTGCTTCATATAAATGTTGTGGGGAACTGTAGTAAGCTATAGGCAGCTTTACTTGCTGAAGGTTCTTATCAATATGGAGATTTCTGAGCACTGTGAATGTACAAGCCAGAGTACTGCCAAGCTACTTGAAAGTAAGTCAGCGTTTAAGCATTCTATCTATGCGCAATGTGGCCGCCAGGAATAGAAACCACGCGAGAACGACTGGGCCGCGAGAAAGTAAAACACGTGGAAAGAGGAATGGTGGGGGTGGGGTGAGGAGGGGGGCTGTCGATCAACGAAATCCTTTGTACTTTGTCATTTGTTTACACATGATCGTATTACTCGCGTTAAACCTTGCATACGCCAAAGTGCTAGAAGTCGAGACGCTATATAGGCACCAAAATAAACAAGAAATAAAAAAGTAAAAAAAGAAAAAGAGAAGGAAAAAGATCGAGTTGAGAGAACGTTTTCCAAACGCGCTTCCCAACGTTTTTAAAGGCAGCTCTATCGTTGTGAGGTCCTTGATGAATGTTAGATACTGGAGACCCAGCCAACCTGCCAACGATACTGTTTAGTTGCGCCAGTGTTTTTTTTTTTTTTTGCTGCTGTTTCCTTCAGACAGCGTAGGCGGTTTTTCAGTGGCTTGCCCGGTTATCTCTACGTTGAGTGCAGAGGGCGCGCTGCGCGAGCCGTCTTTTCTCGCCCGTCTGCGCTGCTCCTTTAAAGGATACCCAAGTTTCCGAAGTCTCCTGAAAGGAGGCACCAGGGAGGGGCGATCGCCGACATCTTGGAAGGCTAGATCCCCCTGCAACCAACAACATCTTCCGACTCCTTGTAAGCAAAGAGGAGATTAATTATTTTCATTGACATAATTCATCTTGCTCATTGAGCAGCTGCTTGTACGGTATAACGCACTTGTTGGTTTTCCTGGCAACAAGCACTTGGCATTCACTTTACTCAAAGAAAACAATAGGAACGTAGGACTAGGCAAACTTTTAAAGGGGTACTGACACCTTATTTAGAAGGCGAGTTTACTGTGGCATAGAAATCTCCGGTGTGCAGAGACGGCTCTGAGCAAGCGTGAAGCTCAGCAAATGCTGATAAGATATTTTATTTTGATATTAAAGTCAATTATTCCATGGCGCACCTACCCACATCGACACTAGCTTGACGTCAGGCTACAGTACTAATTCTGGTGACTTCGCGCAGCAGTCTGGCTAGTTGTGATGATGTCAGGTACAAAACTTCCAAGATGGCCGCTTGTGCGTCACCAGCGGAGCCATGGTGCCGGGTGGCCGTGGAAACGTCACTATATATTGTGCGAGCACATGACAAGAAACTCGTACCGTGTTGTGACGTCAAGGTACAGTAGGAACCGAAATTAGCTTTTAAAAACATAGTGTAATTACTTTTTCAGGGTGCGCTCGCGCTTAGCACTACCTTTTCTAGGCTATTGAGGGCTTGGTTTTTCATTTGACGCAGAAAAATTCGGCAGATCCCACGCATTGTGGGAATCGATGTAATGCGAAGCAGCCAGCAAAGAGCTGCATACATCGCCTTGTTTGTCTTCGAGCCAAATGAAATCATTCATGTCATGGCATCTAGTCCACCATATATCGCATGTTTGCCATGCACGCATGCATGCACAATTTAGTGTACACCATGCCAATGAAACGCATATTCCGGTATATAATATGCATGACCTGTCGCTTATGTTCATCACGCACTCGTGTCATGCCATACCAATTTTGGTATATATCACGTTAACAAAACGGCCGGAAGCGCACCATGACAGTGGCATGTAAATCATACCGTACATGACACGCATAACATGATTCGCATGTTAAGACCTCTCATTTATGTTCGTCATACAGTCACATCGCGCAATACCAATTTTTGTGTATATCAAAGGAGCGAAATCGTCGCGAGTGCACCATGAGTAGAGCATGTAAATCATGCCATACGTGACATGCATATTATGGTTTTTCATGATACCACCTGTCACTAATGTTCATCATACAGTCACATCGCGCAATACCAGTTTTGGTGTGTATCAAGCTATCGAAACGGCCGCGAATGCACCATGAGCGTGGCATGTAAGTCATTACATACATGGCATGCATGTCATAGCTTTCATGTTACCACCTGTTATTCATGTTCTTCATACAGTCACATCGCGCAATACCAATTTTGGTGCATATATATCTAGCGAAACGGCCAGGAATGCACCATGAGCGCGGCATGTAAATCATGACACACATAACCTGCATGTCATGATTTCCATGTTGCCACCTCTCATTTACGTTCGTCATGCAGTCGCGTCGCGCAATACCAATTTTGGTGTATACCAAGCTACCGAAACGGCCGGGAATGCACCATGAGCGCGGCATGTAAAGCATGACATACATAACCTGCATGTCATGATTTCCAGGGTGATTCCACGTAAGATCGAACAAACGATGGCTGGTCGACCTCTCAAATTTATTTCAAAATTTTATATATTATTGCCTGATGAGTGGAAAGAAGAGATCCGCAATTTGTTTTGCCGCCAAAAATTTTTTCGAACCCCAGGAAATCAATAATGACGAAGAGGTAGAGTGGAGCGCTCATCCGCTCTGCTGTTTTGGCCAACTTTCGTTATGAATTGCACAAAATATATTAAAGTTAGGTAGCTTAAATTTATTTACCTAAACATATGCATGTTTTTGCTTCTTCTCAGGTATTTTTAGTTTTTATGTGTGGTGTAGATGTTTTTATAAAAAACCTCAAAAATGGCCCAATCGGCAAAATTTTCTTTACTTTGAAGGTCTTTATCTCAAAAAAGCCTTGTAGCAGAGCGACAAAAATTCTGCATTACGTTCTTCGCATGCGTATCTACCAAACTGCCAAATCTTGTATTTATATAGCTTTTCAGTAAAGAGATATGATCGGGCTAATTTCAAGAAAACACCGAACAATGGAAACTTCTGACGACAATTAAAAAAAAAAACCATTTTTTAAATGTCTTAAACTTTGTCCACTTATTCTCCTCCACATCAGCTTTCACAATCATTAAAAACATGTTGCATAATGTCGTTGCACTAATAGTTACGGACCCTCCAATGAGACCCTTAGGCAAGGATGGGCAATTCCGACTTCTTGCCCAGCAAGTGTATAAAATGCAGGCAGGATTGAATTTCTTTTTATTAAAATGTCAGCAGGTACCTAAAAAGGTGTCGCCGGCACTGAAAACGTTAATTTTGAAATTATTTGGTCACTGCAGCGGCCACGAGCGCGGAGCTACCGAATAGGCGCGCGCGCACCCGAGATGCTCGTTGTAAGAGACGGCGCAGTGAGAGCTCGTTCTCGCGTCCTCAGACCGATTGAGTTCGAAACAGCAACACCTCTCGGCTGACTTGAACGCACGTGCACTGGAGCTTCGCTATTCTATCCGCCCTCTGTTCGCATCTCAGCTAGGCGCTGATAACACGGCGGAGATGGAAGCAAGATGAAAACTCTGTAAGGGAGCTATGAGCGCTCGCTTCACGCACGCTGCTGCCACAGAAACTGCGCTGCGCCAGTTGCGATCAGTGGAAAGCATGGTGGCGCTCCAGTGGCAAAGCAAAATATGGATTGTCAAAGGAAAAAAAAGCAAAACTATCGGTAACCGGATGCGCTTGTCGATATCAGATGTCGGCAGCAGACGGCGTGAACTGTGCGCGCGTTCGGTGCGCTGTTCACACTTCATTCGGCGCCGATAGTTCCTGTGCTTTGCTCTTACTCTACTCCTCCTGTGCGTCTCATGACGAGAAAGTACAGCTCTGAATGAGTCTATTGTGGAGACTACCTTTCGAAGCACAAGAAGCTTAAAGGAGTACTGACACGAATTTTAAAAAATTTCGGATTGTTGCTCTAAATAAAAATACTGGTGTCGAGAAACGTAAAACGACTATTGTGGTGCCTGGGAATGCATTTTATATATTTTAAATAGCGCCACCTTAAAAATACACTTTCGGTTTCGATATCGAGGGGGTGGATTCTCAGTGTCGTTTCATAGCAGTGTGACGTCACGGAGATACAGAAATTCGCGACGTACAAGCGGGAAATCCGTCATCTGCTCGTGGTGCAATAGACAACGATGAGTGAATTGTCGTCCAGTGACCCTGAGAGTGATGTTTCGATTTAGGCTGCATGCAGGACGCAGAACTCGCGAACTCGGAGGAACTGTCTTGACTTGTCGGGATAATGTCCTTGCAGTGTGCCTGGCTTGCAAATGCTCAGCGACGAAAACTTCAAAGTCAAATTAAAATATTTTATACGTGTTCTCCGACTCGAGTGTGTGGACAGCGTGGACACTGCATACCAACGAAGCAAAAAATGTCCCTTTTGCGATGTCTCAAAATCGTGTCAGTACTCCTTTAATTATTGCAAAGAAGCCAAAATTTCGCAGAGTTACCGGCCTAGACATAAATGCTCTGAAGGAACGTTTAACGCCCGAAAGATCAGTGACTGTCAGTGAGACGGACTACTTGTGCTACGCGTGCTTTTGCTACCACTGCAATGAAAGATCTTTACGGAACGCACAGTATAACGATGACATTCTTATGCCCCCTGAAAAAGAAATCGACGCAATTAACCAGATCACTGCGACTACCGGTGCACGTGCGTTCAAGTCACCCGAGAGGTGTCGCTGTTTCGAACTCAATCGGTCTGAGGACGCGAGAACGAGCTCTCACTGCGCCGTCTCTTACAACGAGCATCTCGGGTGCGCGCGCGCCTACTCGGTAGCTCCGCGCTCGTGGCCGCTGCAGTGACCAAATAATTTCAAAATTAACGTCTTCAGTGCCGGCGACACCTTTTTAGGTACCTGCTGACATTTTAATAAAAAGAAATTCAATCCTGCCTGCATTTTATACACTTGCTGGGCAAGAAGTCGGAATTGCCCATCCTTGCCTAAGGGTCTCATTGGAGGGTCCGTAACTATTAGTGCAACGACATTATGCAACATGTTTTTAATGATTGTGAAAGCTGATGTGGAGGAGAATAAGTGGACAAAGTTTAAGAAATTTAAAAAATGGGTTTTTTTTAATTGTCGTCAGAAATTTTCATTGTTCGATGTTTTCTTGAACTTAGCCCGATCATATCTCTTTACTGAAAAGATATATAAATACAAGATTTGGCAATTTGGTAGATACGCATGCGAAGAACGTAATGCGAAATTTTTGTACCTCTGCTACAAGGCTTTTTTGAGATAAAGACCTTCAAAGTAAAGAAAATTTTGCCGATTGGGCCATTTTTGAGGTTTTTTATAAAAACATCTACACTACACATAAAAACTAAAAATACCTGAGCAGAAGCAAAAACATGCATATGTTTAGGTAAATAAATTTCAGCTACCTAACTTTAATATATTTTGTGCAATTCATAACGAAAGTTGGCCAAAACAGCAGAGCGGATGAGCGCTCCACTCTACCTCTTCGTCATTATTGATTTCCTGCGGTTCGAAAAAATTTTTGGCGGCAAAACAAATTGCGGATCTCTTCTTTCCACTTATCAGGCAATAATATATAAAATTTTGAAATAAATTTGAGAGGTCGACCAGCCATCGTTTGTTCGATCTTACGTGGAATCACCCTCCATGTTACCACCTCTCATTTACGTTCGTCATGCAGTCGCGTCGCGCAATACCAATTTTGGTGCATGTCAAGCAAGCGAAACGGCACGAGTTCGTCATGAGCAGGACATGTAAATGATGTCGTGCATGTCATGCGTGTCATGATTTTCATGTTACCACGTCTCATTTACCTTCGTCATACAGTCGCTTCGCGCAATACCAATTTTGGTTACATCAAGCTAGCGAAGCGGCCGCGAATGCATCATGAGCGTGGAAATTAAATCATGACATACATGACATGCATGTCATGGTTTTCATCTTACCAACTGTTATTCATGTTCTTCAGTCACATCGCGCAATACCAATTTTGGTGTATATCAATCTAGTGAAACGGCCGCTAGCGCATCATGAGCGTGGCATGTAAATTAGGTCGTACATGACTTGCATGTCATGATTATCATGTTACCACGTGTCAGTTATGTTCGTCACACAGAAATATCTCGTCCATATACCAGTTTTTGTATGTATCCCTTCATTTAAAAGGCCGCGAGAGCCCCGAGACCATGTCATGTAAATCATGCTGCACATGACATGCGCGTCATGATTTTCATGTTAGGACCTGTCATTATGTTCGTCATGAACTGTTGTCACGCCGTACCAATTTTGGTATATATGAAATTAACGGAACGGCCGCAAGAGCCCAAAGGCCGTGGAATGTAAATCATGCTGTTCATGACATGCGTGTCATGATTTTCATGATATGACCTGTCATTTATGTTCGTGATAAGGCCATGTTATGACACACCAATTTTGGTATACATCCGATTAACAGAACGGCCGTGGAATGTAAATCATGCTGTTCATGACATGCGTGTCATGATTTTCATGATATGACCTGTCATTTATGTTCGTAATAAGGCCATGTTATGACACACCAATTTTGGTATACATCCGATTAACGAAACTGCCAGGAGAGCACAAAGTCGTAGGCGGCTAGATAGACAGATAGATAGATAGATAGATAGATAGATAGATAGATAGATAGATAGATAGATAGATAGATAGATAGATAGATAGATAGATAGATAGATAGATAGACAGACAGACAGACAGACAGACAGACAGACAGACAGACAGACAGACAGACAGACAGACAGACAGACAGACAGACAGACAGACAGACAGATAGATAGATAGATAGATAGATAGATAGATAGATAGATAGATAGATAGATAGATAGATAGATAGATAGATAGATAGATAGATAGATAGATAGATAGATAGATAGATACGCTCAAAGTCGCTGAAGTTCGCTAAGAAATGCTTCGCATTTAAAACGCCAATTTAAAATGTTCGTGTCAGTACCCCTTTAAGCACTAGAGTGGAAATCCAAACGCCGCTATCATTGTTTAGTCTAGGCTATCAGACAGTTCTGCCGTGGACTTGTAGTACATGTACGAAAAATAGCCTTAATATAACTGCAGTACATATGAAAGGCGTTTCTTCTCATCAGGTAACCTACCTCGACTATTAGTTTTTTTCTTGCTATTGCCGTAGTATTCGTCGGCAGTAAAGATGCTAATTAATGCACTAAAACATGCTGAGTTTACCATCAAGACATTCCTAATAAGTTAATTTATACGTTAATGAGTAGACGTAAGGCAGTATAAAGTCGGTCCATTTACCTAAGTCCTTGGTGTGGTATCCCCTAGTTTTACCATCTAGGAGAAAAGAGAAGATATTTGTACTGTTTTCAGGAAACCTGCCCTTCTCGTAAAATCAAGCAGTATTCATTTTAGCCTTCACTAAGTCAATTTCAATCTTCACCTATGCAGCGGTCATTCGAAAACTGTTCGTTCGTATTTTCAGTTGCGTTTCACCTGATTAGTGAAGGTATATAGTTTATTTCAGTGTATACTCAAGACATGTCGAGATTTCGCAGGCATTTGGGAGAGGCAGTTTTGCCATTTTTGAGCGTGTTGGTAAACTGAATTCGAAAACATATTGAGCGCTAGCAGACAAAGACTTAAGAGAGACGACACCACAACGCGCTATTATGGTGTCATAGTGCGCTGTTACTGCGTTATTGTAGTGCATTGTGGTGTCGTCTCTCTTACGTCCTCGTCTGCTAGCGCTCAATATGTTTTCGAGAGGCAGTAATACATGCTAAGTTAAATTTTTTTCGAACTAGTGCAGTGGTTGAAGATGCATTGCACTTGCATTCAACCGCATTGTACATATGTTGTAAGTCAAAACGAAAGCGGCTTTAAATGATGATTATTGCAAGCTTCGACCTTTGGGGTACTATACTGTATGTACATTGTGGAAGAACAGCGCAGAAAACTGGACGAAGAACACACAGAAGCGTCCCGATTTCTGCGCTGTCCTCCCACAATGTTTATGAACCAACTAGCCCACCTAAGAACCCTTGCACTGTATGTATATTAAGAAAGTTTGATAGCACGAAAGTTCCTTATCGCTTCTTGCAAACGTTTAAGCAAATCATGAAACAAGGCATGCTGGAGTCACTGAACCATTTCTTGAAGGGAATGTGTATTGTTTTATCGTGGTAGCAATTAGATGGACAACCTCGGCGGGTTTTTGCCGTTGCCGTCGTCGTCGCCGTCATGTACCGTATAAAGTCCAAATCGATAACACCCCACCGCGCATCGTATGTTCTACCCGCGGGTAAATGCGCGCGAGCGTGATCGATGAACGCGGCTGAAGCAGAGATCAAATGAGCTGATCCATCTGCGTCGCTCGGAGGGCGCATGCGATAACATCACCCGCGTGCGACGCCTGCCGTCGAATGCTGCTCAAGCAGAGAGGAAACGCTCCACCCGTCTTGAACGAGCATAAAGAGGGGGGAGGAGGGTCGCTCGAGCAGCAACTGTGAAATTTGATTCTAAGGGCGCGGTTGCGATCGCCGGCGCGCGTGCTAGCACGGCAGGCATCGCAGACGGCTCGTGTACCCTTCTACGTGCTGCGCTCTCAACGCGAAGAGATTGTGTGAAATCCGCTTCTCTCCTTAGAGCGGCCGTTTTCTCTTACACGAGCATTTTTTAGAGTTACGCGAGACTGGATCTAAAAGAGCTGCCAGCCTTACTTCGTACAAGCTTATAATTTGTTGCTATCGCATTCAGTGCTTCGCCCTTGCGGTGGAACTGATTTTTTCTCGGTATCTTCATTGCCTGTTTTATGATGGCGGACGACGTCTGAATCGTGGTCCGGAACTGTTTCGCTATTTTGACTCCGTTTATTCGCAATAGTGACTGCCTGTTTACACCAGTTGCCCGTTCCTTTCATTTCGTTGTATTTAACGCGTAGTTCACTAACCTGCTTTAAAAGTGTTGTTCCAAAGTCTGCGTGCCAATGTTCTGCCGTCTCTTGGATCTCCGCCATCGGCCAGTGTTTCGTTCAGAGACCAGGCATACATAAGAACGCTGTCGTAGAAAGCCGCCACAACAGGATTGATCTGAAATGGGAAAGTGCGGAGCTAACAGTGTTCGACACCTCTCGTGCCTGACGCCAGCATAGACAGATGCGAAAGCGTTAGCGGTGGTTGCAAATGAGAGCCAACGAGTTTCACAGTACACACATTCTTTCGTGAACTTCTTTTAGAAGTAGTCACGACAGGCGATGTGCCCATGGATCAGTGCTTAACCCTTTGAGAAGCTATGTACACAATTGTGTACACCACTTGTTTTTGCTATTTATGTCGACTAGGGGCTTACAAAGAGCACGATACATTGAGCTTTGGATAAATTGAGCCTACTGCGTAATAAATGTGTCTTCATTTAACTTCATTTTGCAGCGCACTGTTGCATATGATCAGTTTGCTGAAGCCACTACCACGTTCCACGAGTTTTTCGACGTGCCGCTTCCCGCGACCCACGTCAAAAGTATAATTTTTCTTTGTTCAGCATGGACATAACCGAAAACGAATTTGCACTATATTTCTAGCCTGAGATTCCGTTCTATTTATGCAAAAACACAGCATGAATGGCTTCATAATAAATACATATTTAATTACAGAATTATTAGGTATTACTACTATAACACACATAAAGTAAGGTTTCCGACATTATTTTTGTTGCAATATAATATCGAGTGCCTTGAAATAGCATTGTATCGATTTGACACACTTACAGAGAGTTTTTCATAGGTGGTATCTGAAAGGGTTAAGCAAAATCTGACAAGTATCTCACTGTTGTAATGCATTTCTGCCGTATCCTTAAAGTTTACCTTGCTGGAATAGGCTCGTTCTTGTTCGTGTTCCTCACTTTCTACTTCCAGAAGTGGTCGTAGTTTTAGAAGGGAAATCGGAGTTCGAACATAAAGATTTGACAGAACTCGAAATGCGGGGTGCTGAAGCTTTTGTATAAAATTGTCCCTCAAATTCAGCTGAGCTCAGTTTTCCAGACTTGAGATTGTAGAAGAAACGTTTGTATTCCTTGATATCAATGTGACGTTTTTTTCTTTATTTTTTTTACGTTGCACGGGACCGCAAGGTTGATTAAGGGCGCAAGAGCTTACTTATTAGAAGATGATATTAGGGCCACACTACTTTTCGACCTTTCTCGAAAGTATTTCTTTCATTCTTCCCGCGGTAACTCGCGCAATGACAGCATCGAACGCAGCGAAGCGGTGTGTTTTCTCTCGTTGTTTCCAGAGGGCGCGTCGGTTTTTCAACCTCCGCAGTGTTGTCCTTGGGTATGTGCTGGTTTCGGAACGGTGTTCTACGACTGGTCTGATTAGAGAGTCTGGTATGTAACCAAGTGAAACGGGTTATTAAAGGTTATTTATATCCTCTCCCATTGTCGCGTTCTGGAATGCTTCGCACGTTATGACGTTGTGGATGCAGAATACATCAGCGCCGATACTCCGAGTTAAGAATATACAGCTCCCTAGTGAGCGGACTTGTGCCAAGAAAGAAAAGAAAAAACCGACATTCCCTCAGGCGAGAACAGAGGCTGGCGCGTGGAAAGTCATCGTATCTTCACTCACGATTCAAGTCTACTCGTTTTAGCACATGTTTCGCTGTGCGTCTTCATTGTTTTTTCCAATCACTCTCATTATCATAGCTCAGGTTGCGAGTAATGTACCAATATATAAACGGTGATGGAGATGTGTGGAAGCGTGGAAGTGTGCGCTTGTCACTCGAGAGCACTGAACGTGAGAATTCGACGAATTGCAAAAAAATGCCATTTTCGTGCAAAACGATGGATTTAGTCGGACTTCTACTAATTTGATTTTTGAAAAATTGAATGCCAGTTAGCGCAACATACGAGTTAGAAGTCAGAGTAGCTGCATTGTTATTGTCATGCTTCTTTACTCCTCCTTCAATAATTCGAAGTGTTTTGTAGTTAGAGATCCGCTGATTTCATGTTCTATAGTGCCTAAGACCACATTTCGATGTTGTTCCTCTATTTTTGCTCGGCAGCAGTGGCATTGCCGACCAAGTTAAGCTGTGTGTTTTCACCATTGATTACCACGCAGGTGCCTTATCCTTTATACGACGTAACGAGCCCTTTCTCGATAGCTGATTATTGTAGAAACACTTCACGTAACTTGTATCCAACTTTTAAAATACCCTGCTATATGTTGATACGAGCACGCTCCACCACATACGAAATAGCGCATAAAGAAAAGCAATTATTTAGCATTGACATGTAGTATCCTTTCTTTTCTTCATTACGTCGTTATACGCATTAACTATGAAATAGTTTTCCATGTTGCCTTTGTATTTACTATGACTGTATCTCACACCAACCCTAAACGAATTGTTATGTCACCTTCTGTATCAACCATGTCCTATTGTAACTGCCCACCTGCTTGGACCTAAGGGTCTGCAGTATGTACTAAGTAAAAAAATAAAAAAAAATAACCAAGAGCAGGCAAATATTTTAATTTGCGAACTGTGCAAGCTATTCTAGAGGAATATAAATAATACACCATTTGAATTATTTGTCTGACGTATATCGCTTCGTACTTGACGTGAGGTTAAAGTTAACTAAACCGCCCGGTAAATTCGTTCTTTACTATTAATTTGATATAAACATCCGGCAAAAATCAGGCACCGGCTTCTCCTCGGTACTTCAGTAGCAGGGACAGATAACATACAAGATTCAAAATAACACGTCAGATAACGTTTCTAAAATAACACCAGAACTTTAAGGTGACACATACAACGCACAGCCGGAAACATGCAACCTTACAACACATGCAACCGCGTATATGTTAAACTCTAGGACACGGCCGAGGGAAGTCTCAAAAGTACGAATATTGTCGCATAACAAGAAGCTCTCAAATCGGCCGGTAAAACAGGCAACTGAAGGTTGCGTTATCGCATGCAGACATTGAATAACAGTCAACGTGAATATTTGTCACCGTTTTCGATAAAATTGCTAGTTGACGGAGCATGTGTGGTGTCACTCTTATAACGCTATCTGACTGTTACCCACGATGATGATGATTCAATGTCAATAAATTTTTCAATAGTTACTCCATTATGAATATGTTGGTTAAGTATGTCATAATTCTATCGATTTATTGAATCAGATTGCAGTTAAAGAGCAATCTTGCCTTCCTGATAGTTATTTAGATAAGGGCATGAATTCGCTGATGTTAACGATGTTCGAAATACACAGGAGAAACTGCATACACGATATCTGCTGGTGGCTCTATGTTGTAAAATGCGCCTTATTCATCAGCGCATCGACGCTTTATGGACAGAACCTCTCAAGACGACAAAAAACCTTTATTGATGGTTGGGAGATGTCGATGACACTTGGGCGAATGTAGCACGGAAATCTACAGTCTGCAATACATAACTTTAAGGAAATTCACGATGCTGCAGTACAGAACGAAGGATGGAATTACTTACGTCATACTCGTAGATGAATGAGTTGAAGTTATCTTTTGCGTACTTGATCAGCAAGGCCACAAAATTTCGGTACTCCACACTTGTAGGAACACGCACTCGGATCACTAGAAGTGACTGATACATTAGTTTTGCCACCTGAATGAAAAAAAAAAAAACAAAAAGAAAAACAGTACAGAAGTTTTCCTTCGTTTCTTGTCATTCACATTAGAATATTTTCTGGCAGTGCAAAGGCGGCAAAAGCTAGTGGCACGCATGTAACTGCAACGTGCATGGTAATATTACTGAAAGCAAATGTGCTGTACTAATGCTTCCGAAAAAACAATCTATGCCTTTCATACAGAACCCGAGAGCTACACCTGGCTCACATCACGGCGTGCTATTTTCATTGCTCATGATGAAGAAAAAGATCAGATATAGCAAATAATAGAACGAGCAACTTGGAAGGAAAGCAAAGAATACGTATTAACAATTTAACATGTATACAAATAATTTATCTAATGTGGCTTTTTTATGCTGCACCGCTTTTGTGCGTTTTGCTGCCAGAAACGGCTTGTCAATGTTAGTTGCTGCTTGAGGTGTAATTTGCTAAAACCAAATCACGCTGAGTACACATTACGACAGTTTTCCACTTATCAGTACCCGACGAAGCATACATTGGCAATAAACAAATGGCAGCTGCATTGATCGGATGCATGTAGTTCGCTGCAGTTAACTAAGGAAGCTAAATTTTATGATTTGATTCGAGGGGGGAGACTGATTAATTGCCACAAATACTAAAAAAGTACCTGCCCAATATTAGTAAGGTAATAAAATTGGAGAACAATATTCTAAGCTACACAATTTTCTACACAACTTCTGAAACTCCACAATGCTGTTACTTTTACCATCAGGCCTATAGGTGCGGGGTCACAAGCAAACTCAGGCTACATCTTTGCAACATTTCGCGTACGATCCAATTTCTTTCTTTTCGAGTGTGGATTAAATTCGTAATTATAATTAATTAATTAATTATAATTAATTAGATCAGTGCTTAAGACTAGCCACGAGGACTTGAGTTCGGTTCGGCATTTCGATGGGGACATATGAAAAATCACCCGTGCACTTAGCTTTAGATGGGCGTTAAAGAAGCTCAATTGATCAAAATTAATCCACTAAGGTGTGCCTAGTGAGTGAGTACGAACTTTATTCAGGTCCTGAGATGAAAGAAAGCGGTGCCGAAGGCCCCGCCAATCAATCCGGCGGCTCCACCCAGGTCGGGGCCGGTAGACAGAGTCCTTCGGCGACGGCCCTCTGGACAGCCTTGAGCTGAGCTATGAGCAGCTGTGTTCTTCGAAGCGCTGAGTCCCATGAGGACTGGTCAGAAAAGTCTGTACCCGCGTTGACAGGGCACAGCCAGAGCATGTGCTCGAAATTGTTGTGTTCGTGGCCACAGTGCGAGCATACAGCAGGAAAGTCAGGATTGATCCTGCTTAGTGTCGTCGGTGTTATGTATGTTCGAGTCTGCAACTGTCTGTAAGTTATTGCTTGTGCTCTGTTGAGCTTTGTGTGAGGAAGAGGAAAAGTTCGACGTCCTAACCTATGATGAGAGGTGAGTTCGTGGTATGACACGAGCGGGTCTTTGTTATCGAGGTTCCTGCAGGCTGCATTGAAGCGAGGGGGTGGACCGCAGACGCGGAAAGTGAGCTCTCGCGCCAGTTGGTGTGCCCGCTCGTTTGGGTTGCAGGAAGGAGATCCGGAAATGTTTCCCATGTGAGCCGGGAACCATGTAATGTGTGAGGACGGGAAATTATCTTCGCCCCTTTCTTGGTAGAAGAGCTTGTTGACAGCCGAGGGCAGCCGAAAGACGAGGGCAGCCGAAAAAGTTCTTATGGCTGTTCTGGAGTCCGAGTAAATGATAGAGGCTCCCGTGCAGCCTTCAAGGGCCACCGCAATGGCCATTTCTTCTGCTTCGTGGGTGAAGTTGGTAACTACCGTGGCTGCGTTGACGAGCGAGCCATGGGCATCCACCACGGAGACGGCGTAAGCGCCTCGATTCCAATATCTTGCAGGGTCAACAAAGAGGACTTGCGTTTCGTTGCGCATGATCTTGGCGAGTATGGCCTTGGCTCTCGCTTTTCTCCGTCCTTCGTTGTGGGTCGGGTGTATGTTTCTGGGAATCAGATCAACTGTTATCGCTTGCGTGGCGTTTTTGCAAAGTTGCGACTTCTCTGGAGGCATGAAGAGGGGCTGAATGCCGGCTTCTAACAAGATCTCGTTGCCCGCCCTTGAGAGCGAGAGCCGACTAATTTGGGCGTGCCGCTGCGCCTCAAACAGTTCGGTAGCTGTATTGTGCAGGCCCAATTGGAGGAGTCGTTCCGTACTAGTATTTCGAGGGAGGCTCAGGACCCTTTTCAATCCTGTTCTAATTAGTGTATCGATTTTATTGAGCTCCGTCTTCTTCCAGTTGAGGAAAGGGGCGGCGTATGTTACGTGGCTGATGAGAAAGGCGTGAAATGCTTTCATGACGTTGTCTTCTTTCAGGCCGTCCCTTCTGTTGGCGACCCGTGATATAACCCTGGTGAAGTTGAGGACACTCTTTTCTATGCGTTTGAGTGCCTCCACGTTGTCACCGCTGTAAGCCCCAATGACCATACCGAGGACCTTGATTGTGTTACACCTGGGGATACTGCCTCCGTCCCTGGTACTTAGGTGAACGGGGAGGCAGCTAAGGGGCTGTCCCTTCCTGGGGCCGCGTTTGCACAGAAGGAGCTCTGATTTGCTGGGAGACAGCTTCAGTCCCGTATTTTTAAGAAAAGCTTCTGTGGTGTCCAGCGCTTGCTGCAGGTTCTGCTCCAGAGCGCCTAGTGGGCCGCTGGCTGACCAAATGGTAATGTCGTCCGCGTAAATCGCGTGTCCTACCCCCTGGACTCTTGAGAGTTGGTTGGACAGATCGTGAATAGCGATGTTGAAAAGAAGCGGCGAAAGCACTGACCCTTGCGGGGTGCCGATGTTGCCTAGCTTGTGCTTTCGGCTTCTGATTTGTCCAATGTTTATGGTGGCCGTTCGGTCAGCCAAAAACGATCGTACATAGTTGTGGAAATTTACTCCGAGATCTAAAGTGGAGATTTCGTTGAGGATGTGTTCGTGCCTCACCGTGTCGAAGGCCTTGGTTAGGTCGAGCGCCAGGATGCCTTTTACGTCTCTGGATTTATTGTCAATGACGGCGCTCCTGATGAGGAGCATTGCGTCTTGCGTTGAGAGCGATTTTCGGAAGCCTATGAGATTGTGGCGGAATAGGCTGTTTTCTTCAATGTGCTCAGCAATTCTGTTGTGAATAGCATGTTCGGCGACCTTCCCGAGACACGAAGTAAGGGAGTTAGGTCTCAAATTCTCTGCATGGAGCGGTTTTCCGGGTTTGAGAATAAGGATTACATTAGCAGTTCGCCAGTCATCCGGTACCCGGCCTTCAGTCCAAGCAGCGTTGATTTTGCTCGTAATGATTTGTATGGCTTTGTCATCTAGATTTCTGAGCAGTTTGTTTGTGAGTCCATCTGGACCGGGGGCAGAGCGTCCGTTTAGGTCGTGAAGGGCGTGCACAATCTCCGATACCTCGAAAGCACGATCCAGCGAGGGTTGAGGTGTCCCCTTGTACTCGCGTGTCGCGTCGTCCCAAGAGAGAGATTTACTCTCTACCGGCACGTATATATCTGCCAGGGTGTCAGCAAAATCCCGGGGACTAGTGCCTTCATTCGTGTGCAGATGGACGAGCCTTTCGATCATTATCCGCGCATTGCTCTGGGTCGGTTTGTTGCCGTCGGCGAATAGGTTCTTGAGAAGGCTCCACTTGCTTCCCCTTCTCATTTTACCGTCCGCCTCATTACAAACCTCGTCCCATTGCTGCGCACTCAGCTTTCTGGAGTGTTCTTCGATCTTTTTGTTTATTTCCGTTAGTTTAGATCGCAGCCTCCTGTTTAGCTTTTGCTGTTTCCATCGTTCTCTCAACGCGTTCTTCGCCTCCAGGAGGTGTGCAAGTCTGGAGTCCATGGCTGGCACCTCCAGGTCCAAGCTTATTTCTTTAGTGGCATTAGCCACAGTACTTTTTAGATTTTCCAGGAGCTCTTCGAAGGTTTCTCCTTGTCTGTCCTCGCTACTCCTCAAGCTTCGGAAAAGGTCCCAGTCGACGTACTTGTACGTCTTCGGAGGAGCGGGTGTGATGCGAACGTTGATTTCTAGGATGAAATGGTCACTGCCAAGGTCCTCTTGCAGGTTGTCCCACGACCCTTCCGCGTTTCCTAGGAACGTCAGGTCCGGGGTGGTGTCCCGCTGAACCGAATTGCCTCTGCGTGTCGGGAATCTTGAGTCCGTGATTAGTTTCATGCCGAGGGTGTCTGCGCACTCGGCAAGGTTAATCCCTTTCCTGTCATTGGTGGCGTAGCCCCAGACGTTGTTGTGCGCATTGAAGTCGCCGGCAACGATCAACGGTCTGTTCTTGGCTTGCGACGCGGCCGATTTGAGAAGTTTCGTAAAGTTCCTGAGTTGGTCAGTCGGGGAACTGTAGACGTTTAGTATGTAAAGGTGTGCGTTAAGGGCTCGACTCGGAATGATTTCTGTTAGCAGGGATTCCAGGCCTTTCTTGTATGTCGGGGTGCCCCTTTCCATAAAGCTGACGTCTTTGCGGATGAGGGTGGCAATTCCCCTGGCTTGTTTGAAGTCGGGGTCCAGGGTCGGCCTGAAAACCCTGTACCCCGAGAAGGACATGTTTCGAATGTTCTTTTCGGCCCCGCACTCTTGTAAGATGATCACGTGTGGCTTTTCTTTACATGATCGGACTAATTGCGTTAGGTTAGCTTTCTTTTTGTTGAATGAATTACAGTTCCATTGCCAGATCTTGAAAACTTGCGGTGCGTTATCCATGGTGTTGTTTTGGCATGACCCCGTGTATGTCGCCCTCACCTATTGGTCCTGGTGGTTGGGAGGGTGTGAAAAGCGCAGGTTGGGGTCCCGGGTCCGGCGTGGACATTGTTCTCGTGGGTTTGGGTTGAGCGATTGGTCTTTCTAGGCGGTCGAGACTGCCACAGATTTGTATGAGTGCCTCTTTAATATCAGTAATTGCCGATTGAAAGGTACTGAACTTACTCTTCGTCTTGCGGCGCTTTTTGGCTTTGTTGTCAATAGTGGAGGCGTTAGAAGGAGCCTCGCTGACTTCAGACATAAAGTCGTCTACGTCGGATGTGTCGTCATCTGTCGGGATGTCGACGGCCCTGCGTTTGTGTGAGCTACACGACACGACGACGGTTCCTGATGACTGAGGGATGGGTGGAGGAGTGTTCTTTAAGAGACGTCCTTCTAGCCCGGCGAGAGTTGCCCTGAGTTCAGCTAGTTCCCGTTTGAGTGCTTTGTTTTCCCTTTCTAGTGTGTGTATTCGCGGATCTACCTCGTGCTCTGGCTGTGCCTTACCTTGCTTTGAAGTTGTCGATGCGGAGCCGCTGTCGCCGACCATGTCGGCCCAGGTCATTTTCCTGCCAGGTTGCCTGGAGCTGGATCTTGACCTCGCCGCTTCGGTGGCATAACGACACTCGTCTTCTCGTCTTCCCGTACTCGTCTTCTGACCTCCCAAGAGAACCAACGGCGTTTGTACGATCGACGACACCGAGACGTGCACTTTTCGCCCGGTTCTGTGGTCTAGCTGCAGTCTCCGACTCGTCACGCTGGCCTGTCCGTAAAACTGCTTTCTCGATACACAGCACACGCTGAATCGATACACAGGTCCATACCAAGTCCTTCTTCCAGTTACTCCTGTAACATATGATGCCGCTCATGTCCCCTCCGTCGCCTTCATGTGCCCCCCAGGTCAGCGATATCGCACATGTCGCACGCTCGAAGCCCTACCACTTTCCCTGTGACGTTGACATCTGGATGCACCCAGACGGCGCTTCTGCCGTCGGGGATTATGCTACATGCATATTTCCAATCTCTGGGACCATGCGCGTGTGCGCCCGACGAGGAGGACGAAGGCCTGTCGCCGCTCGTGCACTGAGCTCAACCGGTCGGCGCTGCAACTTCCGTTTTAAGTACATCTTGTCTACAACCTCGTTGAACCACCGTCTCATCGTTCACGTAATAATATCCATATTGCCACGCCCGCTTCTTGTTTTATTTTGATGTATTCGGGTTTGACCAGCAAGGACGGTTATCAATGCTCGACGCTGTCCGCGAAGCAGTGCTCGAGAAGCTTCGCGATTGTAGTAGATCGTTTTGTTAAGATTGCGCGCCGCACGCGAATGTTCCAGCTTAGTCGAGAGATAACGCCGCCACCAGCGATATCGCTGGAAAGTTCGATAGCGCCTGTATAAAAGCCGACGCGCTTGACCGCTTGTAAGTTGTTCGGCGGCCGACGCCCAGTTGGCCGCTATCAGTAATCAGAGTTTTCATTTCCCAGCCACAAGTTCGGCCAAATAAAGAGTTTCATCCTGACCATGCCAGCTGTAGTCTTCGTCGACGTCACGACCCCGTGACAAGATATATTTATGGCACGCAAAACTATAGAAGCTGAGGTTCATTTATGATTTCATGCTTCCAATTGGTTGACGTATGGTGTACGAAGTACATTAAACTGACTTTAATTAACCAACTGATCTCGCCTCTTCACCGCAATATTCCCAGAGCGTACATTAATTTGTGCAAGTTATTGTTCATTTTGTCGATGGCTTCGGCCATCGACTCATTCGCGCTTTATTAGGAAAGCGCCGGACATCTCAGAAAAGCTGCATTGCAGGCCGTAATGTGTAAGCTTCTGATACGTGAGTTCAACGTGTCGGTAACTATATGCACGCGAAAAAACTTTTGAGCGTATCGCTAAATCAGTGTTTCCTTGGTGTCGCTAAATTTACTGCTGGAATGCTTTCGTTAGCACAGAACGGCATCAGACGAGAACGAACGCGTGCTTGTTTGCGAGCAGTAAGTATAGGCAGGAGCGTCGACATGCGCATTTGGCGCGAAGACAAGAAGAAGAAAATTGAGATACAAGCCATTGCCGGTTATTGCTAAGGAAAATACCCCGAGGTATTTTCATTTCGAGTTATGTTTCACAACCCATATAATAATTACGAACAGAAGGAGGGAGATGTTCATCTAAGGAAAATACGCTATTTCTGCAGCTCTAGTTGGGAGTGTGGCTCGACGTCACCATAACAACGGAGGGAGCTGCAGACGTGATCAATACCCATACAACTTCTTTCGCAAGCAGAGAGAGAGGGGGGGGGGGAGGAGAGACAACGACATTTCTAAGACACAACTCGAGTTTGAAAGCAAACATGGCCGTACATGGAACATTTAGAAATGATTATCTTTTACGAGAAATCAATCGTGCATGTACTTACGAGGGTGATATCGTAATAAATCAGGAGCCCTCCCCATTTCTTTCTTTCTTTTACAGCGAAAGCTGTTATGAGATCATTTCACCGGCCGTTTTTGGTGCCGTAGTTGTCCGCCGCCGCCGCCGGTGTCCGTAACCAGTATCGCTCGAAATAAGAAAAGAAAACTAAATAAGAAAAAAATTCCAGGATGGAACGAGGTTCGAACCTGGGCCCTCTGCGTGGGAGCCTAGTATTCAACCTCTGAGCCATGCCGGTGCTTGAAACTGCTTTGCAAAAAGGTCATATACAGGCTTCATGTCGGGAAGGAACCACATTAGCATATGCAATATAGCGTGGTAAAAGAGTAGAATAAGCACCAAGCGTCGCACAACGCGAATTCTGTAACCAGGCGTCACACAATGCGAATTGCGCAACGAGTAGGTTGTTGAATGCTTCGAACCCATTACAAAGAGCTCTGCCATAATTCTTCATCGTCATCACGCACAACATCAACAAAGTGCGCATAATGCCTTACATGCCTTTAGCAGGTACCACGGCTGCCTGTAGAATGACGAAAAATGGCACAGTGCCTACTGCCCTACTTCTCAAAAATTACAATGATTTATAGCGTAGTGGGTTCCTCGCAAGTGCACTTCTGTTGGTTGCCAAGGAAGCCCATAAGGCTCCCATGATCCATTTCCTCAGGGTCTCAATAAACTCAATTCTCTCTCTCTCTCGCTCTACGTTTCTCCGGTTAACATATGTTATAAAGCGTGGTGGGAGAGTTAAATAACGACCGGGCGTCACACAATATCCATTACGTAACTAGCGGGTCGTTTAAAGCTTCCAACCGATTACAAAGGGCGCAACCATGATTATTCATCGTCATCAACCGCCGCATCAACAAACTGCACATAATCGCTTACATATGGTACCTCGCTTCTCCGCAGAACAACGAATAATGTCGTGCTGGGTGCTTCCCAACTTCCCAAAAATTACGCTTTGTGGCGTAGTGGGTACGTTGCTAATGTACCTGTATTAGTAGCCACAGGAGAGTTTATAACGGGCTCTAGAAATGCCGCTCTTCCAGCTTTCGCTGTGACTGTGCTGCGCTTTCCGCGCAGGCCTGGCGTTTTTTTCTTTCTCTCCTCCCTCTTTTCTTCTTTCTTCCTTTCTTTTTTTCTTTCTTTCTTCCTTTCTTTCTCTCTTTCTTTCTTTCTCTCCTTCGCTCTTTCCTTCCTACCTTCTTTCTTTCTTTCTCTCTTTCTTTCTTTCTACCTTTGTCTCCTTCTCTCTTTCCTTCCTTCTTTCTTTCTTTCTTTCTTTCTTTGTTTGTTTCTTTCTTTTTTTCTTTCTTTCATTCTTTCTTTCTTTCTTTCTTTATTTCTTTCTTTCTTTCTTTCTTTCTTTCTTTCTTTCGCACTGCGCAATGCCCTCCTAACTTTTTCCTTCCTCCATGCCGGGAACAGGACATTCATCCACGTGCTTCATCCACGTGCAGCAGGCGACACTTCTGTCGCTACAGGTAAGAACGACAGCCATGCGTTCATGTCCAGGCAACAATGAAATGTGGCAACGTGAAATGACCAGCGACCTCGATGAAAGATCGCATTGCCACACCATAAATGGCTGATCGATGGCAAGCCCTCGATCGTGAGAGCATCAGTTATTGGAAAACGGCGCATACAAATACGCAAGGAACCAGCGCACCTTCGATGGCCGAATTTCCGTACGCTCCCCAAGGCCGGGTTTTTCGCGAACGGTGACACCGCCGCCGCCACCGAAATCTGTAACTCATAAACAAAAGGAAGCTGTAGATCGGCAGTACTAAAGCCTATTCAATAGGCCACTGGCACGCAAAAAGTTCAGTAAGGCCTTAAATGATTTTCGCTGTGCAGACAGTTCGGGTCGGCATTCCAGCACTGACTGTTCCGATAGGGGTCTGTCGTCAAGGCGGGCCAACACAGCAGCTAGCGACAGTCTGTGCGAGCTGC
This sequence comes from Rhipicephalus sanguineus, assembly GCF_013339695.2. Lineage (NCBI taxonomy): Eukaryota > Metazoa > Arthropoda > Arachnida > Ixodida > Ixodidae > Rhipicephalus > Rhipicephalus sanguineus. The sequence continues at coordinate 144,965,016 of NC_051180.1, read as the reverse complement.
AGCGAGGGCAGCGACAAAGAACGTGGTCTATCGTTTCTTCGCTGTCACACTGGCTGCAAGCAGCACTCTCTGCCATGCCGATTCGGAAGGCAAAAGATTTGGTGAAAGCAACACCAAGCCACAGTCGACAAAGCACCGTTGCCTCGAGTCGAGAGAGTCCGGACGGAGGCCGAAGTCGACGACACGGGTCCAGTCTATGCAGTCGTGTGTGCTGTAAACTTGGTGTGTTCCGCAAGGATTTTATGTCTTCATTGGCAATCTCTCGAATTTTCATCGCAGCATCTCCGCTGTCCTTTCCATCTTTCTTTCCCTTTCCCCCTCCCCTTAGTGTAGGGTAGCAAACCGGATGCTACAATTCTGGTTAACCTCCCTGCCTTTCTCTCGTTTTATTATCTCTCTCTCTCTCTCTCTGTAACTGATAACAAGCCTCGCTTGAATCGAGGTAGGGAGAGAAAAGAGGGTCCTTCGAGTGATTCTACAGTCGACGTCGTTTGTTACTCTATGACCCAGATATATCCTTCGCATCATCTTGTTATTGGAATGGAGAGATGCTCGTTACTCGCTGCAAGAATGGGGTAACGATCACCGCTGTCGACGGTGTTTGGACGAGTGGCTGCTTCTGAGTCTGTCGCTTGCTTACGTGGTTTGTGGTCTGTGGTCGTATTTCGGTGTCCACGCGAAAAACGCGCGCTGCCGCACAACCAAGTTGCAGTACCGAATATATGCATACACTCGAATCTCGTTATAACTAAGCGGCGCGGGTACCATATGTTAGTTCGTTATAGCCAATACTCGTTGTAACAGTACATATAGAAATCGGTACTTACAAATCGACAATCTGGCTCGCGCAAAAATTCTAGATGCAGAAACGAATTATTCTAGACTTTCAACCCACTGTAAACGAGGTCGTCCTTGTGTGTCTCCTTGTGGCATTTTAAAATAAACAGACCGAAACATGAGAAGGTGAAATTACAACTGAACAAAGTTCGTCTAACAGAAGAGGCCTGCGTTCACATTTATTTGAAGGAGGATGTGATCTACCTTCAAGCAAATTTTTAATGCTACAACCATATTTATAAAAACAATGTGGTTGGGAATTGTCTTTCAGTAATTATTTCGCTTTTCATGCTACCTTTTGAGTTTTGAGTCTCGTGCAAACTAAATGTTTCTTCGTTATAGCCGATACGCGGCATCACTCGCGTTTTGGGTTTCGTTATCAAAATATTAAATGTCATTGAAATTTATCATGACCAACCGAAGTTCATACTTGGTTCGTTATAATCGATAATTCACTATAACAGTATTAGCTAAAGCGAGGTTCAGTTGCATACGTATATGTATGTATTCGCAATGCCCATAGACTGTCGCGCCGCCAAGCGGAATTCAGGAGCGTCCTCTCGAGGAGGGTTAGTAGACGACAAAATGGCAGCACTACGCAGTCGCTCCCTTGTTCGGCTCTGCTAGCCTCAGTGTTAACGCGTTGGCAAGAAAGGAACACTACGACTTTGCATGTACCCTGCATCAGTGAAGAAACTGGGCCCTCCGTGACACGAGAAATCTCATTCGTTCTTGCGAGACGCGAAGTTTTCGTGAAAATACGTGGCAACTCGCGCTTTCAATGCTAGCCCACAGCGTACACATACTATCAGCTTCGCGAGGCTTTCTGTAGCCACGTAGGTTAGTTAAATAGTATCGTCTGACATATTCAGTTGAAGCTCACCCTGTTTTACTTGCATATAGCATTGGTCAGTGTTTCTTGTAGTGCATGAGTCCCATAACACTGTCCCATAACACGCGGGCTCGCAATGTGCTCTCGTATAACTGAGCGATCTCAAGTTGGCGATACATTAAAATAGGGCCTCTATCCCTTGTCAGCAAAGCGCTGTTACGAATCGTGCGAGCGACGTTTCAATCATTCGAGGACGCGTCTGCTCGACGCCTTTCGTGGAGCGAACGCTTTCCACGCCGTCCTTCGCCAGTGTGTTGGGTTTCACAGCCACCGCTGCGCCGCTTGTTTTTGTACGTTTGTTGATAGGTGGCAGCACGCTGCAAGCGATTTGTTTGTTGACCGGTCTGAGAGCAAAATGTTCTCCGCGCCCAGACGTCTCTCTAATTGTAAACGTGGTGTCGCGGAGTGGTCCAAGTCGTTCGGCGGAGGAAATTCTTCAGATTGCTTTCAGCAGTGATATTGAAAGAAACCATCTTGACGACGAGGATTTTTCACTGGACGTAGAAGACAGTGAAAGCAGCGACAGTGACAGCGACGATGAACCATCAGCTGAACTCACGAGGAGCGAGTTGCACTTCACGTCCCCTCGTGCGTTAATGTTCTTTCACGCTTGTAAGTCACTTAGATTGTATTTGATGTATAATATCCTTGAGCGAGATCAAAATAGAAGCATGGTTCCTCTTGTGCATTGCATGTATCACAATTATTGTGGATATTATGGAGCGTCGCATGCCACCACCACGCTCGAGCCCGACCGGCGAAGCGAAATGGTTAGAGCGATGGAACGTGCAGTCACGGCCACAATCCACGCCTCTCGGCTAACTTCGACGTTGCGAAAAGGTGTGCATTCTTTTCTATATTCATGTTTCGATCGTGCTTATCGAACGTGCAACATGCGAGTGAAGTGAATTGCACACGGTTAGACTCTCAGCATTGCTGTGACATAATCGCTACTGAATGGGATGTTAAATGCTTGTGTTCCGTTGAACACGTAACTCCGCGTTCCCGACTGCGCAAGTAATGACGACGGCGCAGCAGCGATGGCGCTACTCGCTGGCGGCCTACTGCTGCCGCAAATCCGTCAGGCAGGCTCGCTACGTACTACCGTGGAGTGCCGTTCAGCTCATACGTCAATTCCAGTTCATGCAGTTTTATGTAGCACGTACAGGATTTCGCAAAGCATCGTTATGCACGGTAACGGAGCTAAAATATAACCTTTCACACCGCAGCAAATAATTAGGTGGCGAGTACTTAGCACTTTCCATGGTTTGGGCAAGTATTTTAGTCTCATATCCATTTCAGCGCAGCTCATGACTTCATCCGGTGAAAGTGGCACGGGCCGTACGTCTGCACGTCCTGTCTGTTCCTATGCTAACAAACGGGTTGACCCTCCTACTGGCGCCATCTTGAAAAGCACAGCGCGCCACCTATAGTTCGTGGGCATTGCGAATATTGCTTTAACAGGTGTCCATGCTGTTGCGCGTCAACTTTGTGGCTTGAACTCCGATAGTCGGTAGACCTTTTGCAGCACCATATCTACGGGTGCGCCGCCATGTATGGTCACGTGTTAGCGCTTGCTCTTGCGCGCCTTCTGATCGACGTTTTCTCACTTGTTTATTTAGGCTACGGCGGCTGCGGGCACTGCTAGGAGGGCCGCTATTTCGAACGCAACGGTAGGCATATGCTACGTCATTGTAAAACAGGGGTTTCAAACTCAGATCCCGTGCGGGCCGCAGTCACGAAGTTTAGTCCCTCAAGGGCCGGAAGAGTGGAGAAGCTTGAAGCGAGGGGAGGGGGGTGGGGAGAATTTGAACAAAATGTCACCTAACGCTGCCATTTGAAAGCACACATTTCCTATATCTTATATTATGACAATTTCTGAGGGGGGATTTGGCGTCTGGATTCGAGAAAGATATCGATAATGATATCAAGAATCACTCAAATCTGGATGACGATTCTGAATTAGAGATATTTTGTTCCACGATTATGTTTAAATACATGGTAACTCCATGGGGTGCTTCAAGAAAAAGAAATGCTCGAGACCAGTCCCTTTCTGTAGCTTACCCGAACAAAGCGTCATTAATCGATATAGGCGGGTAAATATTGCGAGTAACATTTAGCAATGTTACAAACATTTTATTCTTTGTGAAGCCGCGGGCTGCATGCGTGAGGCCCCAGCTCTATAACCTCGGAAAGCAGTGACGCTGAGGCAGTGCTACGGCATACATTCATTTTATCCGCTCCGCTTCTACATTGAAACTTGGTAACTTCAAAGTTTGGACTAGTTTGCTCTGCATAATTATAGGTAGAGTGCCCCAGTGCCATTTTCATTCGCTTTTGTCCCCGTTTCAAGAATATGCGCCTTTAGAAATTTACATTTCTATCTGCTTAGGATGACGAGGCAGTTTTTGTCTAAGACAGATCTACCTATCAAAACATCGGTCCACCAGTCTGAGGCACTTTAATCCTGTTTATACATCATCCATACGCTGGGTTTCCTTTACGTTGGATAGTTGGTGTAGCGCAAGACGAAACAAAAGACAATTCACCGGAAGTGAATTTCAGAGACAGGATTTGAAATCGGAAGGCACTTACATGAACGACTACTACATCAGGCGCAAGTTTGTGATGATCGAATTTGATATTTAATTTTAGCTGCGACTTATTCCTTTAGACATCAGAAGTGTCCGTGGTCAACAAATCACAAAGATCTTCGTAAAGTTTCGCGTTAATAATCTCGCTTAACCGTCGACGTCCGTCGGCACTCCCGTGTTGTGCGTACGTGCAAAGAACAAGTGCCCAATGTGCCGAGGGGTTCCAAGGAGCGTGTGAACTCACCCGGTTCATTCTGTCGTTCTGCTTGAACCAACTCAGACCGTTCTGCTCACTCTGGCTCTCGATGAGATTCACGTTTATGAATACGAATTCTCCGTTGCCCATTCCAAGACTGTAGGCGAGTATGAGGACCCTTCTAACGACGTCCCCGCTGCACAGGAGGACGAACACTGCGTGGAAGAAAGAAGACGTACGCGTTTACGCCTGACACACATGTGTCACACGGCGTGATGTTCACCGAGCACAACGCAGCGGTATCTATTGCTCAGTGATGGAAGTGCGATTTCCTCGATTGGCTTTCTTCTGGCGATGGTAACGCATACAGGTGTCCCACGTACATTCAGCCAAGACTTTAACCTCAACCACTCCAAGTTCAAAGACGAGAGAGCGGTTTCTTTATCACATTCGCCACCCTTCTATAAGGCGCCTTCTACTGGCCACTTGTTTTATCATAAAACACGAGGCCATTGTCAGCGCTAGGAGCTATACCTAACAGGATTTCGCACTTTTTGGATACACGCTGTTATCTAAACTTGCGCAGTCGAAAACACACAACACGAAGTGAAAATAGTTGATCGCTCACGATAGTCGTACTAGATAAGGCACAACAGGCGTGCGAATGCATGGCAAAGTAAGGTAGTAGACAATTCACAACGAATATCCCTCGTATGTGGAACGATCGAGAGCTTATTTCCTCCTGACGTTATGTGAACAGACTGCTGGCGTCACGAAATGTGCCGGAAAGATGGGAAACGCCAGGAGAGAAAAGCGCGCTCCGTAATTTGTATTTTCCGAGGCTGTTTCGAGGCCCTTTAAGAATGGAACGCGTGTCAGAAGCCAATTGAAACGATCGTATACTATTCGCGCTGGATTACAGATACGCAGGTTATTTCTCTTTTCTCCTTGATTAGCTCGATAACTGTGTTTAATTATCCGATTTTTAATTATTGACTGAAGACTTAAAGCATGAATGCAGAGTTGTATAGCACTTTCAGAAACCGTCGATTTGACTGTTTCCTGTGCGATGCATCACACGCAGTCGGTGCTGTGCAGCGTACTACGGTATAGGTCTATTAAGCTGGAGGAAGACTATCACCATGGTGCTGGCGAAGAAAACTAAGCACTGAGTTGGTAGATAGACTACTGAAATAATAATAATATCGGGGGTTTAACGTCCCAAAACGATGATACGATTACGAGAGACGCCGTAGTGGAAGTCTCCGGAATTTTCGACCATCTAGGGTTCTTTAACGTGCACCTAAATCTAAGTACACGGGCCTCGAAACATTTTCGCCTCCATCGAAAATGCAGCCGCCGCGGCCGGGACTCGATCCCGCGGCCTTCGGGTCAGCAGCCGAGCGCCATAACCACTAGACCACCGTGGCTAGGCGGACTACTGAGACCCGACCAGACCAACAAGCGTGACTATATTCAGTTTGCTGGCTGTACCGGTGATACCACTTTTGCCCATTTACGTGTTATGCGTTAGCGCGCAGTTTTGGTTCCGTGTAAAAAATCGTTGTGTTTCGGTCATGTGTGTTGAGTAGGAACCATATATATTAATATAATGTAATTATTGGAGTTTAACGTGCCAAAACCATGATATGATTATGAGGGACGCCGTAGTGGAGGGCTCCAGAAATTTCGACCACCTGGCGTTCTTTAACGTGCACCTAAATCTAAGTACACGGGCCTCAAGCATTTTCACCTCCATCGAAAATTCACCTCCACCGGGACGACTGGGTGAGTCATAAGGAACAAAAAAAAGGGGGGGGGGCGGGGGGCGGGACGGGAGGGTTTACGTTTCACTGAATCATTGTCAATGGAAGCACGTGGCATTTTAACAATAGTAGGTTCGAAATGCCTAGAAGAAGGGATTAACTCTCATTCGTTTTCGTTGTGTATGTACCATATCGAATAGATTCCAGAGCCCCCTTAGAAACGTTAATGCCTGCTGGCTGGAGTGTATTGAACTTGTGAATAAGGTATGACTCTGTATATTTTCTGTCTCTTGGGGACCGGAAGTTTGACTGAAGTATGTAAAGTTTGAGATCTTCGAAGTTGTGACCTGCTACATTAAAATGCTGTGCCACTGCTTTGGGTAACTTTTTCGCTGTGTCCGCGCGATGCCCGTTTAATCTAACATTAACAGGTTGTCCCGTTTCGCCAATGTACCGTTTTTGACAATATGAACATTCGATCATGTAGATAACGTTTGAACTAGTGCAGGTAAAACTAGATTTTATATGATGGACGTAATCACTTCCGGTGCTTCTAACTATAACGTCATCTTGAAGGTGCTTACATGTCTTACATCTTGGACGAGAACAAGGTGTTATGTGGGCAGTAGAATGAGGGTTTACTTTTGCGTGCACTAACATGTCCTTAAAATTTTTATTGCGGCGATACACGACCTTTGGTACTCCGGGAAACGCTTTTCTAAGGCGCTCGTTGCTTGCCAGTATTGGGTAATACTTACGGAGGATATTATTTATGTTTGGTAGCGCATTTGAGTATTTGGTTATAAATGCTGGCGGCTGGTTAGGCTGTGCTACGGGGGCCCGTTGAGCTAGTGATGATTTCCTATCTAGTTGACATGCTTCGTTGAAGGCCTTGTTTAGAGCATCATGCGGGTAATTTCTTTTAACTAATGTTTCCTTTAGGTTGCTTAAGTGGTGAACGTAGTCGCTGTCATCGCTACAGATCCTTCTTATACGCCTCGCCTGTCCTACAAATATTCCTTGTTTGCAATGTCGCGGGTGATGACTAGTGTAATCTAGGTATTGCTGGCTGCCTGTTGGTTTTCTGTAAAGCGTCGTCTTTAATTTTCCTGCTTCAATAGAGACCGTCGTGTCTAGGAAGTTGATTCCACTGGATGAATGGTGCATGGTGAATTTAATACTAGAGTGAAACTTGTTACAGTGGTCAATGAATGCGTTTAGTGTACTTACGCCATGTTCCCATATGATAAATATGTCGTCTATGTAACGGAGATAGGTGGAAGGCTTCACTGGACATGACTCCAACAGCTCCGATTCTAAGTGTCCCATAAAAATGTTGGCGTATGTTGGCGCAAAAGGGGTTCCCATACTAGTGCCGAAAGTTTGCAGGTAGTAGGACGAATCAAATTCAAAATAATTTAGCGTCAGGACTAGTTTAAGTAACGATAGGTAAACTTCAGCATTATGTGCTTGCTTGCTTTCTATGAGTGATTTTGAGACCGCTTCAATCCCTTCAGCGATAGGTATATTCGTATACAAGGAGCAGACATCTAATGTTACGAGAATGGCCTGATCCGAGAGTGTTTGTGTTTCGTTAATAGAATCTATTATTCGAAGGAAATGAGGTGTATCTTGAACAAAAGACGGTAGGTTAGATGGTATTTTAGATAAATGATGATTTAGAAATGTTGATAGCGACTCAGTAGGTGTATTATTGTTAGATACTATAGGCCTGCCCGGGATGTGCGCGATAAGCAGTTCATCTATGGATACCTTATGGATTTTCGGAAGAAGGTAGAAGCGGCCTGCTTGCTTGTTTTTAGGCATCAGGAAGCGGTGCTCAGAGTGTGTGATTAATTCCCTAGCTAGAAAATCCGTGATCGTATGTTGTATGCTATTACTATATTCTTGAGTCGGGTCCGTGGCTAATTTTCGATAGTGCGTGTTGTTGCTGAGTTGTCTGATAGCTTCGTTTTTATATTTTTCTATAGGCCAGATTACTATACTACCTCCTTTATCCGCTGGTTTTATGACAATGTCCTTTCTGTTTGAAAGTTGTTTTAAGACCTCGTGTTCTGCGTAAGTTAAGTTCTTCGGCTTTCGACTCCGTTTAGCTGTGCTCAGAATTTCCCTTGAGACTAGTTTTATATACTGATCTAACTCTTGGCATTGTTCTGCATCTGGTGTCCAAGTGCTTGGAGCCTCTCCACCCCCCCTCCCCACCCCTTCTCCCCTCTTTTGGAGAGGGCACAAAGCATATACACACGATAGCTAAGGAAATCAGTTCCAGCCTTGAAGAAGACAAGTCCACTTGTCGAAACGTTGGCTCGAGCACCCACCGCCTGTTTACGGATTTTTTCATCGCAGCTTCCATCTTCCACTTCCTGCCGTTTTTTTGGATTTCCTTTGACGGAAGATGACGAAACATGGTGAGTGTCCTCTACTTTCCTTAGCGCACATAGCTTTAATTGGAGACAGTCAGTACAAGTACATACACCACCACTTTCCACAAGGGAAACATGCACCATACATTAGATTTAAAAGCGGAGCCACGACACATGACATTCAAGATTTTGTCGCCGCTGCACCACAGAACATAACGCATTTCATCATTCACTGTGGCACTAACGACTGTACACACAACAACGGCGACGTCACTGTGGAGGCCCTGAAGACTCTGGTAAACGATTTGCAGAACAACAGACCAGACGCAAAACTCACCCTCACAACAGTTCTGCCTAGGATCGCAAACAAACACCGATCTCTCATAGCACAATCACGCACACTCCTAGCTCATGCACGAGGATCACGTAAAGTTAACGAATTTCTTCTGGACATTGAACACGCCCACAAAAACGTTGATGTCATCCATCACGCGGAAATTCATCAGGACCCTGACATTATGCTTGCTCGGGACGGACTACACCCTAACTTTTCAGGCGTCAATGTAATTTGCAGGAACATCAAGTACAGAATCAGGAATGAATTTAAGCAGACGCAGCCAATGACACAATCTAATGGACCGTCCCACAAACCCGAACAACACGCTCCACATGCTACAAGCACTAGCTGCAACTCACGCCCCACCGTAGCTAAGACACAAGAAGCATCTACTCAGACGGTGGACGTGATAATAACACCAGTAACAGAACCCACACAACAAGCAGAGGCAACAAGTTCACGCACTCCCCTAACAGAGACATCTGCGAACGCTAGCAAACAAACAGATACAGAAACACGCATCGGGTCAGACCTCACCACTAACACAAAGAGTAGTAAGAAAACACCCCCTAAAATGTTGTGCCCCGGAGGTCTGCCCGACTCCAACAGAAATGACTAACAAACACCAAGGACAGGAAAGGCAACCGCAAATCTCCGTCTTTTCTCCAATCCCGTAAACTCGCCGCAAAACAAACAAACTACAGAATGCATTTGAAGAAATACTCTAGCTACATTAAAGAAAAGAAAATTCCGAAAGGTCTTAAAATTAAGGTCAGATGTGCTCTTGGTACCCTACCGCCTAAACTATTAGCGAAATGGAACAGCATTCTAGAAAGCGCGTCTTTGTCATTAATAGGTATTTTAAAAGAACATTGCGGAAATCAACTTGCTTTATTCACCAACCAACTTAATAGCGTTAACCTATCTGAAGAGGAAACTGAAGAACTTGCCCAGTTTGTAGAACGTAGACAAGATAAATTGCTGATCAAGGAAAGGCGCAAAGAAAATCATGCTACGAACTCTGCCCTCAATAATTCGATGAACACGGTAGAAAGCCCCGCAATCCCAGCCCAACACCCAGAACGCCGCAGCGAAGTGGTAGACATATCACAAAGCTTAAGTCCAGTCGATATAGATCTGCTCAAGCGCGGCCTTACATTTCGTCCGACAAACAATGCAGTGAACGAGTACGAGCTCCACAAAGATATAACTGAGTTTTCAAGACGTTTGCGCATCAAGGAATTCTTTTTTGATAAGGCGGATACGGAAGACGTAAGCAATAACTGTTTGCGTCCTCCAAGCACTTGGACACCAGATGCAGAACAATGCCAAGAGTTAGATCAGTATATAAAACTAGTCTCAAGGGAAATTCTGAGCACAGCTAAACGGAGTCGAAAGCCGAAGAACTTAACTTACGCAGAACACGAGGTCTTAAAACAACTTTCAAACAGAAAGGACATTGTCATAAAACCAGCGGATAAAGGAGGTAGTATAGTAATCTGGCCTATAGAAAAATATAAAAACGAAGCTATCAGACAACTCAGCAACAACACGCACTATCGAAAATTAGCCACGGACCCGACTCAAGAATATAGTAATAGCATGCAACATACGATCACGGATTTTCTAGCTAGGGAATTAATCACACACTCTGAGCACCGCTTCCTGATGCCTAAAAACAAGCAAGCAGGCCGCTTCTACCTTCTTCCGAAAATCCATAAGGTATCCATAGATGAACTGCTTATCGCGCACATCCCGGGCAGGCCTATAGTATCTAACAATAATACACCTACTGAGTCGCTATCAACATTTCTAAATCATCATTTATCTAAAATACCATCTAACCTACCGTCTTTTGTTCAAGATACACCTCATTTCCTTCGAATAATAGATTCTATTAACGAAACACAAACACTCTCGGATCAGGCCATTCTCGTAACATTAGATGTCTGCTCCTTGTATACGAATATACCTATCGCTGAAGGGATTGAAGCGGTCTCAAAATCACTCATAGAAAGCAAGCAAGCACATAATGCTGAAGTTTACCTATCGTTACTTAAACTAGTCCTGACGCTAAATTATTTTGAATTTGATTCGTCCTACTACCTGCAAACTTTCGGCACTAGTATGGGAACCCCTTTTGCGCCAACATACGCCAACATTTTTATGGGACACTTAGAATCGGAGCTGTTGGAGTCATGTCCAGTGAAGCCTTCCACCTATCTCCGTTACATAGACGACATATTTATCATATGGGAACATGGCGTAAGTACACTAAACGCATTCATTGACCACTGTAACAAGTTTCACTCTAGTATTAAATTCACCATGCACCATTCATCCAGTGGAATCAACTTCCTAGACACGACGGTCTCTATTGAAGCAGGAAAATTAAAGACGACGCTTTACAGAAAACCAACAGACAGCCAGCAATACCTAGATTACACTAGTCATCACCCGCGACATTGCAAACAAGGGATATTTGTAGGACAGGCGAGGCGTATAAGAAGGATCTGTAGCGATGACAGCGACTACGTTCACCACTTAAGCAACCTAAAGGAAACATTAGTTAAAAGAAATTACCCGCATGATGCTCTAAACAAGGCCTTCAACGAAGCATGTCAACTAGATAGGAAATCATCACTAGCTCAACGGGCCCCCGTAGCACAGCCTAACCAGCCGCCAGCATTTATAACCAAATACTCAAATGCGCTACCAAACATAAATAATATCCTCCGTAAGTATTACCCAATACTGGCAAGCAACGAGCGCCTTAGAAAAGCGTTTCCCGGAGTACCAAAGGTCGTGTATCGCCGCAATAAAAATTTTAAGGACATGTTAGTGCACGCAAAAGTAAACCCTCATTCTACTGCCCACATAACACCTTGTTCTCGTCCAAGATGTAAGACATGTAAGCACCTTCAAGATGACGTTATAGTTAGAAGCACCGGAAGTGATTACGTCCATCATATAAAATCTAGTTTTACCTGCACTAGTTCAAACGTTATCTACATGATCGAATGTTCATATTGTCAAAAACGGTACATTGGCGAAACGGGACAACCTGTTAATGTTAGATTAAACGGGCATCGCGCGGACACAGCGAAAAAGTTATCCAAAGCAGTGGCACAGCATTTTAATGTAGCAGGTCACAACTTCGAAGATCTCAAACTTTACATACTTCAGTCAAACTTCCGGTCCCCAAGAGACAGAAAATATACAGAGTCATACCTTATTCACAAGTTCAATACACTCCAGCCAGCAGGCATTAACGTTTCTAAGGGGGCTCTGGAATCTATTCGATATGGTACATACACAACGAAAACGAATGAGAGTTAATCCCTTCTTCTAGGCATTTCGAACCTACTATTGTTAAAATGCCACGTGCTTCCATTGACAATGATTCAGTGAAACGTAAACCCTCCCGTCCCGCCCCCCGCCCCCCCCCCCCCCTTTTTTTTTTGTTCCTTATGACTCACCCAGTCGTCCCGGTGGCCTCTCCACCCCCCTCCCCACCCCTTCTCCCCTCTTTTGGAGAGGGCACAAAGCATATACACACGATAGCTAAGGAAATCAGTTCCAGCCTTGAAGAAGACAAGTCCACTTGTCGAAACGTTGGCTCGAGCACCCACCGCCTGTTTACGGATTTTTTCATCGCAGCTTCCATCTTCCACTTCCTGCCGTTTTTTTGGATCTCATAGTCTGAGTCGCTTTGGCACGTTAAACCCCATAAACCACCCAATTAACAAAGCAACTGAGCAAATAACGGCACTGATATGGAGAAAGGAAGTTCTTTGCATGAGAGATAAGCTATGTTCGTCAGCGTGAGTTTTGTGGGGTGCTGAAGAAAGTTTTGCTTTTTCTGGTAATCCCCACCGCATATCGCTAATCTCGAATATATGCTCTGGCGGTGCCCCGCGTTACACGGTGGCGAAGTCATCACGCAGACAAAATGGGAAGATGCTATTACAAGCTCCGGACTCGAGGCACAACTATGGCAGTCCAACGGACCCGCGACGCAGCAGAGAGACTTGGTCTTTCTGTTCCGACGTGGGAGCGGCCTGCAACGTGCTAGCGCGCGTTCCGAGGGACCGAAATAAAGTTTATTCATCCATCCATCCCACCAATCTTTTCCTCGCAAAGAAATCCGAATTCATTTCGATGTAGTGTTAGCCGCCGTTTCGTCGCAGCATTAAGGTACCGGCAGCACAGTTACGTGTCATTTTCATGCGCTGTTTCGTCCCATAGTATGGCCGTTGAAAAGAGGGTGACACAGAAATCGACTGCATGTAAAGTAGGAACAACAATAGTAGCAGCAAGAAGTCAGAACATCACTTTAGCGAACGGCTGTTTCCTGAAACAAGCGCTGCATTTGGCTGCTCTCCGTTTTTGACAATAATTCATCTGAAGGATGTAGAACAAAGACATGCAAAAGAAAGCGTACGGGCCGCGTAATGTAGGTATAAAAGAACGACTAACACGAGTATTGCGGTCTTCTAACTTGGTTCTTCTTTATTTCTTTTTAATGCAAAGCGGGGAAGTGTCGTGCTGTTTCAACCCTCTAAACTCGTCGCGCGTGAAGAGCGCATCGCAGTTAAAAGACCAGAGACAGAGAGGCGAGCGCTTGGCACGAGTTCAAGTCAACGCCAAATGGGCCAGCAAACGCCCGGCTGCTCCTCCACTTGAGCTCACGCGAGAGCTTGCCGCAGAATGTAGCGTTGTGTGGGTGAGTCTATGCCGAGGCCAAGGACAAGGGTTCACTCTATATAGACTGCGTGAGCGCGCAAGATGCGGAATTCGGAAAGACTCGTGCATTTCATATTTACACTTGCGTTAAATAAGTCCAGGCGGTCTATTCCTTTCATGACGTGGCTTGACGCTCTGAGCGCCACTTCAGGTCAACTTGACAGGCAGCTTGTATTATTTAACGTTGGGTCCGGTTCATTTTACATAAGGCGAGTGCGTGTAAAATTTCCAGTGCATTACGGCGTTGTGTCGGACTTCTGAAGTTTTCTTTTCTTTAAGCGTTACGATAAGGTTTGCTTTTCTAGCGTTAACGACGTTGTGATTTCGAATGAGTTTCATGGGACATAAATACTTCGTGATGCGCATGAAAATGGTGGCTGTCGTTAATAAGCTGCGCTCAGTTAGTACGCTGTAAACGTTAATGTTATTAATGTTAATTCACGAGAATGCTAACGTTTAGTTAACGAGTCCGAAATAGAAAGCGTCTTTCACGATGAAACTCCCACTTGCTCAATAGATCGAGTTGCGCCCTTACGCGTGCTTACACAACTATGACTGAGTGCGATTTAAAAAGGGGAGCGCTTGCTCATCGCCCTTTCCTTTCATTCATCATCAAGACTTTGGGTGACATACCTGATGACCCGGCTCACCCGGACGTTTTTAAATTTCCGTCAAAGGAATATAACAGTGAGACCTGGTGGTTGCTGACGTGCTGACAAACGCACGTACGAACATACCCACAGGGTGGTCACCCCCCCCCCTCGAAAAATATTTCTGCCTACGCCCCTGCAACACGAGTCTCACGCCTTTCGCCTCCATCGAAATGTGACCGCCGCAGCCGGAATGCAACTAGGGAATTTCGAGATAAGCAGGAAAATGAAGTGCCGGTACGGACCGTATCCTACAAGATTATTATCGCTTCTCTGTAACGTGAGTATAAGCACATGAAAGCCTCTAGAGCAGAAACGATTTCTCCGTGAACGCGGCTGATATTCTGTAGGCACGTACGAGATCTTGTAGTTGAATCTAATTCTTTAACTCGCGCCGCTAGGTGTACAGTGGTAGAGGATATTGGAACCAAGCAGGAGTATCAACACAAATATAGGAGCATGTAGCCAGCGGAAATAATACGGCTTCGTAAGCAACACACTCACGTTAAAAGTCAGCAATAGATGATCAGATAGGATTTGGCACTTGTTTATAGGGGAAATAAAAAAAGCGATTTGCTTAGATGGGCAAGTAGTAAATTTGAGGTTTGAAGCGAATAGTGATTTGGTCGAATAATTTCGAACCGAATATATGGAATAATATTGCCACGCCCACTTCTTGTTTTATTTTATGTTTTTTGGGTTTGACCAGCAAGGACGGTTATCAACGCTCGAGGCTGTCCGCAAAGCAGTGTTCGGGAAGCTTCTCGATTGTAGTAGATCGTTTTGTTAAGATTTCGCGCCGCACGCGAATGTTCCAGCTCTATCGAGAGATAACGCCGCCACCAGCGATATCGCTGGAAAGTTTGATAGCGCCTGTATAAAAGCCGACGCACTTGACCGCTCGTGAGTTGATCGACGGTCGACGCTCTGTTCGACGCTATCAGTGTATTGCTGTAGTTTGACTTTCATTTTCCCGGCCACAAGTTCGGCCAAATAAACAGTTTCATCTCGGACGTGCTGACTGCTGTCTTCGTCGACGTCACGACCACGTGACATCTGGTGGAGGTGCTGCTTCATGATCCGGACGCCACCGCGGAGCGCTGACCCAAGCCCAAGCCGCGAAGAAGACGACTCTAAGAACAACCCGGATCCTCGAACCAGCCGCCGGCAGAAGGGACTACAACCAGAGTACGGGCTCCTTCCCGAAAACACCAGGCAGCCGAAGACCGTCACATCGACCGCCGAGACGATGACAGACCCCCTGCCACCTACAACGGTAGTGATGCAACAGCCAAGGGAGCCACCAACTTTCCGTGGATCGTCGTTTGAAGACCCGGAGAGCTGGCTGGAGACGTACGAGCGAGTCGCCGCCTTTAACCACTGGGGCATTGAAGAGAAGCTGCGCCACGTCTACTTCTACTTAGAAGACGCCGCGAAGACGTGGTTCGAAAACCATGAATCGAGCCTTCAATCCTGGGACCTCTTTTGCACGACGTTCCTCAATACCTTCGCGAGCATCGTCCGCAAGGAAAAGGCCGCTGCTCTGCTGGAGACAAGAGCACAGCTACCGAATGAGACGGTCACTATCTACACGGAAGAGATGACGCGACTTTTCCGCCTGGCCGATGCTGCCATGCCTGAGGAAAAAAAAGGTCCCCTTCCTTATGCGGGGAGTGAAACAAGACCTCTTTGCAGGATTGGTGCGGAACCCACCGAAAACTGTCACCGAATTCCTAAAGGAGGCTACAACAATAGAAAAATCCCTCGAGATTAGGACGAAGCAGTACAACCGCTCAACCCTGTCGACAGGCTACACCGAAGCGCACTCGCTAGGCATCGACGACCTACGGGAAACAATCAGAGCGATAGTGCGGGAGGAGCTGCGCAAGCTGTTGCCTTCAGCGCAGCCTCAAGTCGATTCGATCGCCGACATGATCCGCGAGGAAATCCAGCAGTCGCTGGACACCCACTATGCAGCGCAGCCGCAGCTGCAAGCAATGAACTATGCTGCTGCAGCCCGACGCAACGCCCCCCCTCCTCGCCCGCATCAAGACGCCGCGCCGCCGCAGCAGTTCCGCCGCCAGGCACCGCCGCCACCACCAACGACGCCATACCGCCCGCCGACAGGACAAGGATGCGCCCCCCGAAAGACCGACGTTTGGCGTGCCCCTGACAACCGCCCGCTCTGCTACCACTGCGGAGAGGCCGGCCACACGTACCGCCGCTGCCAATACCGACAGATGGGGCTACGCGGATTCGCCATCAACGCGTCGCGCCCGCAGCCAGGCGAACGGCCTCGCGACATTGACGATTACCTCACCGGAACACAGTGGCAAGAACGACGACCTTCCCGATCGCCGTCGCCCGGCCGCTACATGTCACCGCACCGCCGGCAGTACACTGGCCCAAACCGGGGCCGGTCGCCTAGCCCGCATCCGGGAAACTAAGGGCAGCAACCGATGGAGGTGCGGTTGCTGTACGACGAAATGCCGAAGATCCTCCGCGGCCGCCGACGACGACAACGCGACGAGACCTTCAGAACACGACGCAAACCGGACGGAGCCCTCACGACGAAATTTCGCGGCCCGAAGAAAACCTGACGACGCAACGTCGAAAAAGCGGGACCAATCGACGAAGCCGTGATCCGACGCCACGACCTAACCGCAACGCAAGACGACGGACTAGCGACCTCAATGTTCTTATCGACGGCCACAGCGTCACAGCTCTTGTCGACACCGGAGCCGACTATTCCGTCGTCAGTGGGCCGTTCGCCACCAAGCTGAAGAAAGTAAAGACCGCTTGGAGTGGACCCGAAATCCGGACAGCTGGAGGCCACCTGATAACGCCGATTGGTATCTGCACGGCGAGAGTCACCATCAATAACCGGACTTATCCTGCGAGCTTCGTAATCCTACGAAACTGCTCCAGGGATGTGATACTCGGAATGGACTTCCTAAGTGACCACGGCGCCGTTATCGACCTGAGGTCTGAGTCGATAACACTAAGCTCAGACAAAGCGCTCCCACCCCACGCGACGCCAGGGAACCATGCACTGAAGGTGATAGAAGAGCAGGTGACCGTTCCGCTGCGCTCCAGCGTCATTATTTCCGTCGGCACCGAAAAACCTGCGAACCTTGAAGGCGTAATCGACGGCGATCAGCAACTACTCCTGAACCGTCAAATTTGCGCCGCAAGAGGTATCGCCGAGCTGCATGACGGTAAAGCAAAGGTACTGATGACAAACTTCAGCCACGAATATAGGCACCTCAACATGGGTGAGACGGTTGCCTACATCGACGAATGTGTAGCCGCCAGCGATGCTTTCGCCCTCTTCGATGCTGCCGAACCTGCTTCGACGAATAGAGGTCCCGAACCGGATTTTGACGTCAACCCGAGCCTTCCGAAGGTCAAGCAAGACCAGCTCAAAACCCTGCTCCTGCAATACAAGGACTGTTTCTCGTCGTCATCGCGGGTCCGACAAACGCCCCTTGCTAAGCACCGCATTATAACAGAAGAAAATTCTCGACCACTCCGACAGAGCCCCTACAGAGTTTCGACGCGAGAACGTGAGGCTATAAAGAAACAAGTGGATGAAATGCTTCGCGACGACATCATCCAGCCTTCAAAGAGTCCGTGGGCATCACCTGTGGTGTTAGTGAAGAAGAAGAACGGGACACTGCGCTTCTGCGTTGATTATCGGCGCCTGAATAAAATCACGAAGAAGGACGTGTACCCCCTCCCACGGATAGACGACACCCTGGATCGAATTCACAACGCGACGTACTTTTCGTCGACGGACCTCAAGACCGGCTATTGGCAGATCGAAGTAGACGAAAGAGATCGAGAAAAGACCGCTTTTATAACGCCTGACGGCCTCTGAGTTCAAGGTCATGCCTTTTGGTCTTTGCTCGGCACCTGCGACGTTCCAGCGCGTCATGGACACCGTACTGGCCGGATTGAAGTGGCAGACGTGCCTTGTGTATTTGGACGACGTCGTCGTGTTTTCCTCGTCCTTCGACGAGCATCTCCGGCGGCTTGAGGCAGTACTTCAAGCAATCAAGACCTCTGGACTGACCCTGAAGCCAGAAAAGTGCCGATTCGCATACGACGAGCTCCTGTTTCTGGGTCATGTGATCAGCAAGTCTGGAGTGCGCCCAGACCCGCGGAAAACAGCTGCCATCGCCGACTTCGCGCCACCCACAGACAAGAAGGCAGTGCGCCGATTTCTCGGCTTATGCGCCTATTACAGACGCTTCGTCAAAAACTTTTCACAGATCGCCGAACCACTGACGCTTCTCACGAAGGCTAACGTGGAATTCAGGTGGGAAACGGCGCAAGTGCAAGCATTTCAAGAACTTAAACGACGCCTGCAGACGCCACCCATACTTGCGCATTTCAACGATTGCGCCGATACGGAAATACACACCTACGCAAGCAGCGTAGGACTCGGTGCCGTCCTTGTGCAAAAGACTGACGGGCTTGAAAGGGTTATCAGTTATGCTAGCCGGTCACTATCCAATGCAGAAGCCAACTATTCCACAACAGAAAAGGAATGCCTTGCCATCATGTGGGCTACGTCAAAGTTTCGCCCCTACCTCTATGGCAGGCCCTTCAAAGTTGTCAGTGACCATCACGCCTTATGTTGGCTAGCTAACTTGAAGGACCCTTCTGGTCGTCTCGCACGATGGAGTCTCAGGCTTCAGGAATTTGACATTACCGTCGTGTACAAGTCCGGACGAAAGCACTCTGACGCGGACTGCCTGTCCCGAGCCCCCGTCGCCGCGCCGCCGCAAGAGGACGACGACGACTGCTTCCTCGGAACTATAAGTGCCGACGACTTCGCCGAAAGGGAACGAGCCGACGCGGAACTGGGGGGCCTTATGGAGTACCTCGAGTGCAAGACCGCCGTTGTTCCGAAGGTATTCAAGCGAGCACTGCCGTCGTTTTTCTTACGGAACGGCGTTCTCATGAAGAAGAACTTTTCGGCACTTCGAACCGACTACCTTCTTGTCGTGCCCTCATCATTGCGACCAGAGGTCCTCCAGGCCCTACACGACGACCCGACGGCTGGGCACCTCGGTGTTTCCCGCACGCTCGCCAGAATACAGGAAAAATACTACTGGCCACGCCTTGCTGCCGACGTCGCCCACTACGTTAAGACTTGTCGAGATTGCCAGCGACGGAAGACACCGCCGACGAGGCCCGCGGGACTTCTGCAGCCAATCGAACCACCTCACCGGCCGTTCCAGCAAATCGGGATGGACCTACTGGGGCCGTTCCCGACGTCGACTTCCGGCAACAAGTGGATCGTCTTAGCAACTGACTACCTCACCCGCTACGCCGAGACAAAGGCCCTGCCCAAAGGCAGTGCCGCCGAGGTAGCCAAGTTCTTCGTGGAGAACATCGTCTTGCGTCATGGCGCCCCAGAGGTCCTCATCACAGACAGAGGTGCCGCCTTTACTGCGGACCTAACTCAGGCGATCTTAAAATACAGCGAGACGAGCCACCGCCGCACCACCGCCTACCACCCGCAGACCAATGGCCTCACGGAGCGTCTTAATAAGACCATCGCCGACATGCTGGCCATGTACGTCGACGTTGAGCACAAGACGTGGGACGCCGTCCTTCCGTACGTGACCTTCGCTTACAACACGGCCGTCCAAGAAACGACGCAGATGACGCCGTACAAGTTGGTTTACGGAAGGAGCCCGGCGACGACGCTCGACGCCATGCTACCGAACGTCACCAACGAAGAAAACCTCGACGCCGCCGCTTACTTACAACGTGCCGAGGAAGCTCGACAGCTCGCCCGACTGTGCATCAAGACCCAGCAGCACACCGACAGCCGTCGCTACAATCTTCGACGACGCTTCGTGGAATACCAGCCCGGTGACCGTGTCTGGGTCTGGACACCGATACGCCGACGTGGGCTTAGCGAAAAGCTCCTTCGGCGATACTTCGGACGATACAAGGTTCTTCGACGTCTCGGCGCTCTGGACTACGAGGTCATCCCGGACGGCATTACGAACTCCCAGCGACGCCGCGCACGACCTGAAGTCGTTCATGTCGTGCGCCTTAAGCCGTTTTTTGCACGTTAGCGAACCTGGGGCCTCTACTTTTACCTTTGTTGTTGTAAATTGTTTATGTATGCACTTGTTTTTTTTCTTTCTCCCTTCTTTGATCTTTCGCAAGCATCGGGACGATGCTTTTTCAGAGGGGGGCAATGCCACGCCCACTTCTTGTTTTATTTTATGTTTTTTGGGTTTGACCAGCAAGGACGGTTATCAACGCTCGAGGCTGTCCGCAAAGCAGTGTTCGGGAAGCTTCTCGATTGTAGTAGATCGTTTTGTTAAGATTTCGCGCCGCACGCGAATGTTCCAGCTCTATCGAGAGATAACGCCGCCACCAGCGATATCGCTGGAAAGTTCGATAGCGCCTGTATAAAAGCCGACGCACTTGACCGCTCGTGAGTTGATCGATGGTCGACGCTCTGTTCGACGCTATCAGTGTATTGCTGTAGTTTGACTTTCATTTTCCCGGCCACAAGTTCGGCCAAATAAACAGTTTCATCTCGGACGTGCTGACTGCTGTCTTCGTCGACGTCACGACCACGTGACAATATATATCACATGTTATAAAGGAAAATGAGCATTTTTTCCACGATCCAACTAATTTGCACAAAATTTTTAGGAATTCGAACTAGGCATGTGCTAATGTCTTTTCTTTGGTTCGAAGTGATGCGGAAGCAATCTTGAATAGCAGCAAGATTTAAATATTAGTAGGATGCAAGTTAGAAGGAGCAAAATACGTTATGTTTTACAGTTTACTATGCTTAGCGCATATAAGCCCGTATAACAACTTTTTGACCTTAAAAAAAGTAACTAATCGAGGTGACGGTAATATGTACATTTAACCTTGGAGTGTAGCTCTTAGACAGTGTCGATTTTTTTTGTAAAGGTAATTTCACAGCACGGCAACTTCACTCTACAGTGAAGACACCTTTACAGGGGTCACATGCGGTCAAATATACGTTCACTCGTTCATTTGGAATACATCGACATTTCGAGTAATTTAAATTCGTGTCGAAGCGAATTCGAATACTGTAATGTTCGCCCATGCCTACTAATGTTAATAGTGTGTGAGTGGTAGAGTCGTAATTATTTTTATCTCAAGGATGCCGAGTAATGAACACAAGATTGTTAGTATGCGCAATTTTAGATATTATGAACATGTCGTTCTACACGGCTGTGGACATTGAACACATTCAATCATAAAGCGTTTTTAATCGCTATTTCCACGCCTTTGCTTAGGCTCGCATAACTCAACAAAGTATACTTTTTTTGTTTTCCTTTTTTTCCCCCTTGGCTCTTTTTTTTTATCGAGTATCCAGCATACAGCGTTATTCCACCTGTTATGGTAGATATTTGAAGATTGACGCGAGCGGATGCAAAAACAAGAAAGGAGACGATGTTGACGCTATTTCTGACGCCCTAGTTGGGTCTACTGCATGGCGTCAAAAAACAAAAGCACGTTTTCAAGTAATAACAGAGAGCGAGCGACAGGGGAGTGGGGGAGGGTGAAATACAGAGAATACCGTCCTAATTATTTGAATTTAGCATACGGGTTCAGTCCTAATACCAGTCGATCCTCTCCCGGAAACAGCCCACGAAAGTGTCACGGTGCATCTATATAGCGCTCGATTTCGATATCCGGAATCCACGGAGGCTGTTAGCCAAGTCCACGTGCGCACCCACGGGCAAACACGCCTATTGCGCTATATGCAGGCCCCTGCACCACCTAGTATCACTCCCGCTGTAAGTAGACGCACGTAGGTACTACAAAATTCATACTATTCTCTCACTCTGCGTACTCTCACTCTGCGTACTTGTTTCTTCCTCGTTTTTCCATATCCCTGCCGCTGTTATCTACCTCGCCTGCTTCGTGCGAGACTCGCATTCGCGTATGCAATGCTTAAAAGCAGCTCGACAGCGTCGCTCTCAAACCCCTTGAGGCACCCCGTCACAGCGGCGCGCCTGCTTACAAAATAATGAAGACATCGCGTCGACATGGCAGCGCACGCTTGATAATCCAGCAAAGCTGCTGTGCCGCGGGATTTTGCCGCCGTCACCAACACAGCACGCCGGTGCAGGTTCCCCGGGACTAGCCGCGTCGTTCCCTGGGAAGTCGGAAGTCTCCCGCTTAGGCAACGTTTTTGTACATGAGCTTTCGCGATGGAGAAATATTTCGCAACGGAACAAAAAGAAATTTGTATACCTCGTTCGCTCCCGTCGAACCCGTGTGGGTTGCGCATGCGGGCATTATTTCTACCCCGGGGGCTATCTCTCGCGTAGTTGACGCGGGCGTGCTTGCAATACGAACGCTGAATGTATAGAACACTTACTTTTCCTTAATTAACGCTGTACACGAGTACTGCAAGATTATTTGGTATGCTTTACGAGCGGCTTTGGTTCCATTGGTTACGGTGTCGACATGATCACCGAGTCTATTCCACGTGATTTCCCGTGAAAAAAATATATATCGCGCGGGAAGGATTTGGAAGAGTTATAATGTATACGGGAGGCTTACGTAACTTTTCGGTGAATGCCATGCTTCGGCTTCGGATTTTCGCTCCACGATGCTGACCACCGCTTCAGCTAAGCTTATTTGAATTGCTGTTGACTTCATAGCGAAGTATCGAAGCAATAGACGAAGACGCAGCGTGGCAAGAACAAACGGCATTCAGGGAGTCCCACAAAACGCGATTTCAAAGCACTAAAGGACGCTCGCGATCGTTCTACCCTAAACGAATTCCTATTTTTCCCTCCATTTGAGTGTAGCCTTGCGCTAGTGACGCGCCCATGCGACACCATGCGGTTATGACAGACGAGACGTATAAAAAAATGGGGCGGCTACGCGCTAGTGGTGCAAACACTAAGGAAGCAGCGGAGATGGTGGCGTTGCCCTCCTCCTTTTCCTTCTCCTCATCCTCAATTCCCTTTCCCACGCCTTGCTATGCTATACTATACTATACTATACTATACTATACTATACTATACTATACTATACTATACTATACTATACTATACTATACTATACTATACAACATTATGGTATGCTCCTCATTTCTTTCCTCCTCGTCGTCACTTCCGTTTACCACCCGTTGCTGTACTATACTATACACTACGCTTGCTTTGTCTATGTATTTCTCTGTCTTTCTGAAATCTTTTTTTTCTCTTTCTCGCCTTTCTTTCGTGGTAGATCGTATGTACGGTTAGGGAAACACGAAGAAGCATTTTCTAGAATTTATGAGTTATTCATCAATTATTCATTGGCTATCGATTGTTTATCATGCATTTTTCGGATGTTTATCGGTCATGCATTTTTGGGTCACGCTGAGATCATCCAAGCATTTTCCATAATGTATTGGTTACTGATCGATTATAGACTAGATATTCATCGGCTATTGATTGCTAAGCACATCCAAGCCTTTCCTAGAATTGTCCGGGTATTGATCGATTATCGATTAGGCATTGGATATCCATTGGCTACTGATTGGTTATCGGTTATTGATCGATTATCGATTAGCTAATGATCGTTTATCGATTGGCTGTCACTAGGCATCGATTGCTATGCTAGGAGCTGCTTTGCACATACCCGCCGAGTTTTTGCGAACGCCGCACGCAGAACGAAAAGCTTAAGCAGCTCCACCGATATTTAGTCTCACCTCTGGCGCGGTCCCGTGCCACGCGGAGCCGTTTGATGATGGACTCGGCCGTGTCACTCCGCGTGAAGTAGTACCGTTCGGGCAGAAGCTCATACTGAGGCACTCGCTTCATGGCCTGCTCGATGCTGCACAATCAAGGAAGGAACGAACAGGCGCAGTTGAGAAAGAGTGGCTTGTCAAAAGGAGAATATGATACCTGTGTCACACGCGCACAGTTAATCGCGATCGGGCTGGATCTGGCTTATGCTCGACCGGGATCAGGGTCCGAATTCAGAGAACTGCCCTTTCGTAAGTGCGTTTTTCCATTGATCAGCCGGTTCCAATAATAATATGCCCCGCATTGTGATTGGCTGAAATATTGTTAGCGTAAGACGTTTTTTTTTTTTTTTTAATACGGGACCGGTGCTGTTACACGGTTGTTTTTAATTGCCATCATGTCCGATCGGGGTCAAGGCCATCATGATCTGTGAATCAAGTTATTGCTCCCAGATCACGATTTGACCCATGTCTGCGCCAGACTCGATCCACATTAGTTTGGGCCGTGTAACAGCGACCATTGTTGTCGCGATCAAGAAATCAAATCCGGATTGGTCCTGATCGCAATCAGAAGTGCCCGTGTGACACCGATATGGGACTTCAGTCGCGTGGTTTAAAGGGGCCCTGCAGCACTTTTTGAGCATGATCAGAAAACGCTACCGATCGGTAGTCGAAGCTGCTGAGAACATTTGAGCCAAACAATATAGCGCAGCACGTGGCCTGGAATTCACAAACTGTTCTCAAAGTCAGCTAGAAATCGCTCGGTCTTCTCTCGAGAAGTGATGCCATAAACCCAAATGACCGTGCCATATGCACAAAGCCCACTGTCATTGGCTGATTTGAGCATCGCGGGTTGCATAGTTCCCGCGGCAGCCTCGAGATGCCGCGACGTGGCCGCGCGCTCGCTCGTGATCACGCTGAAAATAAGCTGCGTTTTCGAAGAAAAAATAAATAAATAAACGAAGGTGCTTAAGGTAATCATGCGCGCTGACAAACGGACGTAGCTTCTCGCCCCTTGTCTCTTATTACTATGAACGACTACTTGTTACGAGTATTACTACGAACGATTTCAAGGACGTGCCAGTGTGCCACATACACAACCTTGCTTAGCTTAATAATTTGCAATTAGCCGAGCACAAAACTCTTCTCCAGACGAGAAATCTCACCTTTTTATCGCTTTAAAAGAGAGGAAGATTTAAATGAGAGTATGAATATTAATAACCACCAAGAATATCCCAGAGCTTGAAGTAGCTAAACAGCATTCAGCGCGCTCTTGCACTTCAACTCTAGGCAGTCCGGCTGGCTGAAAAAACCGCCAAGACTCAAGGTCTGGCCGCCGCCTGAGGAAGGGGGGCTCCGGTAGGGCTAGTCTCCCGGCCCCGCCTCCCTTGGCCCCAGCAAGGACAAAAATAAAGTTATGTCTCTCTCTCTCTCTCTCTATGGGAATCGCAATCGTTACTGCCTCAGATAACTCTGGAAAATTTGAAATGCCTATCGCGATATTTGTCGACTAGTAATACAAGTTTCTTGCGTTAAAATGAAAACCCGCCAGTATCTGTTGGTGCGAGTATCTCTTTCATTAGGGCGCAGCTGGTACACGCCCGTTCCTGCGTTGAGCTTCGCATCTTGTCGGCCCTCGCCGTATCCCCTGTCTGGCGCGCATCAAGCCACGCAGCACTCTTCTTTTGCGAATGCCACGGTGAAGATATATCTTACACCGTGGCCGAGCAGTTGGTGTTGGGCCGAGGCCGGATAGATTAAAAATGAGAAAGAAACTATAAACAACTGGGCGAACGAGCGCGGTGAGATCTCGTGGCTCACGTGCCTCGAGCCGCGCGACGCTCGTTTTATTTTGCTGAGGCCGGCTATAGATTGCTCGTCAATTAACCTTTGCCGCCAAAGCAGAAAACAAAACCTAATGATTATGGAAAAACAAAAAATAGAAATAAATAAGGCATCTGACTGTTCCAACTTGGGAGCGGCCCGCTGCGCGCTGATTCGCGCACCTCAGGATTTTCAATAAAGTTTTCCATCCATCGATCCATCCATCCATCCATCCATCCATCCATCCGTCCGTCCGTCCGTCCGTCCATCCATCCATCCATCCATCCATCTATCCATCCATCCATCCATCCATCCATCCATCCATCCATCCATCCATCCATCCATCCATAAAAATAAAAAATATAGCGTAGTATGTAACTGCATTTCTCCCGCATAAGCAGAAAATAAGGAAATTAAACAGGTATAATAATATATTTTACGAATGTATTGTTATATATTGTTGATGAATACACTAAATAAAATAGATGGTTCTAAGGTGCTTTCGCATTAAAAGATGACAGGGAAAAAAGGGTGAGAGGATAGTTCCAAAGTAGCATCACCTACCTCTTCATAGTGAGCACGTCCTGGAGGCTGCTTTCGTCCACAAATAGGGCGATGTGGTGCCAGTCGAACTCACGCAGAACTGTCACCAAAAAGGCGCCAATACGGTCCAGTGAGAAACTGAGTCGTGTTAGAGTCGAATAGATGGTCTTGCGCGTGAACGCGTCGTCCAGACCTCCTGCTGTGTATGCGGCCACGTTCCAGAAGGCGGCCATGCGGCCCACGTGGTCCAGCGCGGCGCTGCAACCGGGACCGACAAACGCGGTCGCCCCTTGTGTGTAGTACACCTCTGCCGCCAGGGCCCCGGCGCGGTGTTCAGCGCACGTCCTGCGAGACGCCGTAGGCACACGTAATATCGATCAAAACAAATTGGTGGTGGTGAAAACATTTATTGGGCTATAACAGGAACAGGAGGTATGCTGGGGCCAGCCCGTAAGGGACTTCATAAGGGACATTCTTTCCGTGCACGTTATCGCACGCTGTCTGCTTCGTGTCCCGTAGAACCTCATTCACAAATGCTTCAGAGACTGTTACTGGGTCCCTTAAGCCGCTCTCCCCTGCGCGAAGAGGCCACAGGCACTAATTCTGCAATACTTTGAATGTCTACCACATCGAATCCGACGCCACCACTGTCCGAGTTTTGTGGCTAGCAGCAACAACAGTTCGACGACCGCGTGCCGAATTGCTGTGCTCTTCCACTTTCGCCCATGCACTGCCCATGGAAGTTTGACATGAGCAACACTGCTCTTTTATTCGATCGGCCGAAAAGGCACTTGAGTGAATGGCACTTGCGCTATCCAGATAAATTGCAAACTGTCATCTCTCTGTGAAATGATGAAACACACAGCGCGAAACTACGACGGGGACACGGGAAGGAAATACACGCAGCACTGACATACAACAGTTTATTAGATGAATTTTCTTAGCATATATACAAAAAGCAGCCACACCAATGCGCATGTCAAAACAGATACGTTCCCTATCATCTTGTAAAATCCGATCGAAGAAATGTTAACTCTTTATTTGATAACATGACTGATGGTGAACAAACACATTCATCACCCAACCTATGAATCATCTCAGCTTCGATAATCTCACGCACAAGCTTCTTACTATGTTTGCTTACGACATCAGCTTCATTATAAATTTGCGCACACGTGCAGTCCTTACAGTGCAAAGCAAGAAGACCCCCCTGACCTTTCGTTACATTTACAAAAAATATATTTTTTTTTCACGCGAACAAAACATTTTTCACAACACTAACTTTGAAGCCATTGCTCTGTGCCTAATACCTGTGTCTAGAGTAAATTTCGTCAAATTCTGGAACGGTGATCGGGACCTCGTGTTCGATCTTATCTGGACACACCCTCTTTTGTTTTGTCATTGTTACTACTGTGACCTTAGATATACGTTTGATCTCGCAAAGTAAACAGTGCCGCCATAGCCAGTGACTCAAGGTGTCTGCTACACGTTGGACAACTAGAGGTATGCGCTGGCGGCTGTCTTCTCGTATTCCAGAGCTCACGACATAGACTATTGTGTGTACGCCCGAATGGATAGCTCACTGTGGGCCACCCACTGGTCTAGCAGACAATTTCAACAATCGTTATGACAGAGATTATCAGTTTCGGCTACTACAGGGCTGTAGCTCCCCATCAGCGGCCAACACATCTGCGCAAAGCGTGGCCTTTTGATAGATGACCATTCCAACGAAGCCGCAGTGAAGTTACTAAATGCAGAAGGAGATGCGAGGGAACTTCAACTGACGTGCAGTAAGCTAGATATACTGCACTGATCATTAGCATTGTGGTTGGTAGCGATAAGAGACAGTCTGGTTGGGTGCCTGCAGTAACTACGCTTACGCAAGAAGCCTGACCTCAGCGGCGGCAGTGAGCATGCTCATTACACAGCAACATGGCCCGCGTCTGGCCGCAGGGTTTCAGGAACTGCATTGAGGTCGTTGCGACCGCTGCGGTCTGTGCGTGCGTTCTCGCACATCCGCTAGAGCTGATTTACAAGATTGCTCCGGTCAAAAGAAGCCGCGCGAGTTCCAGCGGCAGCAGATATTTTACATAGATAAGGGAGGGAGGAGGCGAGTACATAATAGCGCAGCTGTGCAACGCATGACCGGGTGACGGGCTTGCGAGTGAGAAACCTGTGCACGTCTCAACTCCTGCGTATGCGACAAACTGCTGTTATTTAGCGGGCGCATGCTTGTCTGTATGCGTACGCTGCTCCTTGCTGCGTACGTGTCGTCGTGAAAGCCCTACTAAATCTGTGTATTGACAATTGGTGTGCTTGCTGATGTGGCTCTATTTATCAACTCAACAGGAAGATAAATTTGTGTAGGAGCACATTTTAACGAATTTTGGCCAAATCCTTTTATGGGTGCGCGGCCTGCTGAAAGAGCGACAACAATAGTCCGGAATACGTGATTCATTTTGGCCGTCTTAATGAGTGTCACTTGTTCTTAAACTGTACTTGAAGCACACCTCAATTACCGGTTGATGTAGAAAGGAGGTTTGTACCATGGTCCGAGGAAATCGTCATCATTAGGTACATGTAGGGCTCGGCGTGGCATCATCGTTTTATATCGTCTGCCTGTGCTTCAGAGAGTGCTGAAACGAGCGTCACATTCAACGTTGGCCGTAGCTATAGTTACGACGTTGCGGCCCCTATAAGTGTCAATTCTAGTGGCACAATAATAATAATTCTTCAGGTTTAACGTCCCAAAACCACGATTATGAGGGACGCCATAGTGGAGGGCTCCGGAAATGTCGACCACCTGGGGTTCTCTAACGTGCATCTAAACCTAAATACACGGGCCTCGAACATTTTCGCCTCCATCGAAAATGCGGCCGCCGCAGCGGGGATTCGATCCCGCGACCTTCAGGTCAGCAGTCGAGCGCCATAACCACTAGACCACCGTGGCGGGTCGGTGGCAGGAGCATCGAGTGACACTCTTGTTTCTTTCCGAAGCACTTCCGGTTAGCACTTACTTCCGGTTTGAAGAATATTCATAAAAAGTATTCTAAGAATAGAAATCGTTGGTTCTGGTACAAGTTAAGAGTTATGTTGTACACATATGATATCAGATAATAAGTTTACTCAAGGGCCACTTAACTGTGAGGATAATGAATGGAAATTAATGGATTGAGTTGATTGACGGATTATGAGCAGCTGCGATCATTGCGGCACCTCGTGGAGCAGATCCTAACCGCGCACGTCTTTCTACGTAGCCTCCAAGATCCACTTCGACAGCGCGAAACACAAATTTAACCCAAGGAATACACCTGGGCACTCGAACGCCGACGTGCGAGCGCCATTACCAGACACCTAAGTCAAGGATTTGTGTCGCCTCCAGAATTTTTTTTTATCGAACAGCACCCTGTTTTAAAGTGCGTCTCTAAACTTCAAAGAAGGCCGGGAGTCCGGCCTACATTAAATTACACGACCGGCCGCGATTGCTATTGTCCAAATCCACGAAGACTCTGTTTAAAGCCGCAAGTTCTCTGAAGTATGCCCAGCCGTCTAATGTCTTCGCAGAGCTGCGCGGCTCTGTACACGGAATCTGGCGATGAGAGCACATGGGCTGTGAGGAGCTTTAAAAGTCGGCTTGAAAGGTGGCTTGCTGAGCACGCTAAATGTGAAGTTCAGTGCGAATGAATTCAACGCGCCTTTGGAGTTCGTCTATATGCGATGCGCCTGA
Organism: Rhipicephalus sanguineus; assembly: GCF_013339695.2. Classification (NCBI taxonomy): domain Eukaryota; kingdom Metazoa; phylum Arthropoda; class Arachnida; order Ixodida; family Ixodidae; genus Rhipicephalus; species Rhipicephalus sanguineus. The sequence goes on along the minus strand of NC_051180.1, from coordinate 144,934,760 downwards.
TGAACATATTGCATTAATGTTAAGCCAGCGCAGCATCGCATCAGAAGTCCGTAAAACTGCATTCCTTGCGCCAGATTATAACAGTACGGGAGACTTCCCGGACTTCATTCCTGTAGGGAATCAAATTTGGCATCGTTCTAGTATATCAGGTTCACAAAGCACACGTTGGTCACCGAATACCATGCCGTACCTCAAGCATTGCTGATACAGCTAACAAACTAAGCAGGCGATGAGAGCGCCTGAATAATCAGTATTGCACACACATTCAAACAATTACCAGATTATGCAGCCAATATCTGAGCAATAAGAAAAAAAAGCTTACTTCACACACACACACACACACACACACACACACACACACACACACACACACACACACACACACACACACACACACACACACACACACACACACACACACACACACACACACACACACACACACACACACACACACACACACACACACACACACACACACACACACACACACACACACACACACACACACACACACACACACACACACACACACACACACACACACACACACACACACACACACACACACACATATTGTAATGAACGAGACACAGACAACACCCGTTCCTGGGCCGGCTGTTCTATTCTGAACCTCTTCTTCCTCTGCCCGCTAGCTGTCCCCGCGCGCCAGAGCCCCGGTATCGATCTTTGTCATCACACTCGGCCATGACTGCAAAGCGCGCGGAGACGTCGACAATATTTCAGGTGGACGGTGCTGGCTGAATCGCGCTGGTCGGACCCTACCACGCGGCAACTCGGTCAGGAGATCCGCCAGAAATGTGTCCGGTGGGCGACACTGGCTGTTTCGTCGTGGTCGGCCCCGACCCCGCTTCAGCATAGTTTGGTGGTCTGCTAGAAGTTTCACTGGCGGGCGACACTGGCTGTGTCGCGGTGGACGATGACCTCGGCCACGCTGCGACTTTGTAGGGAAATTTCTCCCATTGGCCTGTCGTGCACGGAATTGGCAGTGTCGAACTACTCGAAGTTTCCGGCCAAGAGACTTCTCGCGAAGTGTCTGTAGTTGCTCGGGTGGGTGGCAATTACTGTTTCGGCATGGTGGCAGGCTTGCCTCGAAAAGCTGACGTTGGTCCCGCCGCAGCTCTGAACATAGTACAGCATGCCTAACTGTCGCGTGTCGGACTATGTGAGGTCGGGCGCAGTTGTCACGCTGGGTCGAGCTGGCGCTTCCCGATGAAGGGTCACGTGAACAAGATGTGTCCCTGGAGCGAGCAGTGTCGTCAACAGGGCAGCTGGTTTGCGGTGCCAAGTCTCTGACGATAATGACGCCTGGCTGGCCAGGCATCTCGTTTGCGACATCTGGATGTCCTACTTTGTGTAGTGGCGTGGCGTAGGTCGCGTTACTGGCGATCGTGGTCTGGTAGTCCTTATGGTCGTGTCGTTCATCTGGCACGACAGGTGGGAGCGCCTGTATATGTTCTGACGACGATGAACGACAGGGCAGTTTCTCCGTTTGTGGAAGGTCTGGCGGCGATATGCTCATGTCCATTACCGACGCAGAGTCCCTGACCTGCAGAGGAGGGGCAGGGCTGCTCCGGTAAGCGTCAAAATCAACGACGTACGCCGTCGATGGACAGCAAGGCACCGTTCCAGCCTCAAGGTTGTGGCCCTCCAGAACTCCGTCCTCGGTGGAGGTCTTGGACGCACCGAAGGTACCGGGCAACAGGCCGAAAGCGGCAATCAGGGCTGCACTCCATCCTGCCCAGGACTGCTGCCTCACGCCTTCGTACCCGTGCCACGCCGCGGCACCTTCCCGAAGGCGGTCTACCGCCATGAACCATTTCTGCGCCTCCGTCCAGGCTTCGCGAGCTCCTAAAGCGTTGACGGTCGCCACCCATTTTTCGGCGTCGTCCTGGAAGCCGCGGAACTCCGGTAGTACGAAGGTAGCCTGGGATGGTGAAACGGCAGGCGCGAAACGGCAGAGTGTGTGCGCGAAGTCACCAAGTTGAATAGAGACCTGGCTGAGGGTAGACCGGAGCTCTCTACGTTGCTCAGGCGAGCTGGCCTCGAGGTCTAGCGAGGTGGCTACATCCAACATGGCGTTGGTTGCTGTCAGTGCCGGAATAATGGGAGGAAACAGCGTAGAGCTCGACGCTGTCAAGGCGTTGGCCGTAACGCGGAATCGCGCAATGGTACGCCGCAGGTGCGCGGCGCTCTCCGATGGTTCGTGTGCGGAGGCAGTGATGTTGGACCAGCAGGCCGTGGTGGTTGGGCCCACGACGGCGGGCTGCTGGACTGAAGGAACTCGTACCGCACCCCAAAGCGGCTCAGGTGCCGATGGAGCCCTGAATGAGAGGGTGTCGCCACGGGAAGCGTGAGCGGCATTCCCGGGCAACGGGAGGCCGTTTACTGTTTTGGCGGCGCCGGGGTAAGCATGCCCTTGAGCCACCGAGGAGGCCTCGACGCCGTCCTGGGATGGTTTGATGGGTAGCTCTAGCAACGGTCGGGCCACGGTGTCCATAACCGAGGAAGCGTGGACGGCGTTCCTAGGATTGGGAGACCCGCGCTGCCGACGACGCGCGACGACAGGTGGCTTCAGCTGCAAGGTTCGGCTGGCGTTGTAGGCTGCGCCATTGTGAGGAACGAGAATAGAACAGCTGGCCCAGGATCGGGTGCTGTCTCTGTCTCGTTCCTCACAATATATATATATATATAATAGGAGATATCAAGAATGCCGTCCACAATAAATCAGCATTTTCTTATCAACTTTAGAGAAACCAACGGAGAAATGTTGTTCTGAAAGGCCACAACAGTATCAGTTATACAGAGAAAAGATAACGAAGGTCTGCCAAAACGGGCACTTGCTTAGCCCCCTCCATGTACAGATCACCGGCAGATCCAAACGCGACATTGACATTTAGTATAAAAATTGGTATGCGCCATTATCTGGGGGCCTTCGGCTCCCCAGATTCGAGTTCCTCAGGACTCCAATAAAGTTCTTGTCATGTCATGTCATGCGCCATTGCTCGAGATATCAGCGTCATGTCGGCACAAATCTGGCTACTAAAAGAGACGTCGGCTTTGATGTAAGCGTGCGAGCCAATTATACGCCGATGGGACACGAACTGAATACGGCAAACATGAAGGTACGTGCATTACTTAACCCTCAGTTGCCGCGTTTAAATTCGAGAGCATGCACTGTGTATTGTCTTCCTTTGATAACCCACTGGATTTAAGGTTGCGTGCCCTTGATGAGAAATAGATCTGCAGCAGATGCGCCCACGATTCTTCGCGCGTTCAAGTGAAAGTGGTTTTGTTCCATGAACAAAATCCTCGGAACTATATGCATGCAACTGAAACTTCGATGCCATTCGTCAACGGCAACTGTGTGTGCTACAAATGATCGACATGCTAATAAGTCGCTTTTAAAATTCAATGGAGAGTACTGTGGCGTCGTTTCGCGTTCACGCCTAAGGTGATTCCTTAAGGTGGACTGATTAACTGTTCCGCAGCGGAACGGGTTTATCAGCTGCCATCAATGAGATCTTTCTGTTCAGGAGGTCTTCCTCCTAGGTACACATCAAACGCGATGTCGCTCATAGCACAGCTGACGTGATGCGATGCAGCATATTTAGCATTACAAGACGCGACGCTGCTTTTTAAGCACTAAACACACCTGCCGAGGCGAAAAAAGACAAAATAGAAAAGAGGAAGGTCGTGCTTGGTGTAAATATAATAATCTTGGGTTTTACGTCACAAAACCACGATATAATTATAAGAGACGCCGTAGTGGAGACCCCAGAAATTTCGGACAACTTGGTTCTTTAACGTGCACCTAAATCTAAGCACATGGGCCTCTAGCATCTTGTCTCCATCTAACTGCCGCCGCCGCGGTCGGGATCCACTCCCGCGACCTTCGGGCGCTTGGTGTTTTTCCTCTGCTAAGTTATGTGGAAAAGGCTGTCGAAATTTCCACAGTTATCAGCGGCTTTTGAAGGACTGCATTACGACAAATTGTCGACGCCACAACATCACTCACCTTGAGCTGTTTCGAACGACGAGTTCAAACTTGATGTGTGGGTACAACTTGGACACGCCATCGACGGCCATCGCAATGGCCGGAATGACGATGTCCGAATCGAACGTCAGTTCTGAGCTGTTGAGAAAGATGCTTACTATGGTGGCGTTGAACTCGTGTCCGGCACGAGCCACTCGACCAACGCTAGCGCTAAGGATGATCCAGATCAACACGCTGCAGAGCATGGTTCGCTCCGGCCGAAGCCCGCGGACAGACTGCGGTGCGGGCTCAGGTCGCAGAAACTCGAAGTGCACCGCGCACCTAAGGTGTCGCGTGACACCTACGCCGCTGCCGAGCGTACGGGTGTCGCTGGCGTGACGGGACACTCTTCCTGAAGTCGGGAACAACAGTGTACGGGTTTCGGGGCAAGAGGTGCTTCACACGTGTGCTCACCACTGCTTGGAGACGCGAGGGTCACATGGGCCGACAGGGTGTTTTGTTGTACATTTCTCGAGAGTTCGGAGAATAAGCGACAGACAGGAGGAAGGGAGAGGGCCTGTTACAGAAAAGGCAGAGGGGTTCCCGCGAACTAGGGCATTCTAAAGGCTGCTGCTACCTGTTGGGGAAAGGGGAAGGAAGTCGAAGAAAGTAGCGCACGAGAGATAGAGACGGTACATTTTTAAATCAACTCAATTGCGTTGTCCTGCATTCGTTGTAACGCTTCTTTCACACGTACATTTTCAATCCGCATTAGTCAACTCGCACCGATGTACTTTTCTGCGGCCATTGAAGCGCATGCGCGACGTTGAATGAAGCACTGCATTCAGGTTGAGTCAGATGTGATAGAAAATGACCCCATATGTATGTTCGATTGCACATCGGGAGCGATGTGCATTGGCAGAACCTCGCTAGGGCGTATGTGTGAGAGGTGGGCTTGAGATAGCTCTTACTATCGGTTATGGGAAGTCATGTAGACGTTGGGCGCTTTAGATAATCGGTAAAAAAATGAGTGGATATAGATGTTCAAGAGATTATCACATTGTCGGCAGATGTCATTCATAGTAGGAGAGGTGCAAGGTAAATGCCTTGTCTTGCTCGCGTTCCTTCTCATATTGTGACGGATCAACTGACTGTCCGCCATCAAGGCCTCTTCATGCTTTGAATTCTGCATGCAACACGACGAACAAACCGGAACCCGTGACACAGGAGCGCTGCTGCAGTGTCTGTGGCAGTGTCACCTAAGCATTTCAAGTTTTCTCACTCTTTTACTCCCTTATTCCGCTCCCCGTGCATAGGGTAGCGAACTTGATGTAGTCTAGTTAACCTCCCTACCTTTACGATATTTCTTGTCGTTCTCTCGCTCTCTGATAGAAGTGTTCAAACTTTGTCCTCTCTATAGTGTTCAAGCAACATGAAACTGCTGTAACAAGAAATGCAATGTTTGGCTAAGTAGGCGACGTGATTTTATTGTTGATATCGCCTACTAGTTCGGGTCAAAAAGAGGTTTGCTCCACTTAGAAGGATAATGTCTTGTCCAATGCCATTCGGTTAATCGAATGCAGCTTGGTGTCTTTGTTTATTTCTTGAAGCAGCAGCACAGGGTACATTGTGGCTTCTGTAAAGCGTTTTAGGGGCGAAGCACCTCAGGTTCTCGCCTTGTCAGCGTGTAATGTCTTCGTCCCGGTCCATCATAAACGGATAGGCACTACAAAAATTGGGTAAATGCCACTGCTCGCCACCGGTTCATACTACACATATCATGAGTTAAAGCTTCGTCGTTATTGCCTAAAACATTATGTTTGGCTTAGCTGCGGTGTAAGAATCCCCGACGAATTTACCAAGGTGCTCAGGTATCTTATCTAAAACCAGATACACAAACATGCATCTCTACGATAAAGTCCTCTATTTGAAACACCACTTCTTGAAACATATCTGCAAAGTGATGGTGCATTAGTGGACCGGTGGCGAGTAAAGAAGTAACGATTTTGCTGTGGGAAACACCGGCGCACACTGCATGCTTCGGCCCTCCCCAAGTTTCACGTAAGTTGAGCTAAAACACCCATCCCTAAATGCTTCGCCCCTCCCTTTTTTATTTGTCTTGTCTTGATTTCCTGCTTATTCTAATGTTCCTCCTGAATAGGTGTTATAATATACACCACATACGCTTACTTTAAGATGGAAAATGACAATTAACGACAACTGAAGGACGGTGCCGCTTGTAGTGCAGCGATGCATCCCGCTCGTCTCCCACATCTGACAGTCACAGAACTTCCTTTCGTATGCTCATTATTCTTATATAATTATGTTCTGTCGTCTCACGTGCTGCTTCCCCAACCGGCACATGTAGAGGAGAGAGGCAGCACACAGGTTTTTGTAAGAGTAAAGAAGAAAATTTATAGCCAATATGCCTTAATAATGAAACAGGTGGATGTATAACACTCCATCCTCTGCTGTTCTGATGAGATGGTGTTTTGTACCCTCAACTACACGGTTGTCTATGTTCAGTTACAAATTATGACGCACACGATGCACACACACGTGCGCATGCAGGATCTTACGTAGCCTCACACAAGCATGCGAACGTGAGGCGGCCGCGTTCACGTCCACAAGGCAGACCCGTACGCCCACTACCAGGAGCGTACGCACATACATAAGTGCGCGTACAAACAACTCTGAACCCACGTCCGTTTCACACACAGACGCAGTGGCGTACACACAGAGACGTAGTACATACGCACGTGAGGCTATAAGGACGCTCCATGCCTTAAAGGTACGAGAGCACCCCCGCACTTATAAATTCATGAGCACAAATACAAATACACTTTCAAGCAGTTAGCTGCACAGTGCACAGTTACTGTCGGCTGTCGCCCCAAAAGAATAGCAAATAGCCCGGTCTCTCGGGAAATATTAGCTGAGCAAACGTTCCCAGAGGCAAAGCTTTATTTGTGAATGGCTTCGGTGAACTTTGGCGCTTCAAGGTGAGCGAGCGCAGCGAAGTAAACAACGGCGCACAGCGAAAGGCGCTGTCGCAGCTTATCGAGCGCTTAAAATAATATGACCCGCTACTGGTCAGCCTCTTAACAGTTGCGTGCGATCGATTTTTTAAGTTCGAGAAATGTTGCCATTCGTGCGCTTTAAGGCGCGCTGTGCCTTTCGCAACGTTTTTGCCGAGCTCTTCACGGAAAGCAGCGGGGTCACGTGGCCCAACTTTTAAAAGAACCGAATCTTCAAAAGCAGCCGTCACGACAAGGCCGGCATCTCGAGGACGGTATTGCGACGAAGGCAAAGAAAACGCGAAAAGAAATTACGAACAAATGTGATCAAAGGTCAACGAAAGGATAAGTTGAAAGGAGGTCATCACGTGAGCTGAGCTTGGGGTTTGTGTGTGCGTGTGTGCGTGTGCTTGCGTGCCCGGTTTTCATGTGTGTACATGCTTTCATTGCGCTTTCCCAACGGAGTGGTAAAGGATGAACTTGTCGCTTTTATGTTCGTGCCCAGGGGTGATTACTGCGGTGGCGCGCAAAGAGCGGAAGCCAAGCGACGACCCGCTATCTCGCTGAGGCGGGTCCTGAAAGAGCATCGCTTTAACCACCCTTTGCCCAATTTACGCGCGAAATGGCAGGCCCGCACGCACCGCTTGTTTTGAGCAGGCGAGACCGGCGCTATTCGATGAAATCCGCCTTCGAAAAAAAAGAAATAAAAAGTGGCCCTCTTGGCCGACTGTCTCATTAATGTCGCTACAAAAAACGTGCAAGTCGCTTTTATGACGCGTCTCACTTTGCGGCAGAGCAACGTAGATTTTTCGACGTACATGCCAGCCGCTGGGATATTCAATGGCGGTATCGATGACGCGAAAAGTGAACCAGGAGTGGTGCACTATATGCAGCCGCAGTCAACGTATTGCGTGCGTGCCGCCCATTCCGTCTGGACAGCGTAAGCATTCCAGAGAAGAAGCGTGACTAATCGGAGTGCGGCTAAGCTAAAAAAATTAGGTTGGAACACTCGCGTTTCACCAGAAAGGCTGGGTCGCTTACAATTCGTGTAACCGCCTTCAAGCACGGCAGCCTGACCTGGAGCAGCTGACCCAGACCTGCTATGCGTTTAACGGCAATATCATATGCGACTCCTTTCAGGGCAGCGCTTCAGGGCAAGACTGTCTTCTGGGCTTTTTCTTTCCTTTTTTTCGTATTTGAAAATCCTGTTCTTAGGGATAGTACTTCGCGATGTGATAAATGCACATACATATCTGCTTCATGTATGAAGTCACTGTTAGACACTGAAGCCAGCGGTCACGGTCAGGTGTTCGGCCAGGCCTGACGCCTGTTGCACGGAGGCGGCGAAGTCTGCGTTAATGGAAGACTGTACAGGCCCACTTCGAGCGTGTCGTGAATCAAGTGAATCAAGGGGGAACCAAGAAGGAATGAAGGAACATTAAGCTTGAATTCAATAATCAACTGGGACTAAAGTGTGAATCGTGAGCGAATCGAGCGGCTTAGCTGTGAATCAACGTACAGGCAGCATCAGAAGGTAAGAGACCACGAGACACAAGAAGAAGCTTAATATTCTCGCTGCTTCGGCAGGCACCCTTGAATTCAGATTTCCGGCTTGTTCTAAAACGCGCTAACAATACGTACTCTGCAGTGCGACCGACACAGTCACAAATTTCTGGGAAATTCAAAGCTTTCTCGGACCTAGTGGTCTGTAATCTTGTGACGCCGACTGGATATGAAGTGAATGAGGAGTGACTAAGTGAATTAGGTGTGAATGAAGAGCGAATCAGAGTACCTAAATGTGAATCAGGAATAAATCAAGCGACTTAAGTGAGAATAAAGTGTGAATCACGTGACTCAAACGCGAATCAAATGTGAAGCTAGTGAATTAAGCTTTAATCAACAAAAATCACGTCAATCCAGCGAACTGAGTGTGAATCATTTAAATCAAGTGGCTCAACTGTGAATCAACGGTGATTAAAGTAATTTAGATACAAATCAAGAGCGAATTAGGGGCTTAAGTGCGAACGAAGGATGAATGCGGTTACCTCGGTGTGCATCAACGTACATCAAGAGGAATCAGAAATAATTCAAGTTAATTAGCAGTACCTCGCAAGGCATATATGCTTTTGCCCGCTATTTCCTTTGCGTTAGCTAAAGGAACACGATGACTCATTTGCCATCTGTAATTGGAGCTTTGCGGGGCTTGGCCGTATCATAAATACTTAAAAAAATTACCTCGAACACGAATAAGCTCGCTGAAGTGAAGTTAGGTTCATTCATTCTTCCTGCTAGTACGGCGTGAGTGTAGTGCCATTTGAAAACCTTAAACAAATGATCAAAGTCTTCACTGCTTTCTTGTCACCGCGCCGCCAGCTTCTGTCTTTGTCATAAGCTTTCATACAGCCCACTATATCAGACACCCCACACTGCAGGTCATCAGAACACTTATCTAAGCTCCATGCCCATGTTCGGTCACTACTAATTTCCAAGCCCCTCCTCTTCGTTTTTTTTTTATTTTCCCTCCGCGGCCGCCGCACTTTCGATGGAGGCGAAAATGCTGGAGGCCCATGTACCTCGATTTAGGTGCACGTCTGAGAATCCCAGGTGGTGGAAACTATATAATTTGGCGTCCCCCACTACGGCGTACCTCATAATATACAGTGGTTTTGACACTTAATACCCCAGCAATTATTAATACTAGTCTGGCACAATTTGTATGTAAATAAAACGGCCCCGTGTAACACTGTCCCTTAAGTTATGTAATGCCAAGAACGCAGGGGCCCCTAAGGTAATAAAAACTTGTAGGCTTGGGCTTCACCTTCAAGAGTAGAACGCGATAGGCGTAATCGGGCCGCGTGCGCATCGCCTTCTCAATTGCTAGCCCGGCTTCGGTTCTCAGTGCATGCCTCAACCGTCCCGCTAGGAAACGAATGACTGTGCGCGTAACATTGGCCGTTTCACACCATCCTAGAATGCCTACTGCAAGTACGGTTGCGCAGTGCCCACTACGCCATAAGTATTTTTTTTGAAAATCAGCGAAGGGCCCACCACGCGTCCACTAGGCAACGCGCGAACCTACACAGCAGCTCACTTTGTTGATGCTTATGCTACTGATGATGATGATAAAATATATCCTGAACGCTTTGTAATAGGTGGGCCTTTAAAACACCCACTGGTTGCGGGATTCACACGTTTTGACGCCTGGCGCGATCCTACGTTTCTGCCACGCATTATTACATGAGCTGAGGCGACTCATCCCAGCACACGCCCCGCCGCGGTGGTCTAGTGGTTATGGCGCTCGACTGCTGACCCGAAGGTCGCGGGATCGAATCCCGGCCGCGGCGGCTGCATTTTCAATGGAGGCGAAAATGTTTGAGGCCCGTGTACTTAGATTTAGGTGCACGTTAAAGAACCCCAGGTGGTCGAAATTTCCGGAGCCCTCCACTACGGCGTCTCTCATAATCATATGGTGGTTTTGGGACGTTAAACCCCAGATATTATTATCATCCCAGCACATGGCATCTATATAGCGTATTTTTCCGAAGCAGTTTCAAGCAATGGTGTGGCATTGTGGTAGAACACCTGCTTGCCACGCACAAGGCCTGCGTTAGATTCTGATTCGAACGGATGATTTTTATTATTTTTTATTTGCATCTTTCTAGATTTTTCGGTCACGGACAACGCTGATTTTTCGCTCACAACCAACGATGCCGACGCCGACGTCGCCACCGGAATTCCTGCGAAACGAGCTCTTTAATGCCATCGTGTTAAATGTGAAACTGAATCAGTATGGATGGCGGGTGAAATTTCAGCGAAGCGTTCATTGTGTGCGCTTAAACCCGCCGCGGTGGTCTAGTGGTTATGGTGCTAGACTGCTGACCCGAAGGTCGCGGGATCGCATCCCGAATGCTCGAGGCCCGTGTACTTACATTTAGGTTGACGTTAAAGAACCGCAGATGGTCGAAATTTCCGGAGCCCTCCACTACGGCGTCCCTCATAATCGTATCGTGGTTTTGGGACGTTAAACCCAAACAATTGTATTGTATTGTGTGCGCTTAATGTAGGTACGCAAGCGTCGGTATGTCTTACTTGATAGGTATACCGCTCGGATATTGAGGCGTAGTTGCAAGAGATCAGAGAGGGGAGGGGGGAGGAGGTTACGAAGGAACGTATTGATTCAGAAGAAATTTCGAAGGCGTGGTGATAAGTGTGTCAGCGGTGCCCCTTTATCTCTGTCAAGAAATGAAATGTGAATTCCATGTTCCGGAATATTTTATACGCGTCATATGCCGTTTCACGCCTTCGGTTCGTGCTATTGCATTGGCTGTAACATTTTGTTTTTATGTTCGGTTTCCCAGTGATGAAAAACATGTTTCCGTTGTCGTAAGGCCAGTGTTGTGTGTACGTGCGTGCCTCGATTCGTTGCGTGTGTACGGGGGCGCCACGAAATTTCTCGAAGATGGAATGTAACAAGCGGGCACTCTCGGGTTTTATAACACTCGCCTTTGATTAAGAAGGCGCTACTGAATCTTAAGCGACTCTGTTGCGTATTTTTTGTGGATCGCATGAATCTCGTAATACCTTTTTTTTTTCCCTCTAGAACGCTTGCGGAAAGTGGAAAGATTCGACACCCGTCGTGGCAGCTTTTTTTTTTGTGACCGGATGTAAACAAAGATTTCTTCCGTGTGACAATAGAAACGAAAGTGGATGAAAATTTAGACGTAAGGAAAGCAGTGTGTTTGAGATACCCCCCGTTGAATTGAAAGTCAGTTGAAATTTCTCGCACTCTACGGCGTAAGGTCTTAACATAATCACCGGCATCGCCTTCTTCCGGCTCTAGCGGAAGCTTCTTCCTACAGGGGTCGCGCCTCTACGAGCTCCTGTCGCTGTTGATACTCAAGGGGTGTGAGTAGCCTATTACAATGCCGATTTCAAAGTAATGTCGTGTGTCACGACTCTGCAAATCGTGTATATGACGCTATACCCGGCACTTCGAGATGACCATACTATCAAATTAAATGTCGCGATTAGTGTTCCCCAGAGGTTCCTTTCCCTTTACACCTTCCTCCAGCACAGGGTGCAGCCAGTCCGTCTTTGTACTGGCTAACCTCCCGGTCTTTCAAGTTACTACTTCTCCTCCTCCACTACCTAAGCGCGATCATAATGCATTGGAGAAACCTGCGGCGTACTGGAGTCGCTGCAACCTCAAAACCAAGACGACTTTCTGTTGAGGATAAACAATTTAACAGCTTAGAGAAGAAGTGGGAAGCGTGTAATGAATTACCATGTTTTAAAGAAACCTTGATTTTATACTTGGGTGCTGTGGCAGCAAGTGGGAGGCGTTTCTAAGTTTTTGAACCCCGTCTTGTCATTAAACTTGTGCGTAAGAGTGATCGCTTTGGAGGCAGTAGCTTAAGCTGTTAACTTATTTTTGGAAACATTCGCGGGCTCTTAATGGTAGCTGTCGGTATAGACGTTCTACTTTATACACGAATTTACTAATAGCTTTCAGCTGTGTGGTCAACGTCTTTTAATTTCACATGTAGGCTGTAGGAGCCAATGTATCGCGGCATTGATCTCACACGCCGGTTGAAAGCGCCGCCCTCCTATTTGAACATGCGTACATCGCTTTCTTTTATATGAAGACTAAATGCAGATTTCAGAATACCGCGAAGTTCCTTGCGCAGATAGCAAGTTTATATCATCTTGGGCGAGCGAAAAACTTTCTTGAAATGCACAGGACTAACAGAGAATTTCAACGAAAAAAAGAACTTTCGATGTTATCGCAGCATACTATTGGTTTAGCTCCATATACTTTTAGAATTTATTAATGAGCGATGTCCCACCTGCCTAAAATAGCCGTGACAACTTAACGATGGCCAGCGGTAAGGCACTTGTAAGAAATGATCCGTTACACAAGTAAATCACTCGCTCGCTTGCATGCTTGCTCATTTGCAAACATCGCATATTATTGGCAAGGTGGATGAAAGGGGAGAGCTTAAGCGTGTAAGCAATAGGAGTATGCAGATATCGGGAGCCGTAAGGCACGAATGTGTATAGTTGTCAGCAATGGAAACGTGATCATCAGCTCGCTCGGCTGCTGGCAATTTTTTTGTGCCACCGATGAGTGCAGGCGACACCGAGCAGCCCATTATGGTATCCAACCAAACGCGGGAGCTTTAATTGGTCGTGCTTTTAGGACAGCGTTTGAACCCCCTCCTCCCCCCCCCCTTTCGCCAGGAACACCCAGCATTCACCGGCCACGACAGAACGACGCGGTCGCACTTCTGGCGGACCATTGTATTTCGTTTGCGGAGCACTGTACTTCCAGAAACACGTTTTCGCAGAGAGTTCCTTGCATATCCGATTCGAGGTGGGATGTGTAGGCAAGAGCGCGGCTCCGTGAGGCCTCAGTTATCGTTATGTTTCTGGCAGAACACTCAAGGCTTTGCGTCGGTTCTATTGCAGCTGCGCATGCTCGTTTCGTTTACAACCAGTGCGCATCAGTTTTCATACGTTTGTACATGGTATTCTGAGAGCCACACGCTACTATCGGTCGTTGTCCTCTGCCGTGTCGTAGCTCTTCATATCGAACGGGCCGCGCTTATATACGAAGCATACGTCACGACCATGTTAGACGATCGTTCGCTCCTATGCGAAACAACATTAGACGTTTTCCGTCAGCAATTCCTAACAAAGACGCATTAGACTCCATTCATACGTACTAGTGATCGATGGCGCTGTGCTCGCGTCGCGTAAGGGGATCGCGATGGGACCCCTGCTCGCATTCATTTCCATGCACGTCATCTATGCATAATGAATGACTAGGTACCCAATGAAAGACTTCCGCCACTGCTACGCGTGACAGTAGGCAAAAGAGGCTTTGCAGCAGGAGGAGAACGAGGCGCCAAAGCCTTTAGACTTTTGTGATCATTGGAACAGGTCGACATCGGGTATTACCGCCTTCTAGACAAACTCAATGATCCGTACAAAATAGGCTTTCATATGGCGACGCCTCCGCAGGAGCATTTAGGGCAGGAACGCATGGGCGACGCTTTTCGTAATGCTGTATATACGGGTTATCGTTGTTTTTTTTTTTGTTTCTTTTTATGAAAAGGGAATCGATCAACTTACATAAGACGGCTTCCTAACGATGCCCTGCTGCGCCGTCTACTGCGCGCAGACTCGCAATAAATACCCCCGGAAAACTTGGACTTATATCGAAGCCCAGTATATATGAGAAAGACCACGCGTGGCGCCTTTCGATCGCGTCCCGACATTCACAAGCCTCTCGTCATCGAGGAAATCGATTACGACTCTGAAAGCTTGGCCAGCTGGGAAACACCGAACTGAAACTGATGACACACCGAGCTCGTTCGACACAAGCCCCGGCCGACCAGCGTACGTGGCGAAAGAAAAACGACTCCCCGTATTTGTCGGGCGACTTCATCCGGCGGTGATAATTGAAAGCCCGACGTCGTATTATTGACATGCTTCGACGGCCCTTTCGCTCCCCCACCCTGTCTTTCAGTTTCTGTATACGTCGTTTGAGAACGGGAGGATTTATTGCACGTGTAACTTGTGCATGAACAAACAAAGCAAGTAAAAGACAGTATGTACGTTTCACCGATGAACAATAAAAAAATTGATTTATCTTTGTGCATCCAAAAGCGCACAAATTACAGAAACAGTAAGCTTGAACAAATTGTTTGCATATTGAAGACTATCGCGTATACACACATACTAGAGTGGGATGTTTAGTACGGGACTACTGGAAACTCCAGCTGTCCCTTCCTCACTTTAATGAAATGTGTGTGCCTCCGTCGAAGAAAAGGCTCTTCGTGTTTTTCCGGCTGCAGTCGAGGTAATTCCACAGAATGAGGCTTCGCGCAGGGAGTTTCATTGGGTACTAATAATATTGGTTCACATGACCGTAACCATATGAGGTAACAAACATTGTACAGTCGCGCTCAGTATGACTTGCAACGCGGGTGCGCGTGGCCTCACAAGCTTTAAGATCACCCATGGCTTCCACTATTCCTTACTTTCACAACTAAACGCTGTTCATCTGACTTGGGGATGATCCCCAGTAGGAACGTATAATTTAGTTGTAGAAATTAAGGCAAGTTGTAGCCACGCGCCATCTTTGAACTCGTGAGTGTCCACGCGCTCCCGTGGATGCAAGTCATATTGAGCGAAGCAGTACACTGTACACGTATACACCCACGAAGACACAGCTATGGTCTGTACGATTGCACTATCTGTCACCGTAGCTGGCTAACATAAGCTTCGTCGTTTGTAGCAAAGCTTCTTACGACTCACCTATTTCGGTGACGCTGGCGAGCATGCGAAAATGCGGCCCTCGATGGTTCGCCGGTCACAACCATATTCATATGCGCCGTTATCGAATAATTGATGCTCTGTCGATCGCAGGCTTGTGGCGATCAGCCGTTTGCGATATGACAACCTGATCTTTTATCAAGGTCGCTTGTCATTTCACGCTGCCACGTTTTATTTTTACCTGGATATGAACGCATGACCGTCGTTGTAACCTGTTGCAGCTGA
Organism: Rhipicephalus sanguineus; assembly: GCF_013339695.2. NCBI lineage: Eukaryota > Metazoa > Arthropoda > Arachnida > Ixodida > Ixodidae > Rhipicephalus > Rhipicephalus sanguineus. The sequence continues at coordinate 144,919,184 of NC_051180.1, read as the reverse complement.
AGTTTAGAGTAGCGATGCTAAGCACGTAGACGAAGGTCCAGTGCCCGACATGGAGAAAGGAAACAGTTAGGATCGATCATTGCGCAATACGGTTGAGAGAAAGAAAGAAAGAAAGAAAGAAAGAAAGAAAGAAAGAAAGAAAGAAAGAAAGAAAGAAAGAAAGAAAGGAAGAAAGAAAGAAAGGTAGTACCCTCAGGCACGTAGACATGAAGCTTCGCTTGCCCCCATTTTCCCGATAGGACGTGGACTTCTGAATTTTTTTTTCGTTTTGCTCTATTTTTCTGGCTGGCGTTTTTTACGATCACGGAAGGAGATACCTTGCGACCAGTGCAGCATTGTGTAGCGAAAGTTTGTTAAGCCTAACCCTGGCCAACATAGCATAATGGACACTTAAATTAGAGATCACATCTCGCTTCGCGAGCTTTCATCCTGGATCTCGCTTTGCAAGTACTATATACATATAGTTCGGTGTTATGCGGGCGCTTTGTTCGTCTAGGGAAGCGCTCAGTGAGCTCCGGGCGTTCGGCGGTTGCGGAAACTCCCTCGTGCATTAAGGGGGCGCCTGCCATAGAGACAACGCGCGATATAATTTCACGGGCAGGTTAATTCCGCGTTATCACATCGCGGAATGTCGTCATTCGGTGGATATTTTTCGTCCGATGCGGGGGATGTGCGCTGCGTACGCTCTTACTTCTCTCCCCGTCACGCAGATTTCGTGTGTTCAGTATCATTCGCAATGGCGAGTGTGATACCTTCGGAATATTTATGCTCCATAATCACACCAGGCGCTATATGCGACAGTCATTGTGTCCCATTTCGACGTTTTTCAGAGGCGCTGGTACCTGCAGCGGTAAAGGGACACTGAAACAAACAGTATATCGGTTTACACCGATACAGCCTTTGTTCAAAACTCTCTTTTCGTTTCATTAACTTGGACGGCATTTGCTTCCACATCGGCGTGCTCATTTCCATATAGGATGCAAATGCCCAGGAATCCAATGATACCCCATACGATGGCCTGTTTTCCATGTGATTCGGCCACTTCTTGACCAAGTATATAGTAAGGCACTCATTTAAGCGCAATAGCTATTGCTTGAAGCGCTCACCGTTACCTACACCTTATCGGCTGTAGTCAGAATTTAGAGGAATGCGGTAGTGCTGAGACCACGGAACGCTTCTTGTGCGCCTGCCCGCGATACCCTATGCAAAGGAAATTGCTAACAAGCCTCCTGTTGGAACTTGTAGCGCAACAATTACCGGAAAAAAACTTGGAGAACGCTTGAGCTTCGCCTTCAAGGGCAGAACGCGATAGCGTAATCGGGCCCCGTGCGCATCGTCTTCTCAACTGCTAGCCTTGCTCCGGTTCTCGGTGCATGCCTCAACCGTGCCGTAAGGAAACGAACGTCTGTGCGCGTAACACTGTCCGTTTCAGACTATTCTAGAATGCCTACCGCAAGTACAGCTGCGCAGTGCCCACTACGCCAAAATTCTTCCTTTTGCGAATCAACCAAGGGGCCATACGCGTCCGTATATATGGCAACACGCCAGCCTACGCAGCTGCTCACTTTATTAGATGCGAAGCATGTTATGGTGGAGCTCCATCCGGTGGTTTTGGTGTGCGGCGTCACCCCCCTACTGCGCATGCGCAGACCCTCTCCCCACACCTCATCTCCCCCTTTCTTTCCCATTCTCCCTCTCCACTCTGCCTTGCCCCTTTCCCACTCTCCACTCCCCTCTCTCCTCTCCTCTCCACTCCCCCTCTCCCTCCTCTCTCTCCCCCCCCCCCTCTGAAACGCGGGCTCGACATGCCGAAACGCTGCTTCGCATCGCCTCATGGTCCGCTTTAGCGGGAGATGGTGTCAGTTTTGATGCTTTTGCTGACGATGATGATAAAAGATGTCTGAGCGCTTTGCAATGGGTGGACCTTTAAAACACCCATTGTTTGCGCCATTCGCATGTTTTAACGCTTGGCGCGATTATACGCTTATGCCACACAATATTACATATTACAATATTACATATTACACAATATTACAATAGTACTCCTCTAAGGAGAGTCCTCCCACTACAAGACATTCCTATAGTGTTTTGTTTTTTTCGAAGCTGTTTCAAGTAATGGCGTGGCTCTGGGTAAAACACTTGCTGACCATGCAGAGGGCCTGCGTTCGAATCTCACTTAAACCAAAGACTTTTATTACTAATTTCTTTTTTGCATCTTTCTCAATTTTTCGGTCACGGAAAACGCTGATTTTTCGCTCGCAACCATTGACGCCGACGCCAGAAAAACGAGCTATTTAACGCTATCGCGCTAGTTTTGTTGCGACCTTTGCCTCATCCTCGTCATGAGCTCGATATTCTCAAAGCTCCGAAATTTTTTCAGGAGGCTGAAATGGACAAGAGACTGTAAAGAGCCTACGGACATTCAAGCTTTTGTTTCATCGCTACCTTTGTTCTCATCGTCAGCACCATCTCTTTTCCTCTCTTTTGCACACGTTCCCCTTCCCAAAACGCTCAGTAGCAGGTTGGAACGTTGATTCAGGCTGACCTCTCAGCTTTTCTACCATAATAAATTTCTTTCTGTCTCCCTCCCTCCCTCTCTATTTTCATTATTTCCATAGAAATAGGTTGAATAACAAATAGAAAAACATGAGAGCCAGATTTCAACATTATTTAACTTTTGGAATTTTGTGCCTATCTGCTGGCGTTGGAAATTGCTGTGACGCCATGGATTTCACAATGTACTCGAATACTTCGGCCTCGTTCAGGTTTTCACGATAAATCATCTCTATTGTTGCGCGGCGAAGTTCATAACAACTTCACAGAATCAGAGTCAAATTTTGTTACCGTAAAGTGAAGTGGTTACATCTCAGTACACAGGAGGAGGTCCCGGAATCGAAGAGTGAATTGGGACCTCTTGTACACGGTGATTAAAGAAAGTTAGGCTTAGTATAGCATCGACAGGAAGGGAAGAAAAATTACAATTTGCCTTTTAAGATAAGTAATCATGCACATTTCAGAGCCATAGGGCAAACAACATGAAAACAAAGAGAAGGTTTGCACATTAGACTGTATCAAAAAATGCGAAAGCTTGCTTTAGGAGCTAAGTAAAAGAAATGTTATGTAATGTTATACTGGGTTATAAGGAACTTTCATAATTCTTTGAAAAAATGAGCTTAGTGTCAGTGATGTTAAGACGGATGGCAGTGAATTCTATATGAAAAATGCATCAAAAATATAGAATCGTTTACCGTCGTTAGTGCGGATTTTCGGCAAGATGAATTCTTCGTGAAAAGCAAATCTAGTGCTGTTAGTGTTAAGAATTGAAGAAGATGGGATGATGGAAATGGGGAATCTATTATTGACTTGCTTAAATAAGCAGATGGATAGGTTTGCTTCCTTTGGGGTAAACTTCAATCCGTATTTTAATAATAACCCTACTGAAACGTTCCGTATGCCATTCTAATAATTCCATGTTTCCATACGGAATACATATGTTTTCCGTATATTTTCCATACGTTTTCCATATTTTTCCGTAGGATTCTTACGGAAACATACGGAATTATTGGAATGGCATACGGAACGTTTCAGTAGGGAAGCGATGAAATGCGTACCCAAACAGACGCCATCAAGCATATGACGGGAAAGCTAGCACGTGCAGGTAATAGCAGGTGGCGTCGCCATCTGTCCTGCGTTTTTTTTTTGTGTGCTGGTTTTCTGGCTTTTCAAGTGGCACGTCAAAGTTAGGCCGTGTTTAGTCTGTTGTAGAAGTGTGCTCTACGAATGCCGTTTAACCTATTTTTCTTGGTATTCTTCCTCTAGACACGTTAACTCCTACAAATAGGTACCATTTCATAAAATGGTTCGAGAACGCAAGAACGCATCTTCGATTGCCGCTCTAACGGTACCGTTCATCTCAGTCCACGAGCCGTCCGGGTTTCGTTTACGAAGATATCCGAAACGAATGAGCCTCTGTCGCGAAGTTCCTCTCTACGTTTCTTACGTTACCACGACGCAGATTGTCCCGTAAAGTACTCTTCCGTCAACCCTCTTCCAGGGATCCATTGATGGTTTCGCGCGTTAGGGATGAAGCGCGATCACTTATAAGTCGGGGACGATAACAGAAAGGAACCTCTACGTTTTTATTTCGTCACTTGGACGGAAGACACATTTGCGAGGTGCTTTCGTTATGTGATGTTATTGATATATATATATTTAGGTATACGATGGTTCCGTAATAAACGACGGTATATATATATCGATGTAGTTCGAGCGATCGGGCCTAGGCACGCTTAAGTGTGCCGCCCATAAATCATTGCCCCGACCGGGTGATGAGCCGAGGCTAGTCGGCTGACGGATCGTCGACGCCGCCGTAGATTAAAAGGAACCGCGTGTCGGGGCGCCGTAAGTCCCCGTACTGTGTCTGACGCTCCATCATCAGCCAGACTCTCCTACATCGTCATTTCCCGAACATTTCGTCATTATTTCGTATATATTTGCGCAGTCGCGGGAAAGCGCTTAACGTATCGTCGCACTGGTCACACACGACAAGTTACTCGCGCACATACCTGTACTAAAATATTTTCTGCCCCATTTTTGCATTGCTCGTGGAGCAGTGAAAGATTGCAGTGTCCTTTCTCACAACATCGCCGTGATCACCGGCCCATCCGTCTTGACGCATAGCGTACCAAGTGTAAATTCAAGTTGGCCATTGTGATAATAGAGAGTTTGAGAAATGGGGCCCCAAGGAGCTTGGGGACCCAAGAAGCTTGTGAGCCGCCAGGGCGCATGCGCAGAACCCAAGCCACTATTGGGCTCTTGCGCTCGCGTTCGCCCAAGACGCAAAAATCGAAAAGTAGCGTGGGTCCCCAAGCCGTCTTTGGGTCACCCAGCGAGACGACACAGACGCAGCGCGCGCTACGCTGCAGTATGAACCGCGTCCCGCATGATTTCAATTGCGCCACGTGTGGTGCTCCGTGCGCTTGACCCAACGCAGCCTGCGTTCGGCCCAATTCTCAAACTCTGCTGATCATCCGAACGCAAGAGAAGGCTGCCCAACGCAGCTTGGGGACCCAGCGTCATGGGTCCCCAATTCTCAAACTCTCTAATGACATAGCGCTGTGTACAAATCAACACCTTATCAAGGGTTCTTAAGAAAATGAAAATGAGAAAAGAAATGCAGCTGCACGCTTTCACTGTGTATTAACGTTAAGACCGAATGGATTAGATTACCATTAGAGAGATTACCATTAGAGGCAAAACCAAGTAGATGCTACAGATGGCTATGCCACAGGTGGTTTTGCCTGCGTTAGACCAAGCTACGACGACGACAGCATACGACAGTCCGGGCGCCTAAAGTGCTCCGCACTTAAAAAAAAATAACGCCATAGTAGGGCAGCTCGGGATTGCTACTCGCCCTCATTCATTTTTATGTGATCGGGTTTCACCCATAAAAATTGTTACCACCGCTTGGTATAGACCGCGCCGCAATGTTTGGGAAACTTCGCGAATGTTTCAGACTGGTCTGTTAAGCATACGCACACGACGCGGGTAGTCGAGTTCATTAAGGCGAAAGCCTTAGATTTTTCATCTCACACGAAAAGTGGCGTCGGCGTCAACACGAGTGATGCAAAAAATTACCGCCTGATAAGGCCACCCTGTGACGTCATCGTGCCGTCACATATTGTCGCATTTTGTTACGTCTTCAAGACGTCACAGTGACGTCACATAGCGTGACGTTAAGTGATGACGCCATCAGGTGACATCGTCGCTTGGTCACAGATGGGCCAATCCCGGAGGCACGTGAGGTGCAGAAAGCTTGCAATGCCTTTGATCTCGGAAGCAGCACAACACAACGCGATGTGCAGAGAGCTTTCGGGGGCGGGAGGATCGATACAATCGGCTGAGAAGGAAAAAGACGGCTTTCGCCTTCCAGTCATCTTAGGCGAATGCATAAGGGACCCTGTGAGTTTTTCTGGAGCTAACGCAAGCACAAACGATAACGCTGGAATGTTCGATCAGACATGTATAAAAGCCGATGCTTTTCACAGACGATCAGATCATCGATCACCGACTATTGTTCTCGCTGCTATCCTTGCAGTGTGAGTGTTACTTTTGCTGGGCACGGGTTCGCCCAACAAAGAGTTCGATCCTTATCGGCTTGAGTTTGCGTACTTCACTGTCACACGCACGTGACAATATTGAAGTAGGCCTACATGATCGGCGCGTCCAAATTTATAAGTGAGTCGGCATTTCTCTGATATTGGAATGGGGACACAGCGCGCAGGTAAGGATCAAAACCGAAATGTCTCTAGCGGTAAGTGATATTTAAGTTGGGGAAAATGAATGAGGAAACATTATGGAATGACACACATGTGGCGTTGTAAGCGGTTCTGGGTGGCAGTGAAGCCTTGGATAAAAGATTTCTAAGCAAGGGCTCAAAGACGTGTGATGAGACCGACGAGTGTGCGGGTAACCATGTTTTTCATGTCCACAACTTGTTTTTCATAATTTGTTTCAGGTCGATAATTTGTTTTCGCCTCCATTGAAATTTCGCGGGCCCCACGTCTACGGGCCAGCTAAGAGTTTGCGCGACTGCGGCGGGGTGAGCTGACGGCGCTGTCGAGACAACGCAGCTTGAGACCGCATAACCGTAAGTGAGAACGGGGTAGGCCTTGTCGGTGATGCATCGTCCCTATTGAAATAGCCACCAAACGGACTCTCGAACTTCTGACGAAGGGTGTGGGAATCCAACAGCTGCTCTTGTCCGTGATGTATCAGGGACCCATACTGGCACACATCCGAGAAAGTTATCCTATTGCATTTTTGTTTATTACTGTCATTGATGGTGACACAACCTATACAGGCAAGAAAATAAACGTGCATATGTGAGCTGATCATGCTGGCCTATTACGCAGGAAGGGACTTGGAAAGAAAGAGTAGGGCTTTGTGCTCCCACGCAGCCTGAGAGCGGTGGCATCTGTGCGTATACGTGTGCACTGGGGACGGAAATAATCAATAGCGGTATATTGGAAGAGAGCATTGCATTATGTGGACCGCATAGGAATCGTTCCCGACAGGATGACGTAGTGTGTGCGTGTGTGCAACTCATCGTAGTCATGCTCGCTGATACAACGTCTATTGTACAAAGATGGTGGACCCGGCAATAATAAGTCTGAAAACACAAGAGAGAGGATGCGCCGGAGATAGTGGAACTTGTGGCAAACGACGTCGAAAGCATTGACAACTTTGCTAAAAAAAAACTCAGCGCAATTCTACGATTATATAGTTCTTTCACAACCATCCTTAAACCTTTGGGCTGCGCACCTCCAGTAGTGATAGTAAAAGTTTCATTACATGTGCTTGTTTATTTGAATCATCGCAGCAATTAACCTCCAGTAGTGACTACACTCTAAGAAAAAAAAGAGTACAGGTGACTCTTCGGAGTTCTGACTTGCCACGTATACGACTGTCTTTAAAGAGGCACGGTGAATCTCTTGGTGGGTCAGAGTCGGCGCGCACTAGGAGAGTACCGCGACCCTCTAGAAAGAGTGGAAGGGCTCTTATCCGAGTGATCATATTACCACTTATGAGGAAGTCAGATGACTCTTGCCGGTAACGCTCCCACGGGGATCAAATGACACACACCGAAGCGTCAAGCGACTCCACAAGTAATTTAAGTTACTAATTGACCGATTCTCTACTTATGCGCTACAACTGTTGGAAATAGTGAAGTATTCATTTTAAGCAAGTCCAATAATACTTGACGTTGTGCCCAGCGACTGCAAAAAACAAGGAATAGTTCAAATTTAGCATTATTTTTTTGATACTAGTCAAACCAACACAGCTTTTCCAGCAGAGTAATCTAGAAAGCGCGAACAGATGGTCTGTGATTTCCAATTAACCCGTTGAGGTATTGCTTATTTGCATGCTTGTGTGAGTACAGCCAACTAAAATCTATAACACTGATGTGCATAGTGTCATATGGTGCAAAATAAACTGCAGAAATCGGCATCATGTTTTCATATTTATTCCTTATGATTATGAATAAATGAAAAAGTGGTGACGGCTGGAGGCATCAGACTTGTGACTTGCTATGTTGTCGCTCCTGTTCAGCGTGAGCAGCCATGAAAAATTGCATCTGAAAAGCAGAACATGATATTATGATGATAAAACGAAATGGCAGTAAGAGTTTGCAAAACCTACACAATAAGTGATTTACATGAAGGCTTACAACAAAAGCAAACAGGCATGGTAAGCAACCAAGTTTTTTGCCGTCGTCGTGTAAAACACAACTTGCAAATAGTAGCTTTTGTAACAAGTCACTTGGCGACAAACTTGGTGCACAAGATGATGTGAGCCTTTTTTAACAACAAACGAAATTGGTTTAGGCTCATTTGCGTGGGTACCACTGACCTCTTTTCCTACTTAGTGTTTTCCAACCAAAGGAAATGTAGGACCGACTGCCTCGTTGACAGGGCGAACGCCGCCGTTCATTTTCCCATCACGCGTGGTGAGGCGCCAGACCATAGCGACACCTTCGTTCCCCGAGTGTGGCTGTCAACTGGACTGAACAGGCGGTAGAAGCGATCCCGGATTCTAGGAATAACGAACACACATACACTGATTATTTGTATTTAAAACCACTTTTTGTTCAACACACCGTTACTGATCACACATCTGACACGAGTGTTTCGTTTAAAATAATTTCGCAACGAAAACAAATTTTCACGTAAAAGGCGGCGGGAACCTCGTTTCGCAATAGGCACTGGCTATGCACGAATGAAAGCACTTCTGAGAAATCGCTTCAAAATTTGCTTTCAGGGGAAGCACGGCTTTCCGCCGGCATATTCCGACACCTAACCGCATCATCCTGCAGTCAGGGGCGCGCCGTGAGTGGTTACTGACCGCATGTTTGACAAACGTAACCCATCCTTACTCAGATAAACATATGCGAGTACGAGCGCCTGAAAGACACCCAGTGCGCGCGGACGCCGTCTACGTCGAGATCAGACATGTCATATGATAGAATTACCGCACATAGCTTCCACAGTCACGTACACTCACTTGATTATGTTATAAAACCGAACGTCATCGCAGTGTAGGCAAACCACGAAAACAGCAAACAGAAACGAGGGAAGAGTGCACGGCGGCGGCCGCAACAACACGCGCCGTCGAATGTCTCAAGCTTTTCACCTTACCGGCGAGGCGTGTCCAACTTAAGCGGCTACCGCGTACGTGCTGGAAGCAACGTGCCATATCTGCACCGCAAACTACCGTCTTTAAGCCAACAAAACCATTGCATGTAGTGAGTAAGCGTTCTGTACACATACTTTTTTTCACGTTCCCACGCGCGGAAGCACGCTGCACACTCATGGTCAATGGAAAGGTTATTATGAAGTAGACTAAAGCGCATCTTGCACCTTCAGCACGCAGACACAATGTGCGATCAGCAAACAATGACCCTTCATAATTGTTTGCATCGCTCATTTTATGGGAGCTTGTGCAGCAACGCGCTTAACGGGATGAACTCGTTAATTGACTGACAGCTTTATAGTTGGGCATCCGCAACAGCCCCGCGGACGCAGGCTGTTGTTGGAAATGGCTGGCAGACTACTTCCGCAGAGCTGCTGCAGACGCCCAGCTAAAGCTGTATAATTAGTACCTACGAAAGCGGTACACTCACCGTTGACAGGCGCATGTACGTTGTCCGTGTCCGTAGCTCCATGAATATTCCGCCCTCCAAGCGTCACTTCGAGTACGGAGCCTGGCGTCTACGCCACCGACGATGCGCACGTTTTCTCGAACACAAATATTCAAGACACGCAACCCGCGCAACCAACTCAACCACGCAATGCATTCCAATAGACCGAGGAGACAGATAGGAGGCGGAGGCGGTGCGCCACTCGGCTCTATCGGCGAGCGAGGATAGCCACCGTGCCACCGTGCCACCAAGGCGCCGAACGGCAAACGCGCGATATATATGGCGTATACGACGGCGCCTACATCACGGAAGCCAACCGAAAGCTCTTCAGGAGAGTCCAGTGAGTCCTGCCGAAATGCTAACTCTCGTTTTCTGCTGCTACCTTCTAAAAGGGGTCAAATGGACACCCGGGAGTCACGGTGCGGTGGCCCACTTTTGACTTTTTTTTTCTTAGTGTGAATGTAGTGAATGTAGTGCTGATTTTCATCATGTGCCCTTGTGCCTATTTATTGTGAACCATTGTTTCTTTTTTTTCGAGGGCATATACTTACATTCCCTGTTTTATTCTTGTTTGTCAAGTTGTAAATTCAGAAAACTGTATATTCACTGTGCTAAAATCGTAAGTGAGGGTTGCAGTATTCATATACACATAAATAAAAAAAAATAATTTACACAAGCAGCGTTGAAAGTTGGGCGAGTTGGTACGGGATCATTTTCTGACAAACTGCGCAGCGGGACGGGACAAAAAAAATGACAAACGTCCTGTTTGTGTCCTGTTCCCGCTGCGCAGTTTTTGTGAAGGTAGTCTACACAGTAGCTCGAGGTATTCACAGCCACCAAGTAACTTAAAAAACATATACAAGTATAAGGACGTTTCGGCGGTTCGTAGAAGACGTCGGAGAGGCATTTGCTTCTTCTTGAAGCATAGAGGACAAGGAAACATTGGTCTCTGTGAAGAAGCAAGCAATAAAACGATGAAGACTTTCCGCCAGTCATTCACGAATCACGACACAACCTAAAAGTGCACAATCCATATTATCAAGTTAGGAAACCCACGTCGTATGCAGTCAATGCGAAAAAAAGATTAAATATATGCGAATCGAAATTGACAATATGCCGTCATCATCGTTAGCCTATTCTATGTCCATTACAGGACGAAGTCTTCTCCCAGTGATCTTCAGTTTAGTCCGTTTTGCGTGAGCTAATTCCATTTTATGCCGGCGAACTTCCTAATTTCATCGCCCTATACATAACTCTCTATCGTCCTCGGCAGTGTTTCCCATCCGTTGGTATCTATTCCGTTGCTTTAACCGATCACCAGTTATCTGTCCTACGCAATGTGACTGGACGAGGTCCATATTTTCCTTGATATCAGCTAGAACAGTGGCTACCTCTGTTTGCTCTCCTACAAATTTCGCTGTATTCTTATCTTTTACATTTATATCCACCATTTTCCGTTCCATCACACGCTGTGTGGACCTTAATATTTTCTGGCGTTGCCTTGTTGTCCGCCAAGTTTCAGTCCAATAAGTTAGTACTGGCAATAGGCAATGATTGTGCGCATTTTGCTTTAGGGACAGCGCCAAATTGCCTCTCATCATTGGCGAATGCCTGCGGTATGCCCTCCAGCCAATCCTTATATCCTTCGATTAATTACCTTTTCATGATTATGCTCCCCTGTTAGTAATTGGCGTGGATATAGTTTATATCGCACAGATACTAGAGTATTAATGAGAACTAGCAGACAATAACGCCAAGGAAAGTATAGGGGGTGTTATCTGTAGTATTTAGAATATAAATGTGAAGAAAGTAAAGTGGACGAAAAGATGACTTGCCGCCAGCAGGGACTGAACCTGCGACCTTCGAATAACGCGTCCGATGCTCTACCACTGAGCTACGGCGGCGGTCATCCTCCCGTCCACTTTCTGGGGTATATATGTTGATTTAAACCAAGGAGTGTTAGTCAGCGCCAATCACCGCCATGGCGCCACGGCGGTCATTCGCCGCCAATTGCCGCCATGGCGGCGATTGGCGCTGACTAACACTCCTTGGTTTAAATCAACATATATACCCCAGAAAGTGGACGGGAGGATAACCGGCACCGTAGCTCAGTGGTAGAGCATCGGACGCGTTATTCGAAGGTCGCAGGTTCAGTCCCTGCTGGCGGCAAGTCATCTTTTCGTCCACTTTACTTTCTTCACATTTATATTCTAAATACTACAGATAACACTCCCTATACTTTCCTTGGCGTTATTGTCTGCTAGTTCTCATTAATATTGTGTCTAACAAAGATAAACGAGCCCTTAAGAATCATTTGCTTTCCTTCACAGATAAGAGGACGTCCGCGAAACATGAACTCTTGTTTACAGCGTTATAAAATCAGGGCATGACGAACAATGTCCGGACACGAACGTACCTTAAGAACTTGTGGGATCATAAGCAGTGTATTTCAAGAACTTTTACACGTACACTAATGCTAATGCCTGAAAGAGTCCCTGTGAGAAGCATAATAATCCCATATGCATTCACATTTTGTATAAACTCTCGAATGATTTTCGGCAATATTTATTTCTACGAAAGAATGCATCAATGCACGCCCCGTCTGTATTTTCTCTGTTCAAGGAGGTTCTGTTTCAGTTGTGCTCTATGCAATAGAACTGCAAATATGTGAAGTGACAGTGAATATGCTACGGTCTCGTAGAGATAACCACATGACGCCAACAGATAATGAGTCCAAGGATAGAAAAGGTGGCATTATTTGCGGCTCTTAATAGATCTGTTGCAATTGCAAGGTCAAGCGCGAAGGACAGGGGACGAACTAAACAACTTGAGCTGGCGAAACACATTCGCGTAATGCGAAAGTTTGTAAGTAAGGTCGCCACCAGAGGCGAATTGCATTAATTTTCCGGTCATCTCAGAATTACCCGCTTTAATAAAAAAAAGTCACAGTTTCGCCGCAAGGGCGAAGCAATGAATGCGATAGCAAGAAATTAATGCTATACGAAGTGAGGCTCGCCAATGGATACTCTCAGTTTGAACAGCGTTCCTGTTGCAAAGGCGGCCGAAGCAGCGAAGGAAACTAGCGTGCTTCAACTGTCGAGCTGTGACACTTGATAGTTCGCGCTCATCTTCTGTTTGTTCGTTTAGCGGCGTCCCTTCAGCTCGAGTGACTTTCGTACGCTCGGTAACATGAGCGCGGACATCACGGTGAAAGCGTGAAACATTCCTCTTCCCCTCACCGCGAGAAAACCGCGCGAGCAGACAACGGAAGGGCAATGTTCTCGCTGCGCAAATATAAGAAGCGAGCGAGCTCGACGACGACTTTTAAATGCGCCCGTCGTGCTGCAAGCGCCATCTCGCTGGTAATGAAGAAACGCTTATTATCGCCTGCCGTCTCTGAGTCCGTCCAGCGGTAAAGGGTATGTATATAACGCTCGCCGTTAGCTACGTGGAGGATCTGCGTTTCGTGGCGTAGTGGATAGCGCCACTTGCTGCGGAGCAAGAGCTCCCTGGTTCGATTCCGCGCTAAGGAAGCATTTTTCTGAATTATTTTTCTTTGGGGCTTTTATATATATATATACATACTTATACATATACGGTGCATGACGGCGACGGGGGCGGACATTTTCCAGCCGAGACTGTCCATATAATTGCTATCGCAATAAAACTGCAAACGCTTTGTCATATTGCTTCATTGGCTTCATTATTTCATGGTTTCATATGGCTTAAGGAAAACGGCCCATTCAGCTTCTTTCGTTAGTGTAGTAAGGGGCATTAGTTCACTCTGTTCTTGACACAAGTTGCAGTAGTTCCTGTGGAATCATTGCATCCCTAGGTGGAGCGTACAAAACTAGTTGAGTGCGTTTATCTCCCATGTACTACTTCTTGTACGTTTATTTCCTGTGTTATATGCTCGTTCCACTCAAGAGCTAAGAAGTAGCCCGCGCCTTAGTTGTGCGCCAACATCTCCTCTTTCATCATACCAATAAAAAAAATGCGCCAAGCCCGAAAAACATAAAGTTGTCTCCTCATACGCTGTCTAAATAATCATTCACAGAAAAAGCCTATTAAGGAATTGTTCACGGATACATTAAACTTGAAGGTGAGGCAAAATGCCCCGCTAGGGTAACATCGGAAAGGTCGCTATAGGTGCTTCGATGTTATCCTATACTGAGCGATGGATTGTAAAAAAAAGTAGCTGTTTTATACAAGCTCTCCAAAATTGTTGCACTGACCATAAGGCCACCATGATTTGGTAACAAATTAAACATTGGAACGAAATAAACACTTTGTACTAAGATTATCGGATTCAAATATGCTCAAATAAGAAAATTTCTGTCCACCTAAAACGGTACTACCGTAAACCTTTTGCTAAATGCCTAAAAACCTTAATTTGCAGCTATCATAAAACTCTTCATTTAGTGCTGTCATAATAAAGAACACTTGTTATATCGAACACTCGCGTGCTCAATAAAGATCTAAGCGCGCTAAAATTACATGTACTCGTGTTTTTCTCCCCAATAATTCGTACGTGGATGGACATCGTAAAGCGAAGTAGATTTTTTTCCGACCTCTGTCTTGCTTTCAGATAGTTCAATACTGTCGCGTCGCGCTGATTTCTTTATCTCTCTCTCGAGACCGAGAACACAATTTTACTCTACGCAGTGTTGCACGGTGCTTACTTTTGCTCAAGGTGGAAAAAAATTTCGACTGCTCGAAGCGGCCTATATCAGCGAAAGAACACGAAAAGCCATGCCATGTGCAGTCTACTTTATTTTTGTTAGTATTACTTTCTTCTACGAGTGACACGCAGTTCATGCCCGGAAGAAAATTATTGATCTTTCGCACACATGTATCAATGTTACGCAGCCATTACGCTGAGCCAATTTCTCGCATTTCCATTTTACTTTTTTAACTCGCCACGTCTGACCGGAGGTGCAACGGACACTTCTGGATCACGTTCGTCGAACGGCGGAAGCCAGGGGAGCCCTGGACATCAGGCTCCAGTCATAACGTTCTATCTGCCATTTCCCCTTTCTCAATAAAGTTTCACTTACTTACGTGCCCATTGCCTTTATAACAAATCTTCATCTGCACTTATGACTTCTGTAATGTTTTTGCATATCATTGTAATCTTCACAATTAATTTGGTAAGTAAGGAGATCAAAGCAGTATAACCATTTGCTTTTACAGGCGAACCAAGGGAAGTGCCCACTCGTCGACGCCTGCCACTCCTAGTAGGAAACAGCAGCAATAACAAGCGGCATCGCTAGCACCAGCGTCTACACGGATTAACGTAGGATCGAAGCGAGTTCTTCGCTACGATGGAAAAGAAACTAAAAAAGCAAGTAGAATGCAGCCGTGAGAACGTGAGGTGATTTGTTCGCTGTGAGTACCGGTATCGTCATCGAATACGTCACATCCTTACAGCGAATGGCACTCGCGAAGTGGGATGGAGCGGATTTGTTCCTTTGAAAGTGCATTCTAGGAAACGCTCACAATGCTCCACGGGTCTTGCTACTGCTGCCAAGAGTGCAACGACGAAGAGCCATCCGCCTTAGTATAGTCCCCGGTGTGTGCCAGAGTGCAGATGCCGTGTGGGTATCGCTACTGCATTTGCTCTCAATCCAGAGTTCCAGACCCTTGGAACGAGATGCCCCCCTTGCGACGTCTGGCGGGCTTTTCACCTCCGTGCGAACACCTACTCCTTAAAGGGAGAACGTGCGCGGATAGAATGCGGCGCGTAATAACCCTTTTAAGTCGACGCGCTCGCGTTGAGCCCGAGAAGGCATCGAGAGGCACGCACCGAGGTTAAGGTTGGCTAAAACTCCGTCACTGCGCACGTACGCAGCATAGAGTGCTCTTACAGTATACGCGTAAATACATATGCGTGTAGGTCATGATGGGATTGCTCTGTCTTTCAAGCCATCAGTGTAGTGATAATAGTGTGGAAGAATAGCAGGGCTTGTCAACGTTGAAACTATGTCGATCCCTAGCTTAATACGCACAACCCTTTGGTGTGGACATAATTCTCAATAGCTGGGCCAAAGTGACTGTAGGACTCATGGCTAAATAGTTAACATTAGATAGCAATTTACAGGCAAGTAGGGAGCGTCTAGTCATATGTATGTATGTATGTATGTATGTATGTATGTATGTATGTATGTATGTATGTATGTATGTATGTATGTATGTATGTATGTATGTATGTATGTATGTATGTATGTATGTATGTATGTGTGTGTGTGTGTGTGTGTATGCATGTGTGTGTGTATGTATGTAAGTTACGTTATACTTCCTCTTCTACAGATGTGATCATTCACGCCTGTGAACAAGCGGATGACATGGATATCCCACGCCCGTTTCTTTACGCTTGTCCAGAAGTTCAAGACCTACTTACAGCGAAATTGAATTGCCTGGTCTAAGAGCCCAAAATGCTGACATCTGCGTACAGTGAAAGCTGCAAACAGGCTGGTAAGTAAGACAATCATCGAATTGAAAAGCAAATCAATGTAAATAGGCCACACCAAATGGCTGGCACAACACAGAGGCCGCGGGTCGCATCGCTGTTTCCCGTCGATAATGCAGTAAGGTAGGAAAATATTGCATATTTGGCAGGCACACTTCTTAGCTTAGTGCAAACTTTTGAGCACTTTCTTCAACGTTAACTGGCAAGATAGCTCACAATGTGTCTCAGTACTCTCCAGGCACCCTCCACCTATATATAGTTTATTTATCGCTAAAGTTTATCGCTTAATTTTCAATTTAGCCGAATAGTTTAAAAAAGTAGACACGCTAGAGAAGAATTCAGTAAACCATGCCCTTAGGATATGAGACACAAGCAAAGATCACGTGGTTGGGTGGGAACATTAAGCATTATTGCCAGACATTCAAGAATCCAAAATAGGTATCCGTTACCCTCTTTGGAGGATGACAACACCTAAAGAGAAACAATAGCATAGAGACATGTCTGCTGTAGCCGTCCGTCAACTGGCACTATATCGGATTTACGCTTTATATCCACAGTACGTTAACGGGCATATAGAGACAGTTTTCCGCGATAAAATGTCTTCTTATTTAGCATTCTTCATGGCACATTCGCTGCTAGAACAGGCATTTACCATATACCGAACGACATTTTCCACAGTCGTTGAACTTTTTGCTGTTTCATCTGTTGATTCACAATGCTCCCAGAAAATGGGCAAACATAAGATATAAGCCGCGCTTGTATCACCCATAAGCATATATATAAAAAAAGAATCAGAGTCCTTCCACCTATCTGAAGATAGAAGCCAGTGAAGCTGCGACTATGGTTGATCTGGTATAGAGAATATTGCTATAGTGAATTTGTATATTATCCTTATTGACTATATTGAGTGAATAGAGTGGCATACACTCAAACAACCCGTGCTTCTTTATATATCATCAACGGTTGTTTCAAAATGAAATGCTGTAGTACATAAGAAACCTAAGTGTCTCGAAAGTACAAAAAAGTCACAGTTTCGCCGCCAGGGCGAAGCAATGAATGCGATAGCAAGAAACTAATACTATACGAAGTGACGCTCGCCAATGGATACTCTCAGTTTGAACAGCGCTCCTGTTGCAAAGGCGGCCGAAGCAGCGAAGGAAACTAGCGTGCTTCAAGTGTCCAGCTGTGACACTTGATAGTTCGCGCTCATCTTCCGTTTGTTCGTTTAGCGGCGTCGCTTGAGCTCGAGTGACTTTGGTACGCTCCGTAACATGAGCGCGGACATCGCGGTGAAAGATGGAAACATCCCTCTTCCCCTCACCACGACAAAACCGCGCGAGCAGACAGCGGAACGGCAAGGTTCTCCTTGCGCAAATGTAAGGAGAAGCGAGCGAGCTCGCCGACGACTTTTAAATGCGCCCGTCGCGCTCCTAGCGCCATCTCGCTGGTAATGAAGAAATTAAAAGCGCCTGCCGCCTTTGAGTCCGTTCAGTGGTAAAGGGTGTGTATATAACGCTCGCCGTTAGCTACGTGGAGGATCTGCGTTTCGTGGCGTAGTGGTTAGCGCTACTCGCTGCGGAGCAAGAGGTCCCTGGTTCGATTCCGCGCTTCGGAAGCATTTTTCTTAATTATTTTTCAGTGGGGCTTTTATACATATACATACTTATACATATACGGCGCATGACGGCGACGGTGACGGCAAAATCCCACCGAAACTGTCCATATAATTGCTATCGCAATAAAATGGCGTGGCGTTCTTTTCTTATGCAAGCGGTCTCGTATTTGAGTCATTCTGTCATGTTTACGTTCACAAGAAGTTCATTTTTTCGACGTAAAACCGTTGGATCAATTGAGCTAATCGGTTCGGCGAATATATTGTTGTCCTACATGCCCATCTTTTTTTTCTGCGTACGCGATGCGCCAGGACCTAGACATATGCAGCCTTTTTGTGAAATTGTCGGAGCAAACAATTTCGGAATGTTTGCCTCAGAAGTAATAGCAGCTGTTTATCTTATAAGCCAGTCAGCGATATCCATGCCGTACCGTCTTCTAGCCTGCCATAGACCGCCCAAGTATAACATTCCAAGACTGACCTTCTCAGAAAACAAACCCAATCTCCTTTATTTTTCTCCTTCCCCCATTCGCAAGAGATATGTATTCCGTTATCCATGGTACAAAACATGCTATGTCTAACGTCATCGTGTTTTCAAGCAGGTAGCTCGCATGCCACGTATGCGTACTTATGTTTTATGCAATTCGGCTAAATGTGTGCCAGCGTCGCAGTGCGGTGCCAGTCACCGTTATTCGCGATCAACCACTCGGACCACCGGCCTGTGTCGGCATAAACATTGCTACAGTATCGATGATATTTAACATTGCATAAGAGGACTGCCAACACACTGGCCGGCTGGTCGCCTTTCTTGCGGTCAACAGTCCTATGTTTCTATCTCTCTTTCTATTACAGGGGTCTCAAACTCACCTCAGCTAGCAGGCCGCAGTCACGCAATTTTCTCCTGCAGGGGCCGGGAGAGTGAGCAATGCTGAACTAGGGGGAGGGGACCGGGGGGAGGTTAACGTAACGTCACCTAACGCTGCCACTTGAAATAACGCATTTCGCGCGTCTCATATGAATAATTTGTGAAGGGTATGTGGCCTCGGGATTCGAGTAACATATCGCTGCTGATCTCCAGAATGACTGATATCTGGACGCCCATTGTGAAATATTGATATTTTTCTTCCGCAGCCATGTTTCAACACTTGGTGACCGCATCAGGTGCCTCACGAAAGAAAATGTTTGAGATCAGTCCCGTCTCTGTAGCTTACCTGAACAAATCGTTATTAATCGCTATAGGCGAGTAAAATATACGAGTACCATTTACCAATGTCGTAAACATTTTGCGCCTTGGGAAGCGGGCCGCGTGTTGGAGACCCTTGTTCTATTATGCATTGTGTAATGTTCCTCAAAAGATGCTTGCTTATACGTTCTTAGACAATTCCAAGCATTGTATTTTTGTGTTGTGAGGAGTTACAATGACTCACTACAACAAATAATCGGCAGAGCAGCAATCTTGGCACATTTTTGTATTGTGAGGAGTTGAGATGAATCACTACAACAAAGCATCGGCAGAACAGCGATCTCGACACAATGACGCGGTGCGTCGGCTTCTGGCACTTAGTGGCAATACTATATGTTGAAAACCAGTGACAGTATGAATCTTTTGGCCGCCTTGGTGATGTGCGTTTGTACACGTGTTTTTCTGACATTGTTTCGAGAACTCTTCTACATAAACTCGTGTTCGCAATGACTGAATACTTTCTGATACAGCTGTGACACACTTAGTGCTAACAGTTCTACTTCGCAGTGCAGTGGCACAGCCAAAGGCGCCAATATCTCCTCTTGAATCATCAATAAGCAAACAAGAAATCTCCTTCCTCCTTCCGTCACTTAATATTGTCAATTTTAAGCCCGCAAAAAAAGAAAAAAAGATGGTTGTCTTTCCTTCATAGGAATCGGAATAACACGAAAGTAAAGCGTGCCCTTACAGAAGTAACTAAATGTGTACAGAAGTAACTGAATTGATATAAGAGAGTTTGCACAATGTATATTGATGTCTGGCAGTTATAACACCGTTTACCGTGTACTTAGCTTTAGGTGCACGTTAAGAACCCCAGGTGGTCGAAATTTTCGGAGCCCTCCACTACGGCGTCCCTTATTATCACATCGTGGATTTGGGACGTTAAACCCCAGATAATATTATTATTACACCACCGTTTAACGTGGATGCACCCGCTTTGATGATTGGTGGTACATCTCTATGCCGACGACTAACGTCCATGTTAAATGATTAAACAAACCCTTGCGGTAGCTGTAGTAGTTAATGGTGAAAGCGTAATCAGAGAACGAGGTGTGATAGCCAGAAGAGTGTCGCATATTGGACGCTGAACTTGATCGCCATTCCGCGGCATGTTAAAATGTGATTGAACACCACGGCCGGACTACAGGGAAACGCAAAGCGCGTCCTGCCGCCCCGGTAGCCCAGCCGCGATTTTTCTCGGGGCGAGCGCGTCAGCGGTGAACGCGGTGTTACAGCCAGGTGAGGCAGGCGCGCGTCGCAGAGCTATTTTAAAGACGATAGTCTTTCTTGGGATACTGTTTAGAAAAAGTTTATTTACACTATGTACATATACTAGAACCCGATGACATTCCGTTAATCAGGGTTACATACACATCGGCACAGTTTCGTGCCACATCAAACATCACTATCGTGTGATGAACTCATCATTACTGTAATATACATGACAGACGTGACATGAAGTACAAAGGAAAATAAATGCGTTACAAACAATTGAGACAATGATACAATGGATACTTGAAACACAATGGGTTACAGGGAAAAAGCGGCAAACACAGATCGTGAGCGCGGGCAGACAAAAGCATAAACATCTGCTCGACGGGCGCTGTCTAGCACCACGTCGGTCGAAAACTAAGTTGCACCCTGTCGTGTTCAACACCAACGAAGGGGCACGACCAATGCCGCAGAAACTCGTGCTCCCCTAGGAAGAAGAGTTCCTCAGAGAGGAACGCGAGAAATTTTGGTCTGTCTTTCTGTTTGTCGGCACGTCACTCGAATCAGCCACTCGGCCAAAGCTGAACCACTTGCCCAAGGGACAGCCATCTTGAACTGGTACGGCTGTTCATACTTGAGAACGTTGTCGATCAAAAAGTAGATATCACGCATATCTGAGGCGCAACATCACTAGGTAAGTATTAGGCGGTGGGTTCCTTTAAAAAGTCACAGTTTCGCCGCAAGGGCGAAGCAATGAATGCGATAGCAAGGAACTAATGCTATACGAAGTGAGGCTCGCCAATGGATACTCTCAGTTTGAACAGCGCTTCTGTTGCAAAGGCGGCCGAAGCAGCGAAGGAAACTAGCGTGCTTCAAGTGTCGAGCTGTGACACTTGATAGTTCGCGCTCATCTTCTGTTTGTTCGTTTAGCGGCGTCCCTGAGCTCGAGTGACATTCGTACGCGCCGTAACATGAGCGCGGACATCACGGTGAAAGCGTGAAACATTCCTCTACCCCGCGCCACGAGAAAACCGCGCGAGCAGACAGCGGAAGGGCAAGCTTCTCCCATGGGCAAATATAAGAAGAAGCGAGCGAGCTCGCCGACGACTTTTAAATGCGCCCGTCGGGCTCCTAGCGCCACCTCGCTGGTAATGAAGAAACGCTTATTATCGCCTTCTGTCTCTGAGTCCGTCCAGCGCTAAATGGTGTGTATATAACGCTCGCCGTTAGCTACGTGGAGGATCTGCGTTTCGTGGCGTAGTGGATAGCGCCGCTCGCTGCGGAGCAAGAAGTCCCTGGTTCGATTCCGCGCTTCGGAAGCATTTTTCTGAGTTATTTTTCTTTGGGGCCTTTATATATACATACTTATACATATACGGTGCATGACGGCGGCGACGGTGACGGCGACGGCAAAATCCAGCCGAGACTGTCCATGTAATTGCTATCGCAATAATATAAAATGCATACATACGTAATTCCAAAGGCCCTATTTTCTTAAGCTGCGCTGAAAATGCGACTGCGCTGAAACTTGCCTTCCTCCGTGCCCTCTGCGTGAGCTCATTGTTGTGTTTCGGTTTCGGTTCTGTATTGCGCTGTACGAATGCCATGGGGGCCGCTCTGGCATTCCTGTTTTACGCAGGCGGCGTGTAAATAAAAGTGTGTGTGGATAGTACTCGTTGAGTGCGGACTTTCTTCTGCTTCAGCGCATCGCGATAAACCGCGTGTTCGGCCTGGCTGGCGTCCCCACCGGTCGCGTCTGTCACCGGTGGTCTTCGCCTGCTGCTGCGCCGGGACTACCAGCCCGCAACACAGCACTCATGTTTCCCGACGTATTGCCAGATGGCGTCCATATCTCACGCAGCGCCTCTTCTATCGTCTTTAGACGACATTTGCAGCGAAGAACGCAGATACGCGGCCATTTTTTTTTGGTTTGGATTAGCGTGATGCTATGAGCGAGGCCAACGCTTTTGCGACGCTTGGTCTAAGATCGCCACCTCGTGGTGTTTCAAGGCATTGACAAAATTGAACTTCTATTGAAAACGCGCTGAATGGGACGGACGTGTAACGCGTTGCAGGTGCTAATCGCGGAGACCACACTAATGACGAATTACTTTACTTCTCCCAGAGGGCAACACCACCCCGCCGACAGGGAGAGTGGTAGATATAAAAGGCGCGTTTGTAAAGCCTCTAGAGTCTGTGGCCGTGGCGCAGTGGATGGCGCGCCCGGCCTCTGTTGAGGACCGAGCGTTCGTGGGTTCGATGCCCGTTGACGGAACTTTTTTTCTTTGACATCTGATCGTGTAAATTTTTTCTACCTCATTTCCGTGACGGAATTACGTCACTGAGGTCTTGGTGGACCCCGGCATAAAAACTTTCGCGTTAAAAAATTGTACGAGATAGAATGTTCTTTCTGTAGTTGTTACGCATCTCATTGATTGTTATTCCTCCATCGCCCCCCCCCCCCCAAAAAAAAAAGAAAGGAAGGAAGAAAGAAAGAAAGAGATGACTACTAGAAAGCTCAAGTTTGGCTCTCGATCGTGAATACGTATAACTGTTTTGTGGCTTTCAAAAGATTACTCACTGCTATTTCGTAGATCTCATTCATTTCATATAGTACAGCCACTGTCTTAATCAAGACGTAAAAGAAATCGTTGTTGTGCTAGTTGGTTCAGTTTCCAGTAGCGCCCGTCCTCTGCTTCAGTGCCCTTTCTTTGAATAACAGAGCTGAGCTAGTTGGTAAGTATTCATTCTAAAAAGACAGGGCATGCAAACACGGACACAAGATAGAAGTCAAGACATCAGAAACGCGTTTGTGGTGTCTTGACTTCTTTCTTGTGTGCGTGTTTGCACGCCCGGTCATCATCATCATCATCATCATCATCATCATTTATTAAACCCTTAAAGGCCTTCAACAAGGCATTACAATAAGGAGGGGGGAGCAAATAAATATAAGTACGTGTCATGACACAAACGCAGTGCTTAAAGAATAACAGTGAAGCAAATACACATTGCACAGCACTGAACATAAAGATAAAGCAAATTATGAAAGTGTAAGAACTATTAACTATTACACGCGGTTGGTTGCAAGACGCGAACACAAATGAATACCGGAAGGTTAAAGATAAATAAATAAATTAAAAAAAGGTTTGTTGAAAAGCAGAAGCTTTGTTGAAGAACAGGTATGTGCGAGGGTCAGCTAAAAAGAGAAGACAGCAACACTCTGAATTTGGCTGTGTCGCGCTCTTCAACAGCATATTCAGGAAGACTGTTCCAATGTTCAATGGCTGATGGCAAGAAGGATTTGTTTAGAATGTGTCATTTCTTTCTTTGATCTGAGTTGAATCGGCGCTGTCCAGTATTTAAGGTCATCAACACTTGTTCCAAGAAAAGTGCAATATTCTTTAAAACAGTTTAGCAGCATGTGTTTTGTTCTTGCTCCGGAAACTTCACGGCATTTCCAAGTGTTTCGTATATTTCGAAACATAAGCCGAGTAAATAGCGCTTGATGTCCAGAACTATAGAAACGGTCTTTTACTGTGGGATAGCGTTTTATCGAGAACCGTTGTCTATGGGGAGAAACCAGCGATTTATGAAGCTCGCTTTGCGACAGGCTTAACCGAATCTGCTTTGTTTCGCGTCTGGCGCTGACGCAGTACACCGGACATGAGACTCGTTGGGTTTTTCACTTAGTCGTGTTTACAGTCGCGAGTAAAGAGAGCATTGTTTCTCGTAGTAGGCTGTAGGTGTTCGAGCGTGGCGGCGCTGACACCGGCCAGGAGATTCCCGATGTTACAATGACACTGTCTGCAGCCACTTACGATTCACTTCGCCCTGTTTATCAGCAGACTGTTCTGCTGCTGTGACTTTCAACTTGGACCTCTCGCAGGTTCGCGTGTTTTCTCGCCTAAGGCACAATGTTTGTTTCGCTTTGGTTAGAGTAAGAGCTGTAAACTCTACCTTAGCTGTCGCTCGTCCATTTGCCTCCGTGGCAGAGTTTGGCACGCCCTCTGCAGGCTTTCTTGGCATCTTATTTCATTTCTTCTTTACTGCGCGTCGTTTGAACATGGTAAATCTCCTCACGCGTTTCCAAGGCAGTGGCCGTGGTCCCCTACTCCGCTGAACAGGAAGCTCACAAGCTTCCTCTGCTGATTGTTTTAGGTTGCAGACGGCGTGCCTTGTTGGCTGTCAAGACAATATACGGCTTTTTGTTGTCGTTAATGTCTTTTAGTGGTGCTGCTACTGTTAGACGGCAACGCATATCAAACATTGAAGGATAAGGCACAAATAGGAAATAATCGAATTAAGAACTTCAGTGGTACCACGAAAAAATAAAGGAAATGTAAAATAGGCGAAATGCTAGAATGCGATGCCCTGCGATATTGTTTCCATTCCTTAATTATTGCTTTGCGGAGGGCGGCGAGTCTTGTGTCACTGGTATAAATATGACCGCTTGCTTTTTGGAACTCTTCATCCCTTATTTTACTGCTAGCAATTGGATACACACATTTCGAACCCGAACCGATGTCCGAACACATACCCGTAAGCTTTGCACCTTCACGCTAGCACAACGCACAACGCATTGATAAGTGTTCGTTGCATTGCGTTTGTAGTGTCGAACGGTCTCGCACACTCGTGCTTGAGCCTTGAGTTTTGTTTTCAAGACGAAAGCCTCGTCAAACGCGGAAGGACACCATCGTCGTTTGAAGGGGCCACCATCGTGCGATGACGTTTGCATCAGACGTCATCATGACGTCACACACCCACCGTGGTGTTTTAATGGAGCTTGAGTGCTCACCCGATGGTCATGGAATCGAATCCCGGCCGCGGGGGCCGCATTTCGCTGGAGGCGAAATGCTACAGGCACGCGTGCTTAGATTAAGGTACACGTTCAAAAGTCCCAGGTGGCCGAAATTTCCGGAAACCTCCACTACGGCGTCTCTCATAATCATATCGTGGTTTTGGGACGTAGAATAATAATAATAATAATAATAATAATAATAATAATAATAATAATAATAATAATAATAATAATAATAATAATAGTAATAATAATAATAATAATAATAATAATAATAATAATAATAACTATTGTTATTATTATTAAAATTCTTAAGCATTTAGAACCATCGTTGACTCTGGATCTCGTTCTAACGCTGCTGGATTATTATCATTGCCATCACTTTGCTGCCGACGAAATCGCGCTGATCTGTTATTTCTTTACAAGCTTGTGCATGGTATCATATCCTGCCCTGTACTGCTCAACTGTCTTAATTTCCGAATTCCACATAAGCTGACCAGAGAGAATAGACGTTTTCATGTAACCGCCTGCCTCTGTGAACATTCGACCATTGGCAGGATACAACGTCTTTACAATGCTTACTTTTTGAAGCTCGATGTTTTTCACAGCTCCCAGTCGTTGTTCTGCTCCGAGCTTTGCACTGTACTTACATAGCCTCGTACACTGTTGACATTTTTTATTATTTTTTTTTCTTTCGACCATTGGCAGGATACAGCGTCTTTACAATGCTTACTTTTTGGAGCTCGATGTTTTCCACAGCTCCCTGTCGTTGTTCTGCTCCGAGCTTTGCACTGTACTTACATAGCCTCGTGCACTGTTGATTTTTTTTCATTTTTTTTCTTTCGACCATTGGCAGGATACAACGTCTTTACAATGCTTACTTTTTGGAGCTCGATGTTTTTCACAGCTCCCAGTCGTTGTTCTGCTCCGAGCTTTGCGCTGTACTTACATAGCCTCGTACACTGTGGACTTTTTTTCATTTTTTTTCTTTCGACCATTGGCAGGATACAACGCCTTTACAATGCTTACTTTTTGGAGCTCGATGTTTTTCACAGCTCCCAGTCGTTGTTCTGCTCCGAGCTTTGCACTGTACTTACATAGCCTCGTACACTGTTGACTTTTTTTCATCTTTTTCTTTCGACCATTGGCAGGATACAACGTCTTTACAATGCTTACTTTTTGGAGCTCGATGTTTTTTACAGCTCCCAGTCGTTGTTCTGCTCCGAGCTTTGTACTGTACTTACATAGCCTCGTACACTGTTGACTTTTTTTTTCCTGCGCGTAGTTGTATATGTGCAATTTTATAACGTTTTTTATCCCTGATAAGTTATTATGAATGTTCGCCTTTGTTCTTTTTTTTGTTTTTTTCGTGCGCCAGCACAAAGACCTTACGGTTGTTCCTGGGCACGTTAAATAAACGCTTGATTTGATTTGATTATTATTATTATTATTATTATTATTATTATTATTATTATTATTATTATTACTGCCATCATCATCATCAGCATTATTATTATTATAGTCGCGAAGCTTGCAGTTCGTGCCTGCGGAACTGCAGCAGCTAGTTTCCCTCGCTGGGCGACTGGCGACGACGTAAGGGCGAAGGCGAGCGACGACGTGCGGAGGGTGATCGATGGTTGGCGAAAGGACGTCGAGGTAGCGGCGAAAAGTCTAGGTTGGAACACATGGCATTACCGGTATCATCATTCGAGTAGCCGTATCCAGATACTGCAACAGTTGGATGAGCAGAAGGCATGCGACGATTGCAGAAGCGTGCGACGTGGCCGGCGAAACCGCAAGCGAAGCATATGGGTCGGTTGTCACGTGTGCGCCAGGGGTTCTGAAAATGGCTTCGAGGTGGAACTTGGGGCGACAAAGGAGGGGAAGATGTTCGTGGTCGCATCGCGGCAGGAAATGCGACGGTTTGATGCGCAGGTCGCGCTGCGACTGCAGCATAAGTCAGAGGTGCAGCTACGGGAGCGAATGGTTGAGCCAAAGGTAGCGACTCGGCAAGCTCCTCGCGGATGGCCCTTCTACAAGGCCTGCACAGTCGCCGCGCAATTTATTGGACGTTATAGTTGAAGGAACTGCCGCAATAGCGCTTATTGATACTGGGGCTGCCGTTTCTGTCATCGACGAGAAGCTTTGTAGAAAACTGCATAAGGTCACCACGCCGCTATCTGGCATGCTACTGCGCACTGCAAGTACACAGCATGTAGCACCGCATGCTGCGTGCACCGCGAGAGTGGTCATTGACGGCGCTGTATACGTTGTCGAACTTTTTGTGCTCTCTTCATGCTCCCATGAACTCATCCTCGGTTGGGATTTCTTGTCGCAACATCGGGCCATAGTAGACTGTGCCAGAGCCGAAGTGGCGCTTTTTCCATTCTCTGGATCCGTACTGCCCGACCCTTCTGCAACTAAAGCCGCAAAGCTCACTGTTGTATCCAACACGGAAGTACCGCCCGAAATGTCGGTCCTTGTGCCCGTATCTTGCTCCGCCGCGACCGACGCCACCGTACTCTTTACGCCGTCGCCTATTTTTCTGCGTCGGAAGGCTCTACCTCTCCCATTTGCCGTTCTCGCCACTGAATCCGGATTATCATCTATGCTTGCCTGCAATCCGTTTAAACACCCCGTAACCTTACTGCGCGGAGAATCACTAGGTCGTGTTCAGCCCGTTGACCCAATTCACATTCTTGAGACTTCTGACGACACGCCCTGTTATCAGCTCGACGCCCTTACTTCCTCCGAGCATTGCACCTCACCATCACTGTCTTCGCCGTCGTCAGACGTTCTTGAAGCCGCCTTGGACGCCGATCTGCCGAATTCATACCGCCGCGAAGTCCTCGCCCTGCTTCAAAAGTTTCGTTCATCGTTTGATTGCGACCAACCATCCTTGGGACGTACGGCGAGCATCACTCACAGCATCCACACTGGATCCCACTCTCCATTACGTCAGCGCCCATACCGCGTGTCGGCAGCGGAACGACGGGTAATTAGCGAGCAAGTCGACGATATGCTGCAGCGTGGCGTCATTTGCCCCTCCCACAGTCCTTGGGCGTCTCCTGTGGTGCTAGTACGCAAGAAGGACGGGTCAATCCGCTTCTGTGTGGATTATCGTCGGCTGAATAAGATCCCTCGCAAAGATGTCTATCCGCTGCCTCGGATAGATGATGCCCTCGACTGTTTGCAAGGCACAGAGTACTTCTCGTCTCTGGATCTTCGCTCGGGTTATTGGCAAGTGCCCATGGCTGAAAATGACTGCGAAAAGACAGCTTTCGTCACGCCTGACGGTTTGTACGAATTTACCGTCATGCCTTTCGGCCTGTGCAACGCGCCCGCAACCTTCGAGCGTATGATGGATACAATCCTTCGCAACTACAAGTGGAAAACATGCCTCTGTTATCTTGATAACATCGTCGTGTTTTCGGCCGATTTTCCAACGCACCTCATTCGTTTGGGTGAGATACTGACCTGCCTCTCCTCTGCAGGCCTCCAACTGAACATCAAAAAGTGCCGTTTTGCTGCCCCTCAGTTAACAATATTAGGGCACGTTGTATCAAAGGATGGTGTTCTTCCTGATCCCGCCAAGCTTCGCGCGGTCGCAGAGTTTCCCAAGCCCACTACTCTTAAGGCACTCCGCAGCTTCATAGGGCTCTGCTCTTATTTTCGGCGTTTTGTGCGCAATTTTGCAAGCATCATTGCGCCACTGACCAATTTGCTTACCGCAAGCAACGGCATATCCGCGTGGTCAACCTCGTGTGATGAAGCCTTCGAGCAACTACGTCGCCTACTAATTTCGCCACCGATCCTTCGTCATTACGATCCCACAGCCCCTACAGAAATACACACGGACGCCAGCGGCATCGGACTTGGTGCAGTCCTAGCGCAACGGAAAGACGGCTACGATGAGTACGTTGTGGCGTATGCCAGTCGCACTTTAACTGATGCAGAAAGGAACTACTCCGTCACAGAAAAGGAACGTTTAGCCATCATTTGGGCTCTCGTCAAATTTCGTCCATACCTCTACGGTCGCCCTTTCGACGTTGTTACCGACCACCACGCCCTTTGCTGGCTGTCCTCGTTAAAAAATCCGTCAGGACGGCTCGGGCGTTGGGCGCTTCGCTTACAAGAACACGACATCCGCGTTGTCTACCGATCGGGCAGGAAGCACTCTGACGCCGATGCGCTTTCCCGATCACCGATACCTGTCGATGTGGCCTCCGCATCAATGTCCTTTGCATCCGTGTCCCCCATCAACGTCGCTATCATGCCCGTCGAGCAGCGAAAGGATCCATCCCTTTCAGCTATAATAAGCTTTCTCGCCGACCCAAACACTACACCCTCTTCTCGAACACTTCGTCGCCAAGCCGCTCACTTTGCTGTGCATGACAGCATCCTTTACCGGCGCAACTATTTACCCGACGGTCGCAAGTGGCTACTAGTGATTCCCCGGCACATGCGTTCTGAAATATGCGAATATTTTCATGCTGCCCCTCATAACGGTCACGCCGGTGAGCTGAAGACGTATACTCGGCTACGACAACGCTTCTACTGGGCCGGAATGTATCGCTTCGTCCGCCAGTACGTTCGAGCTTGTACAGCATGTCAACGACGAAAAGTTCACCAGCGGCCTACTGGCGAGTTACAACCGCTCCCTGTCCGGCTCGTCCCTTTGATCGCGTCGGCATAGACCTATATGGTCCTCTTCCCTGCAGCTCCTCGGGTAACCGATGGATAATTGTAGGAGTCGATCACCTCACGCGCTACGCCGAGACCGCAGCACTTCCAGCCGCTACTTCGCGCGAAGTCGCATTCTTCATTTTGCGGAACTTCGTTCTTCGACATGGAGCGCCACGCGAACTGCTCAGTGACAGAGGGCGCGTGTTCCTTTCCGAAGTAATACAAGCCCTTCTCGCGGCATGCAACATCGTCCACCACAAGTCTACAGCCTACCATCCGCAAACGAACGGCTTGACGGAGAGGTCTAACCGTACTCTCGGCGACATGTTGACTACGTACGTCGCCTCGGATCATAGCAACTGGGACACTGTTTTGCCGTTCGTCACATATGCGTATAACACTGCTACACAAGCTACCATTGGCTTTTCGCCGTTCTTTCTACTATATGGACGAGAGCCCTCCTGCACAATGGACACATTGCTTCCGTACCGACCCGACACTTCCGAGTGCACAACGGCGTCAGAAGCAGCCAAATACGCAGAGGACTGTAGGCAGCTTGCGCGTACACTTACGACCGCCGCTCAAGGTCGCGAAAAGCTGCGGCATGACAACGAATTGTCTACACAAAATTTTGTGACCGGTTCACTCGTTTGGTTGTCGGTCCCACCTCACAGCCCTGGACTTTCAACGAAGTATCTTCCTCGTTATGATGGCCCTTACCGTATAATCGACCGCACATCCTCTGTCAACTACGTCGTTGAACCTGTGACGCCATCCCACGACCTCACACATCGCGGTCGTGACACGGTGCATGTCAGCCGACTCAAGCCATATTACGACCCTTTGATCCTACCTGCGCCCTAGTCGCCAGGCTGGCTCCTTTTCAGTCCCGGGGCCATTGTAGTGAGGAAGAGGAAGAAGAGCTTCCGCGTCTGTTGTTGCTGTGCACGCGATCTACCTTCGGGTTCTGCCGGTGCTATACCTCGACTGTTTAAGACGTCGCCGTCGCACAATAAATCGTCGTACGGCATTATTATTATTATTATTATTATTATTATTATTATTATTATTATTATTATTATTATTATTATTATTATTTGTGACATCACATAACGTGGAGTCGTATGATGACATGACATGACATCTTCGCTAGCTTGGGTCAAAGGTGGACCGATCCTGAAGGCATTTCAAAGCCACGTGAGGGGAAGAAAGCTTCCAACGCCCCCGATCGTAGAGGCAGTGCAAAACCACGTTAGGTCGAGAAAGCTTTCGGGGGTTGGGGGGTGGAGGGGGAATCAGCAAAATCGACTGAGAAGAAAAACAAGAAAAGGAAAAACAATAAGAAATCAGGTCTACTAACGTGAAACCTGGGGAGGTGCGACTCCCATGGCGACACGTCAATAGCAATGAGAGGGCAGCGTCCTCTCATTGCTACAGACAGCGTTCAGCGCCCATCGCAGAAACAGAGCTTTCCCTGAGCGAACGCGCAGTCTTATTTGCCACTCGGAGAAGCGCACGTGGCGTTGTCTCCAGGGTTGGGCAAAGATACCTTGAAATTGTAACGCGATACGTTACAAGATACTCGGGCAAGAAGTATTTGAGATAGAGATAGAAGATACTTCCCGAACTATTTTACCCGATACGATACATCTCAATGGTATCTTAAGATACTTTCAGACATTGTCAAATTCGCTAATATTGATCCATATAATGAAGCAGCAAATGCCTATGTACAAAAGTGTTTGCATAAAAATTTCTTAACCGCGACCAATTGATCCATATAATGAAGCAGCAAATGCCTATGTACAAAAGTGTTTGTATAAAAATTTCTTAACCGTGACCAACTTTGTTTAATTTTAATGAAACATATGTTTATATCACGAAAGTTCTGTCTTTCTTGCTCAAAGCATACTAGTTTCATTCCGAAGCAACTTATTGGGATTTGTTTGGCTTCTTTAGATGACAGCTCTTTGTACGCTCTGCTGTCAGCGGTTTTCGCTTGACACTTTTGTAAGTGATGGGTGTCGCTGCTCCACTTGGCGACCAGCTAGCGAGTCGCCATCTAGTTGCTAGGACGCCATGAAGAAGTCTGCGCACTATGGCGAAAATGCTGCTGTGCAATCTTACCTTGTCTATAGGCATATTACCGCTCCGTAATACCGAATCACGCGACAAGTGTAATAATAATAATATCTGGGGCCTAACGCCCCAAAACCACGATATGATTATGAGAGACGCCGTAGTGGAGGGCTCCGGAAATTTCGACCACCTGGGGTTCTTTAACGCGCACCTAAACCTATGCACACAGGCCTCAAGCATTTTAGGGTCGAAGCTCCTTAAGGCGGCACCCGTTCGTCCCTCGTAGTCGTAGTCGTAGTAGTCGTAGTGCGTAACCAGTCTTACGCTTTGACCTCCAAGGTGGTGCCGGTGGGAGGTTTTTCCTGTGTGTTGTTGAACAATAAAAAATTCGCAGCGTGCGCGTTAACTAAAAGCCGAATTCTTCTGTCTCTCAATCCCCATTAGCAGCCATTGGCATGTTCCAGTAGGAAACGTTAGTAGAAGTAGAAGTGTAAGTGTTAGCTAAAAGCCGACTTCTCCTGTGTCTCATTCCCATTAGCAGCCATTGTTTACCTCCAAGGTAGTGCCTGGTGAGATTTCTCCTGTGCGTGGTTAAACAATAAAAATTTTGTTTAAAACGCCGTTGATTGATGAAATAAACCAACGAAAGACGCCAGATGTTTTGTAAAAGCAAAACGAAAGAACGCCAGATGTTTCTAAAGCAAAACGAAAAGACGCCAGCTGCTTAACGAAAGACGCCAGATGCTTTCTAAAGCAATGGTTTTCTAAACAATGAAAATTCACAGCGTACATGTAAAATTAAAGTGAGCAGCAAGTCGTCATAACTCATCGAACCTTTAGTATAAACGCGCCCGATCTCACGTCGGTGATGATGTACTGGGCAGAATTCACGGAAGATTCACGGTTTACCGATGAACCTCCGCAGCTTCGCCCACTCATCATCATTCACTCCGCGGATAGGCTGTGATTTTTTTGCCTCCATTGAAAATGCAGCCACCGCGGCCGGGATTCGATCCCGCGACCTTCGGGTCAGCAGCTGAGCGCCATAACCACTAGACCACCGTGGCGGGGCCACCCGACAAGTGTGGAGCAGCAACACCGCTGGTAGTAGTATTTTTTTGTGATGCATCGTTTGGAGACGATAACTATACAGTGTCAGCGCTCACAATTCACCGATGACGTGAAACTGCAATTATTTTTCATATTTTACTTATCTGCTGGCGTAAGGCGTTCGTTAGCAACATATTCATTAACGTGCAATATTTTACCATTTCGTCTCCGAGAGGACTTGTGCCGCCCAGAAACGTCTCAGATGTATCCTAGTGACAGAAAACGTCGCAGTATATTGCGGCTATTCACACTATTGCCACTTCTAGCTCTGCGGACCTCCTGATTTGTGCAATAAAAATAAACTTTACGGTAACCAAAAAAAAAAGGAAAACGAATATGTCTACATCAAATAGCAGGACGGTTTCATATTAAACAATAACAGTGAATAAATGCATAGGTTGTTTCACCTAAGTAGAACCAAATATTAAAAAAGAAACCAAGTGGTTATAACCACGACTGATTGAAACCAAGAGCATATGGTTTGCCGTCGTGTGCGCTCGTTGTAAAATTTTTTATTGGTTAATTGGTTAATTAACTAAGGACAACTATGTAACATTTTTAATATTCATTTAACAGCCAAGTGTGCTTAGTCACGTATTAGAGCACATTTAAAAACAACTGATCCAGTTATTAATATTACTTTTTTTTTGCGAAGTAAATGCTGCGTGGTGAATATATTTTGGCTTTTAAAGACCGCCCAAGAAATATGAAATCCAACCACGGGACTGCGCTCATGCGCTACCGTAGTGCAGCGCTCTCAAACGTTCTTCGAGCGAAACAACCAGCGCGCGGACCGTCATCCTATCGCTTCTTAGGGACGATGGCGTTTGTTTGCCGTGTGCGGCAACCAGAAATGTGGACGTAGTGTGGAACGATCTCTAGAGCAGCGGCCGCTCATTTCGCCTCGGTCCACGCGCCGGTTCTTGCACTTGAAGCACGTTTGTGAGCGCTTCACTACTGTAGCGCACTAATACCGTAACGTGGTCATATTTCTCCGGCTGTCGTTAAACGCGGGAAAATATGACTATGCAGTATGTACGTTTCCACGACAAATTGGATCGCTCGTTTTGGAATGCCCTCTAAAGCGTAACGAAACGCACTTGGCCCTAAAGTGAATATCAGAAATGTGGCATAATTCATCTTAGTTAATTAATTAATTAATTAAGCAGTATATAAAAATACCCTAATGAGAGCCACATGACGGTAAATCATGTCATTGGTTTCATTCAGTTGAGGTTAACCACTTCTTTGTAAATATTTGGTTCCAGTTACGTGAAATAACCTGTACAAACACGATACAGGCGGCACCCGTAAAAGCTATGACAATATATTGTCATATAAGTCGTGACGTGTCATATATTGTCATAGAGCATGACAATACGTCATGCTCTATAGAGCATGACGTATCGTCAACTTAGATGTTAAGGTCAGGCAATAGAAAACTCAGTGCCTATGGCAAATAGCATAAAAGGGCAAGTGGGGACGCTCATGAGAAACGGAGTACTTGGTATTATGTTTCTCAAATCCCCCCCTAACATCTTCAAGATTTTTTGCCTTATAATTTCCATTATGATAATGCAAACTCAATTTCGATATTTTACTTAATTGTAAGCCGAATTTTAGTTACGGTATACTCCAAGCACGCCCAAATTATTTTATCTTTGTCCTCCACATCGCCGAGACATAAAAGTAAACTTACATCGAATGCAGATATGGAAATAGTAGCAATGACACAGACAGTTAAAAAATATGTATAAAGCAGAGAAGGAATTTAAGAGCAGGTTACAAAAGACGTATTACAGTAAAGAGACGAGCAAAACCTATACAGAAACCAAAATAATGTGTGGGATGCAAACGGAGGACAACAGAGAACACTTAAAGAAAGGACATCATAGAGAGCACGAAGAACAAAGATACAGTACGCCAAAATATCTTCTGTTACGTAAATGCTCTTCTATTACATCTCGCATCGGCACCGGTGGTGCGGCGGTAGTGAGAATATCATTTGCATATAAGTGAATCTTATCTTATGCAAGTGAAGCTTACATCCACGAGATCTTTTAAATCGCTGATCTGTGAAAGCAGCGAAACGCAAAGCAACCCCATTCTTGCATTCTTGAGACTGCAACGAAGCACGACGCGAGACAAACTTCGATAACGACACTATAGCGGCATCAGAATTTGAGCGGAAGACGCCACACGCATAGGAGTACACAAAAAAGTGCCGTCGCTGCGAACAAATACCGTCACACCATCACAACTAAAAAGAAAGAAAATACCGAGAAAACAAAAGGTCGGCTGCGCGTAGATGTTAGCGCGCTTGTTTTTGTCGAGATGGTTCGAGAGTCATCACGTGACCTTGCTCCACCAATGGATACCTAATCGCCTGCGCTCGCTGCACCACTATGACGGAAAGATAAAAGAATGCCGCAGTTCTGTTATATTCTGGTTACTTAGTGGCAGCAGTATCAGCTTAAGAAGCGGAGTTCCGCCGACGTTTATTGTTTGCATGGTGCTGTTTCTAAGACCAGATTATGTTTACTCTCGCACCCCCGTTTAGAGCAAGCATATATAATCTTGACCCCAGTTGCCATCTGTCGGCGAGGCCAGCGCAGGGGCTGCGGGTTAGTTACGTCACAGCTGATGGGGAGCGAACACTGGCGGTCATCATGTGATAAGAACAGGCTGGATGCTACCGTAGTCGTCCGTTCTGCGTAATCAGCAGCCCCCTAGCAAAGATGGCTGCCCCCTGCAAGCGAATAAAATTCATGTCTATAGTACTATCTTGTATCTTAAGGTACACGATACATTGCTGAATATATCGGAAATACAGCTACAGATACTCGTTTTCTGAGACGTATCGCGATACAGATACAAGATACTCAAACAGTATCTAAGATAATTTCTATGATGCACGTATCTTCGATACTGCCCAGCACTGGTTGTCTCTCGCGGGTGAGTGCGCGTTCTCGCGAGCTTTTCCTGAGCGAACGGAAAAGTCTTATTTGCCACTTGCCTTTTCGTGACGGCGATGACAGGAGACACCGTGACGGGCTACTACGACAGCAGACGCTGACAGCCCGAGCGGAGGCATTGCCCGAGCGCATAAGGTGCTTAGCACCTAAAAAATAACATGGCTTTTACCTTCGAGTCGCCTTAGGTGTAACCTAAAACGACTTGCTTAGGTTGTGCCTACCCGGCACGGTGGTCTAGTGGTTGTGGCGCTCGACTGCTGACTAGTGATGCAGAACTATCGGTAAATTGACTATCGATAGCATCGATAGTTTTTTTTGAAACTATCGATAGTGCAAAAAAACTATCGATAGTACTACTGCCGACAAACTATCGCTAGTGCAACACCGGTAATATTACTAGCGATATTACTGCCACGCATGCTTATTGCTTTGTTTCGATGTATTTGGTTTTCGCCCACAAATACTGTTAGCAACGTTTGACGCAGACCACGCCGCAGTGTTTGAGAAACTTCGCGATTGTTCGAGATCATTTTGTTAAGATTACGAGCCGCACGCGAACAGTCAAGTTCATTCGAGAGCTTACGCGAGCACCAGCGATAACGCTGGAAGGTTAGATGATGTATAAGAGACGACGCGTTCCGCCGATTATCAGATTACTCGACGGCCGACGACTGTTCTCGCCGTTATCAGTGCGCAGCGTGTATCGCTTGTATTAAATGCGAAGCATTTCTTAGCGAACTTCTGCGACTTTGACCGTATCTATCTATCTATCTATCTATCTATCTATCTATCTATCTATCTATCTATCTATCTATCTATCTATCTATCTATCTATCTATCTATCTATCTAGCCGCCTACGACTTTGTGCTCTCCTGGTCGCTTGGTTAATCGAATGTGCACCAAAATTGGTATGGCGTAACATGACTGTATGACGAACATAAATGACAAATCATAACATGAAAATCATGACAGGAATGTCATGTACACCATGATTTACATGCTACGCTCATGGTGCGCTGGCGGCCGTTTCGCTAGCTTGATATACACCAAAATTGGTATCTTGTGACGTGACTGTGTGACGAACATAAATAACACGAGTTATCATGAAAATCATGACACGCATGTCATGTACAGCATGACTTACGTGCCACGCTCATGGGGCGCTGGCGGCCGTTTCGCTAGATTGATATGCACCGAAATTGGTATCTCGCGACGTGACCGTGTGAAGAACATAAATAACACGAGTTATCATGAAAATCATGACACGCATGTCATGTACAGCATGACTTACGTGCCACGCTCATGGGGCGCTGGCGGCCGTTTCGCTAGATTGATATGCACCGAAATTGGTATCTTGCGACGTGACCGTGTGACGAACATAAATAACACGGGTTATCATGAAAATCATGACACGCATGTCATGTACAGCATGACTTACGTGCCACGCTCATGGGGCGCTGGCGGCCGTTTCGCTAGATTGATATGCACCGAAATTTGTATCTTGCGACGTGACCGTGTGAAGAACATAAATAACACGAGTTATCATGAAAATCATGACACGCATGTCATGTACAGCATGACTTACGTGCCACGCTCATGGGGCGCTGGCGGCCGTTTCGCTAGATTGATATGCACCGAAATTGGTATCTTGTGACGTGACCGTGTGACGAACATAAATACCACGAGTTATCATGAAAATCATGACACGCATGTCATGTACAGCATGACTTACGTGCCACGCTCATGGTGCGCTGGCGGCCGTTTCGCTAGCTTGATATACACCAATATTGGTCTCTTACGACGTGACCGTGTGACGAACATAAATAACACGAGTTATCATGAAAATCATGACACGCATGTCATGCACAGCATGACCTACGTGCCACGCTCATGGGGCGCTGGCGGCCGTTTCGCTAGATTGATACACACCAAAATTGGTATCTTGCGACGTGACCGTGTCACGAACATAAATAACACGCGTTATCATGAAAATCATGACACGCATGTCATGTACAGCATGACTTACGTGCCACGCTCACGGGGCGCTGGCGGCCGTTTCGATAGCTTGATATACACCAATATTGGTCTCTTACGACGTGACCGTGTGACGAACATAAATAACACGAGTTATCATGAAAATCATGACACGCATGTCATGTACAGCATGACTTACGTGCCACGCTCATGGGGCGCTGGCGGCCGTTTCGCTAGATTGATATACACCAAAATTGGTATCTTGCGACGTGACCGTGTGACGAACATAAATAACACGAGTTATCATGAAAATCATGACACGCATGTCATGTACAGCATGACTTACGTGCCACGCTCATGGCGCGCTGGTGGCCGTTTCGCTAGCTTGATCTACCCCGGAATTGGTCTTCCGCGACGTCACTGTGTGACGAACATAAATAATAGGAGTTAACATGAAAACCATGACACGCATTTTCCTCAATGACATACAAGACGATGTATGCAGCTCTTTGCTGGCTGCTTCGCATTACATCGATTCCCACAATGCGTGGGATCTGCCGGCTTTTTTTCTGCTTTGATTTTCTGGGCACAAGCTCGCCCAAATAAAGACCCTGTCATTTCCCAGTCTTGCTGGTCTTGCTGCAGCATTCTTCACCGTCACAAACACGTGACAATACTATCGATGGTGGTGTGAATAATGATGCTGTTGCTGGCCGGCCATATTGCCAAAATATTTGCGATAGCCTACTATCGGCTTCGCTTAATTTATGAGCAATTTTTGGCGAGAGCAATAAATTATTTCCGTAGTAAGAAAAGCCGGCAAATCCCACGCATTGTGGGAATCGATGTAATGCGAAGCAGCCAGCAAAGAGCTGCATACATCGACTTGTATATCATTGAGGAAATTGCGTGTCATGGTTTTCATGTTAACTCCTATTATTTATGTTCGTCACACAGTAACGTCGCGCAATACCAACTTCGGGGTAGATCAAGCTAGCGAAACGGCCACCAGCGCACCATGAGCGTGGCACGTAAGTCATGCTGTACATGACATGCGTGTCATGATTTTCATGTTAACTCATGTTCGTCGTCGCGTAATACCAACTTCGGGGTAGATCAAGCTAGCGAAACGGCCACCAGCGCCCCATGAGCGTGGCACCTAAGTCATGCTGTACATGACATGCGTGTCATGATTTTCATGTTAACTCGTGTTTTTGTGTTCGTCACACAGCCACGTCACGCAACACCAATTTCGGGGTAGATCAAGCTAGCGAAACGGCCGCCAGCGCACCATGAGCGTGGCATGTAAATCATGCTGTACATGACATGCATGTCATGATTTTCATGTTATGACTTGTCATTGATGCTTGTCATACAGTCATGTTACGCCATACTAATTTTGGTGTACATTCGATTAACCAAGCGACCAGGAGAGCACAAAGTCGTAGGCGGATAGATGGATAGATAGATACGCTCAAAGTCGCAGAAGTTCGCTAAGAAATGCTTCGCATTTAAAAGGCGGAATATGTCCATCAATAACTTCGAATTCAAAAGCAACCAGTTACACCTTACAATTAACAAACTTATTTCTTGATAATATTTTAAAATCATAAAATGCAATGTAAATTTGAAGCCGCGCATATCCACCACATGTAATGGCTTCCGTTCCGCTACAGCTGAATAGTTTGGCTTTATGTGTCCGCAATAGTGACGCAGAACTATCGGTAAATTGACTATCGATAGTATCGATAGTTTTTTTGAAACTATCGACTGTGTAAACAAACTATCGATAGTGCTACTATCGAAAACTATCGATAGTGCAGTCGGTACTACCATCGTTAATATTACTAAAGCGATATTACTACCACGCGTGTTTATCGCTCTGTTTTGATTCGGGTTTCACCCACAAAGACTGTTAGCAACGTTTGACGCAGACCGCGCCGTAATGTTTGAGAAGCTTCACAATTGTTTAAGGTCATTCTGTTAAGATTACGCGCCAGACGCGAATAGTCAAGTTTATTCTAGAGCTTACGCGAGCACTAGCGATAACGCTGGAAGGTTTGATGACTGATGTATAAGGGACGACGCGTTCCACCGATGATCAGATTACTCAAAGGCTGACAACTGCTCCCGCCGCTATCAGTGCGCAGCATGTATCGCTTGTATTTTGAGTTTTGATTTTCTGGGCACAAGTTTGTCCAAATAAAGAGCTCGGTATTTCCCAGTCTTGCTGCAGCATTCTTCGCCGTCACAACAACGTGACAATACTATCGGTAGTGGTGTGAATAATGATACAGTTGCAGGCCGGCCATATTGCCAAAATATTTGCGATAGGCTACTACCAGCTTCGCTTATCATATGAGCAATTTATGGCAGAGAAATTATTTCCGCAGTGAAAATGGCGAAATATATACATCGATAAATTCGTATCCAAAAGCAACCAGTTACACCTTACAATTAACGTCTTGATATTTTACAGCGAAAGCTGTTATGAGATCATTTCACCGGCCGTTTTTGGCGCCGTAGTTGTCCGCCGCCGCCGCCGGTGTCCGTAACCAGTATCGCTCGAAATAAGAAAAAAAAAACGAAATAAGAAAAAAATTCCAGGATGGAACGAGGTTCGAACCTGGGCCCTCTGCGTGGGAGCCCAGTATTCAACCTCTGAGCCATTCCGGTGCTTGGAACTGCTATGCAAAAAGGTCCTATGCAGACTTCATGTCGGGAAGGAACCACATTAGCATATGCAATACAGCGTGGTAGAGAGCGAAATAAGCACCAAGCGTCGCGCAACGCGTCGCACAACGCGAATTCTGTAACCAGGCGTCACACAATGCTAATTGCGCAATGAGTAGGTTGTTGAATGCTTTCAACCCATTACAAAGGACTCTGCCATAATTCTTCATCGTCGTCAGGCACAGCATCAACAAAGTGCGCAAAAATGCCTTACATGCGTTTAGCAGGTACCACGCCTCTTCGTAGAATGACGAAAAATGGCCCCGTGACTGCTGCCCTACTTCTCAAGCATTACAATGATTTATAGCGTAGTGGGTTCCTCGCAAGTGCACTTGTAGTGGTTGCCAAGGAAGCCCATAAGCGCATGATCCATTTCCTCGGGGTCTCAGATAAATTACAGTGATTTAGAGCGTAGTGGGTTTCTCGCAAGTGCACTTGTATTGGTTGCCAAGGAAGCCCATAAGCGGATGTTCCATTTCCTCGGGGTCTCAGTAAAATTACAATGATTTAGAGCGTAGTGGGTTCCTCGCAAGTGCACTTGTATTGGTTGCCAATGAAGCCCATCAGGGCATGATGCATTTCCTCGGGGTCTCAGCAAAATTAAAATGATTTAGAGCGTAGTGGGTTCCTCGCAAGTACATTTCTATTGGTTGCCAAAGAATGCCATAAGCGCATGATCCATTTACTTGGGGTCTCAGAAAAGTTCTTCACCCCACCCCGTCTCTCTCCCACGGCAACGTATGTTATACAGCATGACGGGAGAGGGAAATAGCAACCGGGCGTCACCCAATGCAAATTACATAACTGGTGGGCCGTTTAAAGATTCCAACCCATTACAAAGGGCTGAGCCATAATTCTTCATCGTCATCAGTGGTCGCGTCAACAAAGTGCACATAATGCCTTAGAGACGTGCGGCTGGTGCCTCGCTTCTCCGCAGAATGATGAATAATGGCTTAGTAGGTGCTTCCCAACTTCACAAAAATTGTGATTTATGGCGTAGTGGGTATCTTTCTAGTGTACTTGTATTGTAGCCCCAAGAGAGCTGACAACGGGCTCTAGAAACGCCGCTCTTCCAGCTTTCGCTGTGACTGTGCTGCGGTTTCAGCGCAGGCCTGGCGTTTTTTTTTTATTTTGAGATCATAAAATGCAATATCAATTTGAAGCTGCGCGAAGTCCCACCACATGTAAAGGCTTCCTTTCCGCTAAGCTGAACAGTTTGACTTTATGATCATGTGTCAGCAAATCACTCTGGTGAAGAACTCAAGCATGTCAACTTTCTTGCCCTTCAGCCTGCTCCTCCGGCTCCACTATGTACCACGCGCACGGGGAACCAAGTTTATTCTGCAGTGAGTCCGCGCTGTTGATTTTATACTATCGATAGTACAATCGAATTTTTTACTATCGATAGCGCTATCGATAGTATGTTTCACTATCGATAGTTCAATAGTCACTCAGCTATCGATAGTATCGATAGTACCATCGATAGTTCTGCATCACTAGTCTGCAAAGTATCCTGGTGAAGAACAGAAACTTTCTTGCGCTTCAGCCTCCGGCTCCACTATGCACCACGCGCGCGGGGAACCAAGTTTATGCTGCAATGAGTTCGCGCTTTTGATTTTCTACTATCGATAGTATACCGCCGAACTTACTATCGATAGCGCTATCAATAGTATTTTTTACCATCGATAGTTCGATAGTAGCTCAGCTATCGATAGTGTCGACAGTGCCATCGATAGTTCTGCATCACTACTGCTGACCCGAAGGCCGCGGGATCGAATCCCAGCCGCGGCGGCTGCATTTTCGATGGAGGCGAAAATGTTTGAGGCCCGTGTACTTACATTTAGGTGCACGTTAAAGAACCCCTGGTGGTTGAAATTTCCGGAGCCCTCCACTACGGCGTCTCTCATAATCGTATCGCGGTATGGGACGTTAAACCGCACGTATTATTATATTAGTTTGCGCCTAAGGTGTTCCATAAGGTAGGTGTAACGTTATTCCTGACTTGATGTCTTTCTACAGCCATAAGCGGGCTTTATTGAGCCCCCAATCGCCCTCCAGGATAAGAGAATTTCCTTTTTAGACTACTCTAATCGTTGGAAGCCCAGCTTTAAGATCGATCGCCTTGTCCATCTAAGTAAGAGCGATCGTCATTAGTTCTCTTTTCTTTTTTTTTATGCCTTGTAAGAGCATGCGCGGATAAAGATATTTTAAGGTGTTCTTTCAATAAAATTTACATTTTTTACATTTGAAGGTCAGCGCTCGTTTAGTGTCCACTCTTCCTTAGTACTCGTTCATTTTGCGCTGTTTTGCTTATATTCGCTAGCCAGAGAGGGCTTCTCAACTCAACCTCTCGCCCCGTCCTTCTTTGCCGAATGTCATTTGGAGCCTAACAGCGAAGCCATAGATGAGTCAGCGAAAGATGCCATGTATAGGGCTTCTATCGAAGAGAAATCGGCGAACAGCAATAATTAATTACGACAAAAAGCAAAAGCAGCTTATCGATATGAATGAGGGGAATGGGTGGCTGAAGCGCACAGACAGTCTTAGCCATAAAGAGGGAACATGAAACGGAGGAAGAGTCCTGTACATTTCCAAAGCGGGTACACGGTAATTGAAATTGTAGACGACAAGGGGTCACTACAAAGAAAACTGGAAAAGGCGGGACAGGAAATTAGATGCCAAGAACGGAAACGCAAAGACTGAAGATACGGCAAGGAATCGTGAGTGAACATCTGTAACACACAATTAGGCAGCCTTCTTTACTGCTTGATGTTCGAACTGGCTTCCTGAGTAGGAAAAGAAAAACACACACAGCGCCGCATATATTCCAAAAAGATGAGGCATGTGGGATGCCGTGGTTGTGAGACGCAAAACCCCAACAATTATCATGAGGCACGTGGACTGAGCAGCATAACCGTAGAAAGACAGAATGGCCATAGGAGCTGTTGGAAACTTTGAGCGATGTGATTCAAAGCGGATTGAAGTATTAACTAGTCAACAGTTTCTATAAGCAAAATACGCATAGAGTATTTGTTAGAAAAATCACGGACGATACAATACTAACTGGGGTTTTACGTACCGAAACCACGATACGATTTTGAGGCATGCCTTGGAGAGGGCTCCCGAAACTTCGACCATCTGGTGTTCTTTAACGTGCACTGACATCGCATAGACACGGGCCTCTACCGTTTCACCTCCACCAAAATGCGACCGCCGCTGCCGGGATCGAACCCGCGACCTTCGGGTCAGCAGCCGAGCACCGCAATCACTGATCCGCCACGGCGGACAAAACCACGGATGAGAATGATAGAACAGGAGTCGTAACAGCGACAGCTTAAATGTTTTACGGAAGAAAAACAAAACAATGTAAAAAGATAGGCGTTAGGCTGTGAAAGATGTAGGAAAACCAGATTTTATAAAGCTGGGCAGTAAGTAACCGCGTTTGACATGGTGATCCCATAAAAATTATCATCATCATCATCATCGTCATGCGAATGAGTCGCTTGTGTTTTATTTTGCAGGAGCCCAATCGAAAATACGGTTTGTCTTTGCTAGGACAATGAATATAAATGCTTTAACTTTTCCTTTCTGGCCTGATGGAAGCACGTAGCTACTTTCACTCCGGCGGCCTCTCTGCGTTCGGTATTGTTCTAACTACCTACCGTTGTTTTGCAACGGTGGCTCACCGTGCTGAACGACAGTCCTTGATCATCTTCTTTAGTATGTTTTGTTTTTGTCTAGCCACGTTCGCATAACGTTGTTCACAGTGTGTTTCTGACTGCATGCTACACCGTAAGCGCGCATAAATATCTGCCTTGTCCCTGCGTTTTATCATCAGAACGCCTGCACCCAGCAGCAGATAAAAATGTTGCTGTCCCAGTGGGTAATGTCTATAAAAAGCATGCTTAGAGGCGAACGAGGCCCGTTTACGGTCTCGAACACGTTGTTTATCCTGTTCGTTAGCTGATTCGGTGGAGCAAATTTGTTGCTTTGTGCGCGCATGTGTGTGTGTGTGTGTGTGTGTGTGTGTGTGTGTGTGTGTGTGTGTGTGTGTGTGTGTGTGTGTGTGTGTGTGTGTGTGTGTGTG
Organism: Rhipicephalus sanguineus; assembly: GCF_013339695.2. NCBI lineage: Eukaryota > Metazoa > Arthropoda > Arachnida > Ixodida > Ixodidae > Rhipicephalus > Rhipicephalus sanguineus. The sequence goes on along the minus strand of NC_051180.1, from coordinate 144,874,505 downwards.
TGTGTGTGTGTGTGTGTGTGTGTGTTATATTCTTCAGAGAGCGTGCATACATTTCATCTCACAAGGAGTGTTATTCTCAGCCGTAAAAGTGAGCTCAAGGTGTAACAATCTCCTTTTCGTATGGCTTCCGGAGTACATAGCTAACCCGCATGAAAGTCATGAAATGTGATTTAGGCTTTTGGCTAGTCCTTCACACGATGCAGTTGCAAAAAGTGATGTAATACGGTAAGATAATGAACTTGCAAGAATAATTCCGATTGTTGAGACCGCTTCAGTGCGTTTTACAAGTTGCTATCCGGCCCGTGTAATCTTCAGCGCTAAACTGAAAGCTTGCCATGGAATACATTCAATGTTTACGTAACATAGTGCTGTGAAGAAAAAATCGAAGTAATAAAATTCTTCAAAGCGGAATAAAATATAGAAAAATGAATTGGGGCAGACTCCCGGCCGCGGCAGTCGCATTTTGGTGGAGGCGGAATGCCGGAGGCCCGTGTACTGTGCTACGTCAGTGCAGGTAAAAAACACCGGATGGTCTAACTTCACGGAGCCCTGCACTACGGCGTGCCTCATAATGATATCGTGTTTTATGCGCGTAGAACCCCATGGATTATTGATTATGAATGGGTCAAATAAACTAGTTGTTAGTTCGCCCCTTGGTCTGTACGCGCACCTGTGTTTTAGTTAAGTTTGTTGTTTTCTGTAGGTCACAGTAGCGGCTGCATTCCTCAGCTAATGGAGAGAGCAATGCATCTTTTTCTTTCGTTCCTCCTTTATTTATCTATTTGCGAAAACCTGCTTTTCGTCCCCGCTTGCCTCTCCTACTTCCTTTGCCATTTTCCTTCCCACTAGCACAGAATAGCAAGTTGGATGATACTCTTCTGCTTAACCTCCCAACCGTTCCCTATCTCTCTCTCTCTTGATCTCGCGGCATCTTGTTTATCTTCGTTCTAAAAGATGTTCTATCTCTGCAGTTACCACAGCCATCGCCGGTGATGACGAAGATATTGGTTATAAAGTATTCCAGTAACATTACCAGAAAATGCTCTAGTTCGGTGGTGAGTAGCCGTGTCGCTTAACTGCTGTGCTCTGTGTTTCACATCGCTGGCAAGCCATATGTTCGGTGCACGTGAAGTGAACGTTTTCACGCGCTTATTAATGTCATAAGGAGTAAATTGTGAACCTATGGTATGTTATTTTGTTGAATGCAATAAAGTTTATACCTACGAGCTCGTTGAAGCTGAAAGAAACATGTTAGGCGAATTCATGCACTACCCAACATTCCCATGCTGAGTGAATGTCCGTTTTCACTACCTTGCGTGGAGCACCAAGTGACTCCATGAAGCAATTTTCGTTGGTGACTGTCATACCGAAAATTCAACATAAGGTTTCGTAAACTCAACCAGCTCTGAGAAAAATGAAATAATATTGTGCTCACTATCACTAACCCTTGTGTCGCATAATATCGTCAATGAAATAACTTCGACGAAACACGCAGGTCCAGAACACTGAGGCGTTTATTCCCGCATCAGTCACTTTGGCACCATATCCACCAGCCACGGTGACGTCACGAAGTGCCGTGTGCAGATCAACATTTTACCAGTCTTCTGCTTTTTCTGCTTACGCTATAGTAGTCAACTTGCCTTCTCTGTCTTGTGCGTTAATACATGCTTGCTAAATGACAAATGAAGGTCCATGTGTTCTTGCAACGAAACCGCTCAGCTTTCTGTAAACGCCATAAAATCAGTCTCAAGAAATGTTCCTTCTTTGCTCCTGAAAGCACGTAACAAAAATGCGGACGTGGCAGAAATTCGATGCAATAACTTCTTAAAGGGACAATAAAGACAACTATTCATTCTTGGGATAGATTAATACTCAAGACGAACTTGGTTGATTCCTCCGTCATAGGAATCAGTATAACTCGAAAGTACAACGTGTCCTTACAGAAGTAGTTGAATGTTTACTGTGCATTGATATAAGAGAGCTTGCACAATGTCTATTTGTGTTTGGAAACTGTAGCATCGTTTAACCTGGACGCACCTTGCATAGGGTAGCGCGGATTTGGACAGGAAGAAAGAACACACTACAGAAAAAACGCTGACTTGCAAGTGAGTTTATTCGAAAAAAAAAACCTCACACCCAGAAGGTTTATGCACATGCACGTTCACAGCGGACACTGTCATAAAAAATTGCCATATCGCTGGGAAATCCGGTAACAATCTAAAATAGTTTGAAGGGGGGTACAATGTGTAATCAGTTTAAACATTTAACTGCTGTGAAGGTAGCTTGTTTCCTTCATCGTCAGATGCACCGAAGGCGCACTGATGCACGCGTCTGCTGCAGTCTTAACCTGGTCCACCTCTAGAATATTTGTCTCACGCCTGCCCTTTGGCCGACTCATGACATCTGCCTCCTCGAAAAGTGCTGTGCAGCCGCACTTCTTGCAATGCGCACGAGCGTGCGCCCCGTCAGTCTGAACCTTCAGCGTAGTCGAGTTCTCTCTTAGTCTATCATTAAGACATCGGCCCGTTTGGCCGATGTAAGCTTTGCCACAACTGAGTGGGATCTTATAGATTCCTGCCGTAGCCCAGGGAACAAAAGGCTTCTTATGCGTCTTTTCGCACACTAATTTCTTGGTTTGTTCACCGGCAAGAGCACACAAGCGGGAAGGCTTAAAGGGTGCCGTGAAGACGTGGTTTACGCGGTGCTTTAATCCTATCCTCTTGAGGTTGTGTGAAATGGTGTGAATGTAGGGCATGATAACACACTTGTTAGTCCTCTGTCCCGGGGCGGAACGCAGGGTGAAGCACTAAGCTGCTTAAGAAGGAAAGATTCCACGGCAACAAGCAAGGTGGAAGGGAAACGTGAGGCTAAAAGGCGTGGAATCTGGTGGTCGAAACCATGGCTGACCTTATGAGTGCATGACTTGGTCAGAGCCGAGTTGGGGCATTAGGAAGCAGTCCCCCTTTTCACCAGTTTAGTATGAGATTAATCAAAGGGTAAAATGGCTTTCCTTGGCCACTGTGTATAATCCCAGCAAATGTGGTCGTCATAATTCAAAAACAGTGCTAAATCTATGAACTGGAGCGTTTACTTGAGCAAAATCAGCCATACTTTTGTGTGGCTTGTACTTGAACATGAACCGACTAGCCCAGCAACGAGTACTTCTAGACTCAAGCTTAAACAGCTCTGCTGTTAAAATGCTACTTTCACTTCAGTGTGGTATTCTTCGAAAGAAAGAACTTATTGGCTTTTCCCTTGACAACGACGCGGCTGGTTAGATGGTCTCGTTCTTGGTTTTCATTAAGTCACCCGCCCACTAAGTTTGATAGTTTCTTACGGCCAATGCCTTGCTGGTTTAGTTGACTCGCAACTCATACTAACTGCACGCGTAGAAAATGACGCGTCTATGACAATATCCGCGCTCGGTTTCTGGGAACGCTTCCACGTTTTTCGCAAAACCAAAAAGAATAAAGGAAGAGAGAGAATGACGTAGCGCCAGCGTTTCGGGCGCTGTCGTCAATAAAGTGTGGCGATGATGTATGCCGCGTCACAGCCTCTCTGAATTGAGTTGGAGGAATGCGGCCGCGTCAGTCGTCATTTTTTTTTCCTTCTGAAACTCTCTCTTGGCGCAAGTCAAGCGGTGCGACATTTCTGTCATTGTATTTTAAATCTTTGTTGACTTGGCATTTGCCGCCAGTGAACCTTTTACTTTATTTGTCTTAAAGTGTTCTAGTGGAGCTTTGAGTACCGACAGCCACGCAGACATCAAAGAAACAAACAAGCATACAAGCATACATACATACATACATACATACATACATACATACATACATACATGCGTACATGCGTACATGCATGCGTACATACATACATACATACATACATACATACATACATACATACATACATACATACATACATACATACATACATACATACATACATACATACATACATACATACATACATACATACATACATACATACATATTCTCAAGTTTGAATGGTCGGCCGGATGATGGTTATATATGGGTTTTAATGGCGCAAGGGCCAGGTTTGGCCAAAGAGCGGCAGGTCGGCCGCAGATAGATAGATAGATAGATAGATAGATAGATAGATAGATAGATAGATAGATAGATAGATAGATAGATAGATAGATAGATAGATAGATAGATAGATAGATAGATAGATAGATAGATAGATAGATATGAAATACACGTGCCTCTTCTTATCTATCCTTCTCTCGAAGAATATTTAAAACAGTAAAACGACGATGTCTTCCAGACATCGCCAGCTGTCTAGACAAGCCAGATGTTTTGCCTCTAATGTTTTAGAGTAGCACATAGACTCGTTTACAAGATATTGATATTGGCGCGAAAATGCGCTGACATGTGTATAGCAACAGTTATGCACCTTTGAACGTGGCAAGGTGCCTCTCCTGTTTACATCATAACAAAAAATCTGACTTTCCAGATTAAAAATCACATCCGCACTCACATAAATATGTAGGTTTCTAGAGCACTTCCTGACACGGCGATTGAACCCTTAAAAATGTTTCTGCTTTTTTGTTTTCATGCAATGCCAAAGTGCCTTTATATATCTGCGAATATTGCTTAACCCTGTAGGCCCTTAAGTCCTATAAAAAGACATGAACAAAAATTGTCTGAAATTTTGGCATATATCGCAAATAAATTGAAAAAAAGGAATCTGACCATACTTATTAGAGCTGCGCCAACATAGGTAGTATAGTTTTTTTCGTCATCGTCTTTCTAGGAACTCTTAAGAGTTAAAATCGAGATTGCGGGAAATGAGATAGCAGCAACCGAACTTTCGATATTACACTTATTGCCCATTCAAGTACATTGAAGAGCTGTGTATCTCGAGTGCAAATACTTTTTCAGACTTTTCAGACGCGCTAAATATTACTTGGCTGATATCGCGACAGCTTTGCAACATTTACATTTATCAATAAGGTAGAATTAAATGTCAATTTGAAATTACACCATCTTGCAATTTAGACCCATTAAGCCCTGACGTTACATATATAGGGCATGGCACTTGTTTTATGAAACTTCGAGGCTCGCTGTACATTATTTTGGTGCTTTTTGGTGGTGGTAAGGCGACACCTACAACATAAAAAGTTTCTTCCCGGTGAAAAAAATTCAGGGCTGATTGTTTCATAAGTAATTCCACTGCTTGATCCACCGAGTTATTAACGGAAAAGCCCAAGATATTGTGGAAACGTTGCGTTCCACGAATAACGACACTGATAAATCGATGACCTCGTGATTTCATCAGCCGGCCGGCACATGAAAGCTTCAGCGACCTTCTGCTTCACATCCCATCGCACCTCAACGCAACACGCGCTCTTTCCGCGTAACGCTTTATCGAACAGCTCCCTGAATTGCAGGCTGGCGCGTTAGTACATGATATTAGTCACTCGAGCGTCGGTCGATACCTTAGCGTAGGTTGTCTTATTATGTTAGCCAAGTAATAAAACGCTGGCAAAATTTCAGAGATAATGTAAAACTGTGAGCTGCAGTCGGGCAATCTTGACGAGGCATTCTATGAAATGACGAAATAGTGGCCGTTATTCTAATCACATGGTGTGCTCGAGGAGTGCTACAGAATGCGGTGCTTTCTGAGGTCTGCTGCGTTGGTTGAAATTTCGGTAATCCAGCTGTTACCGTGCGCTCTACGGATAACTTTGCCTTAGCGAGAGAGAGAGAGCTGTGCTGCGATCTAAAGGAGTTAAGGGTGAATATAGTGGGAACTCTCCTTTCCTAAACTTTTTTTCTTTTTGGAAATGCGGCCTGTGTCGCAAGTTAGTGGCAAGCGTACGCAGAAAGCACGGGGCACTTGAAACTAGGCTCACTATAATGGCACCGCTTTACGAGATCATAAACTTAAACCTCCTCTTGATTGTATACGGTAAGGGTTTGCAAAACGTACTTTCGAATATGCTTGAGAGATCATTTTTCGTGTTTTGGAGGTCACTGAGCTATGTACTGGTAGACCTCAAATTGCGGCGTGCTTGTGTGTGCCGCTTGTTAAGAAGAAAGTGAGTCGCGTCCCTTCAAGCTGTTTATTTACATAGACTCTGTTGCCTTGAGGTGGTTTTTACGCCGAAGTCATGCAGCATGTGGTAGTGACTGTTCATGTTAATTCGAGTGACGAGTGTAGGTGCTTATTCACCGGTGCTAATCGATCCAGACATATTTAGGAGTACAATGAACTGGGCTAGGGAACTGTATCATTTTGGTACAGCGTGACATGCTTCTTAATGCTTTGCAACATTTCGAATCGATTGTCAGTGCACATTAAGCTGTACCAAGCTGTACCACATGGTTGCTGCCCAAGTGTCGTTGCAGCCTGTTTGCCAGCGTTCGTCCGCTACATTATTATCACCAACTATAACAAACGGTATATATTTCTCTTGTTTAACCCACGCAATGTTTCTTAGAGAGGTTTCGATGTCTATTTTCGCTGTTTTTTTGTTGATATAGTCTGTGAATCACGTGTGGCGAATACACGCATAACATTGGGCGTGGTATGCGGGCATGAGCCACACATGACGGTGGAAATGGTTTATGACGCACCTAACACACATGTCATCTTATCCATGTGTCATGACGTGTCCATCAAGTTCGTCGTACACTCGTGTCGTCCTATGCCAATTTTGGTATATACCCAGTTGATGAGGCGACCACGAGAGCACCCGGACTCAGACGGTTAGATAGATAGATAGATAGATAGTTAGATGGATAGAGAGATAGATAGATAGATAGATAGATAGATAGATAGATAGATAGATAGATAGATAGATAGATAGATAGATAGATAGATAGATAGATAGATAGATAGATAGATAGATAGATAGATAGATAGATAGATAGATAGATAGATAGATAAAGATTTCTGTTGCTAACGTGGTGTTGCACTGCCTCCGGGATCGGCACGCTCTTGACCAATCGACAATGTTGTGTGATGGCGTCGTTAGGTGGCATCATGTAATGACATCATCTCGACGTCACCTTCACGTAACAGATTTTGGTGACACGTGACATCATGACAACGTCACAATCTGATATTCAGTACGGTGCGCGGACAGCACACACATTCACTGGAGTATCACTTGACTTCTGACCGACCTTTATTACTTAGTCTCTTTCTTTTTCTTTTTTCGCCTCTCTCGATGTAATTCCAGGTCTCGCCAAATATCAAAAATTTATTTACTCATGACACATATATGGCGGCGAAATGCAAAAACATCCGTGTAGTAATATTTATGTAAACTTTAGCGAAGCCCAGGTGGTCAAAATTAGTCCGAAGGGCGTACCTCATAATCACATATTGTGGTCTTCCCACGTAAAAGCTCAGAATTTATTTTCTTTTAATAGGGGTATGGCAAAGCCATCGAAAGACGATACAGTTTCAGTTGGTTTCGTTACTTTCATTAGCAGGATGCGTGGAATACAGGTAGGGAATGAATTTGCACTGAGATGTCCCCAAGTATACGGACTACCAGTTACTGCCAGTAAGTGTAGCTTCCATATTTTAGAGGTACCGGTTGTGCATAGCCTTTTGAAGTCAGCCTATACCTTCTCGTTCCACATGATGCTTCCGAGTACACTCGTGATTGCGATCACGCTCGCATTGCTCCACTGATTAGTTTGTGTGACTATGAAGCCGTCGAGGTACCAAACGGTGCGTCTATCTCCCAGCGTCGAAACGTTCGACTCTCTTCAGACCTCGAGATTGTCACGTGGTCATTGTGTCAACGCGCGAGCTTCTATCATCGTAGAAGGCAGCGCAAAAGAACAGATACAAGAAAAGGACCGCACGTACACAACGCTGTGTACGTGTGGTCCTTTCCTTCTCTCTGTTTTTTTTTTTCGCTGATTTCTACGATGATGCAATACCAACTCGCCCAGCAAGCCAGTCTTCTGGAGTTTCTCTTACATGTTGCTTGCCGGAAAACATAAGGCGCTAATGAAACTTATGCCAGGTTGATAACGTGGATTACGAGATCGGGTCCCCTGCAGTATGGATCGTCCCTTTCTCATAGTTGATGTGTGCCTAGAAAGTGTGGGCCAAGAAAAAAAAAAAAAAACAGCCAACATGCTTCATTATTATCATGCTATTGTCTGCACAGCGACAGGCGGGGAAGACATTACTGAGAGTAATGGTGTTGTACTGAACAGAAATCTCGCCGTCTTTTACAGCGAAAGCTGTTATGAGATCATTTCACCTGCCGTTTTTGGCGCCGTAGTTCTCCGCCGCCGCCGCCGCCGCCGGTGTCCGTAACCAGTATCGCTCGAAATAAGAAAAAAAACGAAATAAGAAAAAATTCCAGGATGGAACGAGGTTCGAACCTAGGCCCTCTGCGTGTGAGCCCAGTATTCAACCTCTGAGCCATGCCGGTGGTTGAAACTGCTTTGCAAAAAGGTCCTATACAGGCTTCGTGTCGGGAACGAACCACATTAGCATATGCAATATAGCGTGGTAGAAGAGTAAAATAAGCACCAAGTGTCGCACAACGCGAATTCTATAACCAGGCGTCACACAATGCGAATTGCGCAACGAGTAAGTTGTTGATTGCTTCCAACCCATTACAAAGGTCTCTGCCATAATTCTTCGTCGTCAGGCACAGCATCAACAAAGCGCGCATAATGCCTTGCATGCGTTTAGCAAATAGCACGGTTCTCCGTAGAATGACGAAAAATGGCACAGTGCCTGCTGCCCTACTTCTCAAAAATTACAATGATTTATAGCGTAGTGGGTTCCTCGCAAGTGCACTTGTATTGGTTGCCAAGGAAGCCCATAAGCGCATGATCCATTTCCTCGGGGTCTCAGTAAAGTTCTTCGCCCCCCCCCCCGTTTCACTCCCACGTCAGCGTATGTTATACAGCATGACGGCAGAGGGAAATAGCGACCGGGCGTCACCCAGTGCAAATTACATAACTGGTGGGCCGTTCAAAGCTTCCAACCCATTACAAAGGGCTGAGCCGTAATTCTTCATCGTCATCAGTCGTCGCGTCAACAAAAGTGCACATAATCCCTTACAGACGTGTAGCTGGTGCCTCGCTTCTCCGCAGAATGACGAATAATGGCTTAGTAGGCGCTTCCCAACTTCACGAAAATTTGATTTATGGCGTAGTGGGTACCTTTCTAGTGTACTTGTATTGTAGCCCCAAGAGAGCTTACAACGGGCTCTTGAAACGCCGCTCTTCCAGCTTTCGCTGTGACTGTGCTGCGGTTTCAGCGCAGGCCTGGCGTTTTTTATGCCCAGCGAATGTGCGGGCTTGTTTATAAATAAGTTAATTAAAAAACAGGCAAGCGCAAATATTAATCATGGGGCAGTACACGTGTAATTTCTTCTTATTGTTATTACTGATGCACACGACGATAAGAAGCGATCTCGTTAGCCCAGAATTCAGGTATCATTCCATCGACAAGCGTCAGCTGCTCATGCGATGCGCACACTGTATACAACTGCGCTGCATATCTCTGGTTTCTACATATATAGTGACGCTTGTGAACCCTACGTCCGTACACGCGGTCGGTGCATCTTTGCGCACTGGCACGAGAAGCATAACGCAAACATGAACCAGAGCACGAAGGAATACCACCATGATGAAGAACGTGGTCGCAGCAGCGATCTCGGACGATAGATGCCGGCTCATATCCTTTCTGCATCATAAAAAACTACACGCATGCTATCGATCAAAGGAGGCTATGATTATGGATGGATTCAAGCTCTGGGCAGCCATCACGTCTGTCCTAGTTGGCTTGAAAAATGAAACTCATTTTTTTTCGTGCTTTTCGATATTCTTCATGCAGGTACACTGCGTATGTATACTGATAGCTTGTACTGGTTTGTTTTGGTTTGTTTTATGTTGTTTGTGCTTTCTTTTCCTTATACTTTCTGCATTTAGTGTGTTGTTTCTTTGCGCAATGTACTACATGCATGCGTATTTGTGAATAAATGAGCAGTTGAAAATTTTTACCTGCGTATCCTAGTGTGCGGCTGTAATGTATCCTACCTTCTTATATCTGTGCTAATATTAAGCCGACGACGCACCCTAGAATATCTATGTTTCAGAAGGTTCACACGAGATACCCTTCATTTTGAATAGTCGTCGACTATGTCCTCAGCGCGGTCATGTGCAGCGTGAGAAACCATGCCATTTTCAACAACGCTTTTACGAAGACAGAAGCCACGTCGCGTTAATTTCCATTAGTATGACAAATTTCATATTCACCTTCTCCTCTTTATTGATCTTGACTGGAGACACATCACTGAAGCCTTAGAAGTAGCAATGTGCGCAAACACCATCAACTCGGGATTAACTTTTCACAATGAGACGAAGGCGATACGCATGTGTATATAATGCGAAGCATTTCTTAGCGAACCGAAGGCACTTTGAGCGTTTCTTTCTTTCTTTCTTCCTTTCTTTCTTTCTTTCTTTCTATCTATCTATCTATCTATCTATCTATCTATCTATCTATCTATCTATCTATCTATCTATCTATCTATCTATCTATCTATCTATCTATCTATCTATCTATCTATCTATCTATCTATCTATCTATCTATCTATCTATCTATCTATCTATCTATCTATCTATCTATCTATCTATCTATCTATCTATCTATCCGCCTACGTCTGGGTGCTATCGTGATCGCCTCCTTAACTTAGTGACAACCAAAATTGGCATGGGAGGCTGAGTGGGTTTGGCGAGTATGGCTGTCTGGTCGTGGCATGAATAACGTGAAGATCCTGTCGTGTACGGCCTCATACCGTTTTCTCCAGACACATGTGACACTGTGATGAGTGAGTGTGCGAACAATGCGGGTGTCATGTATTCGGTGCTGTGTCTTGGTGTTGGTGGCGCAAGGGTTCCAAACGCGGTGGGTGATGCTATAGAAGCACCGCGCAACGGACACTTGCGACACATCAAAGAAGAAGACGTCGGCGGGGCATGGCACGTGTGGCCGCCGCCAATAGGAAGATGGCACGGCAGACGGGTGAGAAGAGGAAGAGGAGGAAATAGAAGCCAGCCAGTCGTACATTATAAAGTACAGTGTGGCCAATCCCCCTTGTGGGTATGAGCCAAGATCTAGGCGATAAGACAAGACAAGACTCGGACAGCTCGGACGAGACGCTGGTGTCAGGGTCTGTGCCGTCGGGTTTCGGACTCGAGCACAAAGGGCCCGACAGCGTCTGCCTCCAGACGTCCTCGGAGACGGACGATCCTGGAAACGGGGCGTTCCCATCGTCCGAGCAGCGGATCCGGGCAGCTGAGCCACCGTGGAGCGCAGAACTCACTGTCCCGGCTTCCGAGAGGACGCCTGCTGCCAGCTGCTAGCCACGGGACGAGTCCGGGTGCCTGCCGCCAGATTCCACGCTCGGTACGTGGGCAGGAAGGTGGCCAGCCGCTTTGCCAAGGCCAACCCCTTCTGTAACCTCTGCGCCGACTCGACACATCGTCCGCTCCTCGAGCGCCGTCGCCGTCAACGTGTCATCGACGACTCCGCCGCCCGAGCCACCACCAGCGACTCAAAACCGGTGACTTGTTTCTCTCGAACGTCCCCTGAAACTTAGATACATTTCATAGCCCCGGACACCATGATGATAGTTTAGGCGTAGCATGACTTTATTTGGTGCCGTTACCTGTTTTTTTTCCTTTTCTCTTCTTTCCTTTGTGTGCTATAAAGTTATTTTTTTGTGTGAGTTCGAAAATGGCTCCTTCCTTTTCCGGTCAGAGGCCTTGCCTCAATTAAAACAATCTGACAACACTAAACCTGCATAACAGGCACATACCTGTTTACCACGGGCCACGGTATGCGGGTATGCGCCCCAGATGATTGACAGTTTATATATACGTCGAGAACAGACATTGGTAATTTAAGTGCGAGAAGGTTGAGAAAAACTGACGTCGGCAGCGTTGACCCTACGAATGCAAAGAATAAAAAATGCCATATCCACGAACTGAACGATGATTGAGGAGCTGGCTCGGAGATAATCGGGTAAACCGTGAATGTTCCATACAATTCCTCTACTTACATATAAAGACGTCACACGTTTTTATAGCAGCGATTGTGGTCAGGTTGTTGTCGAACCACAAGCGGTCGCAGTCCTTGCACCCATGGCCGAACGTGTGGTCAAGGAAATCGAGTAAATGTGGTTTTGCCTGCGTTAATGTCATCATCAAGGCGCTCGAAGAGCAAGAGGGAGAAGACTTCTCTTTCGCGCGAGCGTGCGCATGCTACAGTTGACTATGCTATATGTGGTTTTGCCTGCATTAACGTCATCATCAAGGCGCTCGAAGAAGAAGATGAAGAAGACATCTCTTTCGCGCGAGCTGTGCCTGTAGCGGTCGCCTATGGAACTAAGGTTACGCTTACGACGCGGGACATTGCCCGAGCTTAAGAACCTGGCGAGCCAGCTCCTAAAAATCGGGGTGCCAGCAGGAATCGAACCCAAGCATTCTACATGGCTGTCAGGTATTCTACCGCCGAGCCACGCCAGGTATAAGAACTGCTTTGGAAAAGCACCTATGCAGGCGTAATGTCGGTGCAACGTCAATTGGGATTGTGGTGCTTGCTATCTAATTTTATAACAATGCAATAAGCGCTACATATGTACTCCTACGATAGAGGCGTCATGTAAGGTTAACGTCAATTGTGTTTCCAGTGTTGGCTCCGCTTTTATAACAGTCTAATAAACATTACATATGTACTCCTATGACTCAGAAAGCTATGTTCAAGCGTCGCTCGACCCTGGAGGAATACGCTAACGAAAGTTACGTACGACATTCCCATCATCGCGCCGTAAAGGGCACTTTGTTTCCATAATACTGATGTATGTGCTCTAACCTGAGCATTGACGTTACGTCAGACGATCAATTAGCCTTTAAACTCCACTGTTCTCGACGTGCCCGGTAAGCCCACGATGTGCACACAGCTACTACACTTACAAAAATGCGTCGATCCACCTGGTAACGCTCAGCTCAAAGCCCCCCCCCCCCCCAAAAAAAAAAAAATGCAGCTTAGACTCGCTAACTGGTTCGCGTGAAACCGGTTTCCACAAGGCGTGGGATCTGCCGAATTGTTTTTTTTTGTAAGCGTGTTTTCTACTGCACCTGTATTTTTTATTATTTTTTCACCGTGTGATGTTACACCATCGGTTTAGCCCCAGCAACTGATGCGGGCGCAGGCTTATAAAACTCAAATGAAGCAGATATTTCGTCAGAAATCAGAGGCGTAGCCAGAGAATGGCGCACCGGGCCCGTTCCCCCCCCCCCCCCCTTTTGAATTTTGTTTTTGCCGTGGGATACAGAGCACAAAATGACGCTCGAGCACACTTACCTACACGGGCGCCACGTCAGATCAATGGCGTGCCTCCCTCCCTCGAAAAAAACATTTCTGCCTACGCCACTGTCAGGAATGAGATGAAATATGCCTGTTAGTTGTTAATTGATGTGCTTATCACAGGCTTGGCGCTTTAACTATTTGGCGTGTATTGTATTAGGCGCACCGCAAAGAGCACTTGCGGCTTTCGTGCATAGGCACACGGAATCATTAACAGTGCTAAGCTCCAAGTGTCAGTTATGTGTAATATCATGCTGTCGAAAGCATTCACTTGGAACTGTAATATTTCCATGTATAAAAGCTTGACTCCAGCCTCGCTGTTAATTGTATCCTTTGCTCCGAAGTACCGTTTGCAATACCAGGATGAAAATCCAAGTATTGCAAAGTTCACTGCAGTAAAGCTTTACTAGCAAGCTAGAAATGGGCTGAGAGTGGTAGTGGAAATTATGTAGGCATATTCGAGTAATCCAGCTGAGCTGACATTCTCAAACCAAGCACCGGTAATTCCAGATAAACCTGTTTTGTTAAAGAATTCAAACAAAAATATTCTCCCGGTATGAGCAGGTAGTTTGCACAGAGGAAAAAAAAAACAACTCCGGTCGGAGTCAAAACTACTTATTTCGGCCAGCTTTTTTTGTTTGTTTGTTTTGAGCATAGCTCCATGTTTTATGGCGGAATTTTATGGCGACTCTATGCAGTATTTCGAGTCCATCTGTATTTACATATTCATTAATTTCAGCTACACGAGCGCAGACTGACACAAACGTGCCGTGCTTGTCAATTTACTGCTTTTAGTTAGTCTGCATTTTAGTTCGGCCTTTATCACTAAACGAAGCTACTGCAGCAGAACTACTGCATAAAGGACGCGAGGAAGACCACTCACAACAGGCAAAGGGCAGTAACACGCGGCCTGCTTCATTGTGTGCTTATTTCAGCTAGATGGCCCTATTTTATAGTTTTCATCGAAGCCTCGAAGCTGAACTGACTAGAACTCGCCAAGATGTAGAAGTGGTTCATCCACAGCGCTTGACACAAACACAGCGCCAGTTTATTGCGGTAAATGCCGCAGCTCTTGAGAATCGGGCAGTTTGCGGAATGTGAAGAGGAATGGTGTCCATTGTAGAATGTTATTCCTCGGCTGCGTTTCCTTCCGAACACAATGGAGGTGGATTCGCCAACTGCGTAGAGTGGTGAAGCCCTCGTTTTTTATAAGGTGCAAAGAGAGTTTTCGTTTGTGGTCAGCGGAGAGAGAACAATGTCAGAGCTCATCAATCAAGAAAAAAAAGCCGGCATATCCCACGCATTGTGGGAATCGATGTAATGCGAAGCAGCAAGCAAAGAGCTGGATACATCGTCTTGTATGTCACTAAGGAAAATGCGTGTCATGGTTTTCATGCTAACTCCTATTATTTATGTTCGTCACACAGTAACGTCGCGCAATACCAACTTCGGGGTAGATCAAGCTGGCGAAACGGCCGCCAGCGCACCATGAGCGTGGTACGTGAGTCATGCTGTACATGACATGTGTGTCATGACTTTCATGTGAAATCATGTTATTTATGTTCGTCACACAGTCACGTCGCAAGATACCAATTTTGGTGTATATCAAGCTAGCGAAACGGCCGCCAGCGCACCATGAGCGTGGTACGTAAGTCATGCTGTACATGACATGCCTCTCCTGATTCTCATGTTAACTCGTGTTATTTATGTTTGTCACACAGTCACGTCGCAAGACACCAACTTTGGTGTATATCAAACTAGCGAAACGGCCGCCAGCGCACCATGAGCGTGGCACGTAAGTCATGCTGTACATGACATGCGTGTCATGATCTTCATATTAACTCGTTATTTATATTCGTCACACAGCCACGTCGGAAGATACCACTCTTGGTGTATATCAAGCCAGCGAAACGGCCGCCAGCGCACCATGAGCGTGGCACGTAAGTCATGCTGTACATGACATGCGTGCCATGATTTTCATGTTAACTCGTGTTTTTATGTTCGTCACACAGTCACGTGGCACAATACCAATTTCGGGATAGATCAAGCTAGCGAAACGGCCGCCAGCGCCCCGTGAGCGTGGCACGTAAGTCATGCTGTACATGACATGCGTGTCATGATTTTCATGTTAACTCGTGCTTTTATGTTCGTCACACAGTCACGTCGCGCAGTACCAATTCCGGGGTAGATCAAGCTAGCGAAACGGCCGCCAGCGCCCCATGAGCGTGGCACGTAAGTCATGCTGTACATGACATGCGTGTCATGATTTTCCTGTTAACTGGTGTGTTATTTATGTTCGTCACACAGTCACGTCGCAAGATACGAATTTTGATGTATATCAAGCTAGCGAAACGGCCGCGAGCGCACCATGAGCGTGGCATGTAAATCATGCTGTACATGACATGCGTGTCATGATTTTCATGTTTTGACTTGTCATTTATGTTCGTCATACAGTCATGTTACGCCATACGAATTTTGGTGTATATTCGATTAACCAAGCGACCAGGAGAGCACAAAGTCGTAGGCGGCTCGATAGATAGATAGATAGATAGATAGATAGATAGATAGATAGATAGATAGATAGATAGATAGATAGATAGATAGATAGATAGATAGATAGATAGATAGATAGATAGATAGATAGATAGATAGATAGATAGATAGATACGCTCAAAGTCGCAGAAGTTCGCTAAGAAATGCTTCGCATTTAAAACTGTAATATTTGACCTATAAGAAGCGTTTTTGTGCCATACATTCCTTGCAACCGAAGCAGTTTTGAACTCTCTTAAAAACACTTGTCTCATTGAAGTAATTAGTTTTGTTTAGCGTTGCCGTATGTCTCATGTACGTCCTGCATCTCTCGGGCACTGTGTTTTCCACTTCATTATTCAAAGTCATTGATTATTCTATTATACACAAAAAGGGGGATACAGAAAAATATACAGACGAGGGTCCCATAGTCGAAGACTGCAGCGGGACCCTCGGTTAATAATAGTTAACAAGAACTAAAAACAGTGAGCAGGTGAACACCATCAACAAAAAAGGAAACGCAATAAACACAAATAATATCCAATAAAGTACATATAGTGAAACATAGTGGCAAAGTAAAATAACTTAAAAAGAACTAACAAAAGTAATTATAATACAAATGAACCATTGTGATGATCAAAAAGAAGAAGCTTACAAGTAGCGATATGCTGAATTGGTTAAATTTACATTTGCAAGTAAAAAAGTTTAATGGCATATTTGAATTCATGAAAAGGTGAAGTTTTGACAGTCAACGGTAAATCGTTCTACAATTTTATGGCGGTGAATGTCGAGGTCATTTTGCCGTAGTTATTATGTACAATAGGCAAAAGAAAGTTTGAGCTATGCGCAAACCTGGTAATATTTGTATTACTAAGATGTCTGGAATCAAGAAAATCGTACGAGAGCTCTTTATTAAGTAGTTCATGAAACATAATAGTGAGATGATACCTAAACAAGCCTGTTTGTAATATGTAATATGTAATATGTTGTGGTCACGAAGTAATGGAGACGCATTGGTGAAGAAGTTGCTGTTTGTGATGATGCGAATGGCTTGGTTTTGTAAGTGCTGAATAGACAATAAATGGCAGTGATACGTATTGCCCCATGAGACAATGCCGTAGGTGATGTGACTGCGAATGAAGGCAAAATATAATGATAATAACGCACCTTTAGAGAAGTATGGTTTTGACCTAATAAGTGCTCTTGTACTGAATGTACATTTATGTTTAATGAAAGCAATGTGGTCAGAAAACTTAAGGTTACAATCTAGTTTAATGCCCCAGAAAGACACACAGTTCGAGTCCGGGATGATATGAACATCTAAAATTAAATCAGGTCTGTTTGGTAGTATTTTGTGCGCATTTCTGAACATCATAAACGTAGTTTTGTTAGGATTGATGATTAATTGGTTTGAAACACACCACTCAACAATTCGTTCAAGTTCACTGTTTAGTTTAGAAACTAAGGTTGGTAGAGATTTATTATACAGTGAGATGGTAGTGTCATCCGCATACAGCACACACTGTGCAGAGTTAAGACGTGATGGTAGATCGTTAATATAAATGGAAAAAAGTAAGGGACCCAGTATAGATCCCTGCGGTACACCTTGATTAATGATTTTGTTATTAGAATAAACACCACCAGTAAATACTGTTTGCTCTGTGTTAAGCAAGTAACATTTTATAAGGTTTAATACGGGACCAGTAATGCCAAGTGACTCCAACTTTACAAAATGGATGTTATGATTAATTGTATCAAAAGCTTTAGTAAAGTCCAAAAAAACTGATGCAACGAAATTTCCATTGTCAAGTGAGTGACGAACGTAGTCTGTTAGGGATAATAGACAGATTTAGTTGAGCGTCCGCAACAACGCACGGACGCAGCCTGCCATAGGAAATGGCTGGCAGGCTGCGTCCGTACGTTGTTGCGGACGCCAAACTAACTCTGTCTAATAAAGCTAAGTTAGTCGAACTGCCCGTACGAAAACCAAATTAACAGGAATTTAACAAATTGAACTTTTTAACACGAAAGTGTTTTATGCCGGGGTCCACCAAGTACATCCGTCACGGATATGACGTTGATAAAATGGACGCCAACGGGTAAGATAGAAAGAAACCAAGAAAAGATAACCCGCTGGGAATCGAACCCACGACGTTGCGGCCGCGACGGCAAGAGCCCGACGCCCTACCGAGTAAGCTAACTCGGGAGATGCTAGACACGGCGCGAACGCGCCTTATATCTTTCACACATTCTCTTTCGCGGCGGGCGGAGCGGGGCGGTGCCGCCGTCTGTGAGATGTGAAAAGAAGTAATGCTTCACGATCGACACTTATTAGCGCTTATTCCGAAATTGCACGCGATATCGGAGGTAATGGTTAAAGCGTCTCGATACCAGAGAGGTAGACTGGCCGCGCTGGCGTCGCCGAGGCACCCTTGACGCAGTTACGTTCTTTGCCTTTGGTTTCGTGTTAGCGTGCGTCGGCACATCGGAGTAGTGCAGCTTCCACGTGCACCAACGGGATTTCTCCGCGGCCGACTGCTTCAATTGCGATAGCACCGACTAACAAAACTGCTACAATATGCGTTGCAGAAAGGACGCGATTTAGACGGGCGAATGTCGTGCCTTGGTGGAGCGAGAGCCGCGCCTGCGAGACAGAGGCCAGCGGGACGCACGCGTTTGCGGCTCAGGCTACGAACCTCTACCTCCCGTGTTGCTGAAGCGCAGTGTGTGTTATGTATGCATGAGCACAGGCGTCGGCTACCCATTACTAGAAAGCGCACACCGTGCCGTTTCTCTCCTTAATTGACGACGCTTTGAAGAAGCGCATACCGGGTACCAGTGTTGATTATGAGCTTGTTGATATCATCCTTACGTGGGATTCACGATTCGCTGTGTCCAAATATATGTTCACACCATCAGCTACAACAACGGTTTAATAATGATCATGGGCGTTAGTCGTCGCCATAGAGACATGCTGTCAACATGGGTGCATCCACGTCAAACGGTGCTATAGCTGCGAAACACGAATAGACATTGTACAAGCTCGCATATATCAGTACACAATAAGCACTACCTCTGTGAAGACACGTTTAACTTTCGTGT
Source organism: Rhipicephalus sanguineus (assembly GCF_013339695.2). NCBI lineage: Eukaryota > Metazoa > Arthropoda > Arachnida > Ixodida > Ixodidae > Rhipicephalus > Rhipicephalus sanguineus. Next base: position 144,855,496 of record NC_051180.1, on the reverse strand, counting down.
TATACCGATTCCTATGACGGAGGGATCAGCCATGTTTTTTTTTTATATAAGCATTTAACCGTTTACAAAATAAGTTTTCGACAATTTTGCTAATTGATGATAGAATAGAAATCGGACGATAATTAGACACTTCAGATTTATCACCTTTCTTAAATACTGGAATAATTTTGGCCTTTTTTAGTGTACTAGGAAAAACGCCGCTTTTGAAAATACGATTAATTATAATGCTGACTAGAATTTATCTATTATAATGCTGAGTATAATTTATGATAATTTATAATTTATCATACCGAACCGGTATAGCACGCTGGGCGTACCGTCAGGCAAATAGTGCTTAGGAACTCATACTATCATCTCGTATTTTACAGGATGCCAAACGTCGGTAATATTCGCACCAAATGCCTGAACCCAAACAACGCCAGCAGTCTCAACCATGTTTGATATCAACTTTAGCCCGTTAATGTTACCCAGAATTTAAGTGCACCATCTTGTAATATATGCCGCACGGATAACCACCACTAGATGTTTTGTTTGTTACACCATGAACATTTACCGTGTTTACGTTTGTGACCACTTCTAGTGAGCCTTACGTCGATATTGGTTACTCGAACTTGGTTTGCTGCACGATGAACAGCCATAGACGGGCATTCTTTTTGACTGCAGATTTCCGATCCGGAGAGTTTGTTCGCTGCACTGTGTTATACATTATAAAGCGAAGCTTTCGTGAGTTACAGATTTCAGTGGCGGCGATATCGTACGCGAGAAGCCCGTGTACGATGCCGAGTGTACAGAAATGCAGGTCTATAGACAGAAATTTGTCTCTCGAAGGTGCGCCGGTGACATGCGCAGAAGAGTCTGGTGGGTGTGTTCATATAAGAACGTCGGTGCATTTCCGCGGACCGGCTTTAATTTCGCTGCAAAAAATATAATTCGCTGCCCGAGTTCCCAGGGCCACGAAACCATTCTTAGTCTCGCGGAAAAATTTTTTGCCTTAGTAAAAAGGTTCTAAGTCTCCATTGATCCAGAACCGCTTTTTGCGAATTCTGCGAGAATGGGATTTTGACGAGATCCTACAAGAGAGCTATTGTAGCTGTGAGTCTCAAAAGCTTTTCTTTACATACTATGAATATTGTGCGTTTCCAATATGTTATTGTCTTGCAGTTTTATTGCACATATTTTAAGAATAAGAATCGAAAATACGGCACATTGCTCAATAATCTTCTAATTTCAGATTTTTTGCTCCGCGTCTAAAATAGTCAGAATTTCCAAAACTTCCCATGTAGTTGCCACATATTATATCGGCAATCGTGCCAAATACAATTGCCGAGGATGACGCCAAACGCAAACAAAAAATGCATAAATGAAGACATATCTCTAAAAACTCTACATTTTGAAATTCAATTAAAAAAGGCCACTTGAAAGTTTTTTAATCTCCCCGCAATTAAAGCCAAGCGCGTGTTGTAACCTAATCTGTAAAAACTTGTTGCGTTATTTTTGTGAGATCGGAGTTACAAACCGACCAAAGTTGCCGAATTGCCGTTAACGCGCAACCACGTAAACGAGCAAGCATATAGCTATAGTTGCCAATGTCATGATTTTTAGGTGTTAAGTATGTTCTCTCGTGTTCACGAAACAAGAAATTGACAGAAAAAAGACGAAGAGTTGCTTTAAAGTGCAAATATGTACATATGCGTGTTTGTAGTATTGTTCCCGGCGAAACCAATTATCGGAAAAAGATCGTCTAGATGCGCACTTGAGTCGGGTTTTCGCATGCAACAATTTCTTCAGCCTTAATGTACACAGGATGCTAGACAGGCGTTAAAGAAAGAGTGGGGCCGCGCAGAAAATGTCCTGGAGACGGCACCTACAATATCCGCCTTCTTGCGCCTGGCGTAGGACGTCCGACAACGACTTTTCACCTTAATCGCCATCTTCACAGGAGAAATTTCTGCTCAGTAAAAGTTTAGCTTCTCAGTAGCGTTTTGCTTGGGAACGAAATTCTTGACAGACACAGACGCATCCGTCACAGAGACAGACGCATTTTACGGCGATCTGTTTGAAGAGGCTGAAGCAGTTTCCAAGACGGAGAAAGCTTCCTCTGGCATAAGGCTCATGAACGGACATGGTGGACTCGAATGGCCACATGCTTTCGCCGAGCACACTTCGTAACTTACAAAGTGTCCTTCAGTATTTTGCGCGCGTTCCGGAACAATTGCGGAACGCGCGCTGGAAGGAGAAACGCGCAACTGTGGCGCGTTGACTGACGGACGCTGCCGCCACGTTGCACAACAGTTGCGCAACGCGCGTTGGAAGGAGCAACGCGCGACAGTTGCGCGTTTACGGGCGGACGCCGCAACGACGATGCACAACGCACGTTGGCAGGAGCAACACGCAACTGTTGCTGTGCGCCGCTGTGCCATCACGTGATTGCTGAGAGAGTGTGAGGGGGAGAGGCCACAGCTGGCACCGTGCGAGGGCACGGACGGACGGACGCAAGTATGTTTTCGCCTTAATAATATGCACACGTCTTTGGGAGAGTTACTAAGCCCACTTACTGCACAAAGTACATAAAACAAAACGTGAACGATATCTCTCCCGAGTAACGAGGAGCTACGATATATGGAGTCCAGTAGACAGAAGCACACCTAGCTTGAGTCATCCTTAAAAGCCTCCGTGCTCGATCTGGTTCTACTATGGAGTTCTGATGCCATTACAATTAGTTTTACTCATTAGCTACACAACAAAAATATTGAAAAGAAGTAGTCAAGCTTCCATTTTGTCCTTTATTAAAACCATACGGTTGCAATATACTATGAAATACCTGATATCTGCGGTGTAAATGTCTGCTGCAAATTATTCCTCACCAAGCAAAGGGCAAGTTCAAACAAAAGAAGCACTGGTAAGCAATGAATGAATGAATGAAAAAAGATGATTGATTCCTCTGTCATAGGAATCGGAAGTGAAACGTGTCGTCACAGAAGCAGTCGACTGCTTCAGTGCATTGGTACATCAGGACTTGTATAACGTCTATTGTTGTTTGGCAGATGCAGCACCGCCTGATGCGGACGCACCCACGTTGACGCCTAGTGGCACATCTCCCTACCGACGACTAACGTCCATGATCATGATTTAACCCTTGCGGTAGCTGAAGTTCTTAACATATACGTGGACACCGCATATGGTGAAACCCGGGCAAATCTGGCTTCAACAAGCACATAATAAACACTGATACTTCATATGCACTCCTCCAAAACGTCGTGAAACGCGAAGAGAAACGCTGCGCGCGTTGTGTCTTCCCTCTAGCCAATGTTCTAGCCTGGCAGTTAATGCTCACCGGGCGAGCGGGGAACGCGGTGTGACACCCGCAGTGATACCAACCCATGTCAACGTTTTATCCCTAGATTGACCCTCTAAAATACCCTAAATTGCAACAAAAATCCCTAGATTGACCTTTTAATGTCATTCTTCAACCTAATTCATCTTTAAGGAAGTATAAAGACAGTTCGCTTTCTGGTCCAGTTCTTCATAATCTGATTGGATGTAAAATGCAGCATGTTAACAACCGCTTATGGTTTTTGTTGTACATTTTCTGTGGAGTAATCGCACATAAAGCGCTTGCAGATGGCGCCAGTTACTACAGAGAAATAAGGTCCCTGTATTTTTCAAAGGTAGCGCAAACCATTGTCCGAAAAGGAAAGGGAGAATTTCCTCCCCGCCCTCTGCGTCTCTCCTCTCTTCTTCGCCCTTTTGTGCTCTCCTATTGGACCAGGCTCGACACGTGACCAGTTATCCCCGATGAGCCCTCCGCCTCTTGCTCTGGCGCCGGAAAACGACGCCATTAGTGGGCGTAGAAACACCGCCGCACGTGCACGCTGTGCGTGAGCGCGGGCTTCTTGTAGCTTTTTACAGTTTGCAAGATGCCGTCGGCTGCAGCCAGATGCCAACTTGTTGCGCTGTTGGCTGTTCGAACAGCATTGCCAAGGGTGTGAAGCTTTTTTTTTTGTTCCTCGTGGAAAGGAAAACCTCAAACGGCGAGCGATATGGTTCCATTTATCGGGAGAAAGAATTTCGATTGCCACGACGAGAGGCTTTGTGAGGTAAATCGACCACTATTAAACTCTTTCACGTATATTTGCCATTCGAACGCTTTTAGATGGAGCTAAGACTCGATACTGATGCCTAAGTTAGACAAAAAAAAAAAAAGCGGCGTGACATTATCGGCAACGCTTTCTCGCACACTACATTTACAGCGAAAATAATTGTGCTGCAAGAATTTACTGCAACGTTCGAGAAACATATCTTTGCAAGATCTCTGTTTTCTGGCTCAACCCTGGCGCGAGCCGTAGATTTTACAAGATTCATTTGCCAAAACTCGTTAAAAAGCTTACTCTGAGAAAGTCGGAGCTGTTCCTTTAGCGCTCATAAATAGAGGGTGGTGATGAGATGTGTACGATAAAGAAAGAGACATGGCAAATAAGTAGCATCGATCAATCAGCGTAATTTGCTGAACGTAAAAAAAAAAATTACTTAGCAATATGCTGCAATGCTGCCCGTATGCAAACTATAATTTTAAACGCATGTTTGTTCTCCAACCCTCTCATTTTTTCCCCTGAACTATATGTTTATGTGAAGCAGGTGTAAACTTTATTCTTTGTGTTGTCGGTTTTTATATTTTTTAAAAATTTATCCGCATTTCTCAGTGTTTCTGATTCAGTGTTACTGATACTCTGTCTTCAATAATAATAATTGTTATAAGACAGTTGCTGCATGTTTCTCTTTGATGCGCTTTATTATTTGTTGCAGTTTTGAGCACTTCGGCCGTATTTCGTTAGGCGAATTACAGAGGGTACATTGGAGGATGTCTGTATATTTCAGAAACACTTCACGGACGATCAGTTCGAGCCAGTCATCCTTGCGACAAATGGCTGCAAGAAGCTAAAGCCTAATGCGGTTCCCTCCATATTTCTGCAGCGGTCAGTCTGGAACAGTCTCCAATGAAAGAGCTAGCTCCAATTAATGAGCACGAGCAGCACACGATGGAACCAAAAAGATATTTACCTGAGGGGGCAACAGAAACGCGTCAACCCAGTTCGAAATTTAAAAGAATGCGCGCTGGGGGTATTTAGCAAATAGGTGCCTCCGCCGTGTTGTGTGTTCATAATTTGAAGTAGCGTCTTATTTTCCGAAATGCGTCTTGTGAACAAACACCACGGTATCCGAAAAGAAAAACGGCAGCTGCAAATACTTTTTGGATTGCGTTTAATATGTTCTGCCTCTTGTTCGCCTGGTGCGAGCGACGCATCCTATACTTATGAACTCAAATACAATGCACAAATGCTAGGTTTCCAAGTTGTCAAAAGAGGTCCCAGGTCCAGAAAGCTGTTCGCGCGTAAGATGCCGCAATGAGATTTCTTATATATGCCAGCACCAGTGTGCGATTTGGTGCTTATAAAACGCGAAATGATAGCTAATGTACCGACCAACCACAACCTATTTTTACTACACATCTTACGTACGAACAGCTGTGTGAATCTGCGCCCAGAAATGTCGCGTTTCTAAGCAAGTACAAGCAAGCGCTTCGACGGGCCACATGAAGGCCGGGCGCGCCTTGCGAGTCTCGCCCAATAATGGCGGCCGGGCGAGGAGGAAACGGCGCTGAGAGGAGGAGTTTGCGCTACCTTTGAAAAATACAGGGACCTTACAGAGAAAGACACATTTCTTAAATTCACTTTGCCCACTCACTGAAGGCATAGAGACGTGATCGGTCGGGTCACTTGCAAGCCTGTAGCACATTTCTTGCGCTTGCAGCCTGCAAGGTCGTGGTCAATTTCTAATTTTCCACATTTGCAATCAGCGTTGCATGATTGGCAGCTGATGTGCAGGGGTCCTTTTTATTGCGATAGCAATTATATGGAGAGTCTCGGCTGGATTTTCCCGTCGCCGTCGCGGCCGTCATGCACCGTATATGTATAAGCATGTATATATATTGGCCTCGAGGCCTACCACTGGAAACGCCGGCGCCACCGTCGGCGTGACGTGCTTGGCAGGATCACGTGGTCTCAGCGGCCGCGTCGGCTGCTTGTGGAGCGCTGCCGCGTGCTTTGAAAAGGAGTTTCAAGTACCACATGCGCTGCGGTCTGTTCAAATACGGAAGTTTGCTCGCATTTTCTGCTCAATTGAAACAATTTTAATAGAGTGGCTGCCTGCGAAGGCGATGAAGGCTCTACCGCTCGGTGCCGCAGTGCCGGACTTACGCAACGGAGCCCAGTGTCAGCCTGCACCGGTAACCGCGGGACAAGAAACTGCGTGAAGCATAGGTTGTAAAGCTAAGAACCGGCAAGTAGCCATCGGTTACGAGTCTTGTGTGCAACAAGCACTTCCGCGACGAAGACTTTCGTTACTGCGTCGGGCCTGCGATGTTCGGTGAGTAGCAGGCAGCGCGCACTGAGACGATGGCTCACGCGCGCTTCCCGCCGGCAAATGATGCTTTTCTGCCACAGAATGGAAAAGGCGCTACTTTTTACCACGTGCGATACCATCTCAGAACCCTCCCGTGCGACCTCTTGATCGTCGGCCCCATGCTCAGCGTCCACAAAATCGGCTGCAGATGCGCAAGTCATTGTTTAAATACGTTGAATTAAATAACTCACAGGGTCCCTTATGCATTCGCCAAAGATGACTAGAAGGCGAAAGCCATCTTCTTGTCAGTCGATGTATTGATCCTCCCGCGCCCCCCTCCAAAAGCGTTCTGCACCGAACGCGGTTTTGCACGGCCTCCGTGACCGATCACGGAGGCAATGCAAAGCGTCCATGACGTTGAATACGTCATGTGACGTCACGTTATGTAATGTTATGACGCTACATATTTTGGCGATCTGTGACGTCATGATGACGTCATATGATAACGCCATCACCGATCACGGAGGCAATGCAAAGGGACCATATCATGTGACATCACGTTATGTCACGTCATGGTGATGTCATAATGAAGTTGCAAATTTATGAGGTCTAGGACGTCATGATTACGTCATATGTTGACCTCATCACGTGACGATTACTTTTTGCGTCACTAGTCTTGGCGCCGCGACGGTCAACCTTCCCGTTTAAAGAGGCATCTGGGTTTCGCCTTCATAAGCTACGCGACGTTTGCTTGTGGACGTACATAGCGAGAGTCAAATGCTGCGGCTGTGTGCTGCATTTATGTTGGCAATAACGCTTTTTCAGTCAAGCTTGCGTTCCCTTACGCAAACACTATGTACCACATTTATTTGTGTCAATCTCAAACTGAAGTTGGGCCTCTCCAACCCCATGTATTTTGTTGGAGCCTCATTTATTTACGTGGGAAAGATGCCACCATGTTGGCGTTAAACGCGACACTGCTGCCAAAATTGCTGGGGTACTCGTCAAATATTTACTATCCTGTCTTGCGGCTGCTGGTTCCTGCAATAAATATTACTTTATTCACCGCTATTTCAAGTTCACATGGGTCCTAGTTCACAGCCGACGTTTGCAGAACAAATCCGGCGAACGTTACTGTGTTTTCTTTCTTTTCCTTGGCGTTGCATGCTACTACATGCTCGGTCTCGTAGACTACTTCTCCTTCCACCAGCAATCTCGAAGTGGTGAAGCTTTGGTCTATGAATTTGTTGATGACAGAGAGCGGCAAATTCACTAGAATGCAAAGGGAACGATAATTAAGGAGCATTTAAAAGAGGCGTCGCATTTGCTCATGTTTTGTGTGATCACCAAACGAAACGAATGCACTGAATAAAGAAACAGAAGCAGTGGCATTTGCCCATTGAGAAGGCCGATCAGTACGCAGTGCGAGACAGCTTGTCAAATGACATTGAAGCGTACACGAATTTAGACAGAAAAAAAAAACTGAATCGTCGGGACGGCTCGTCACAAAGTTGCCATGCGCACCGAAGCCTTAGTTGTAATGAAATTGTTTTTGAACTGCTCTGATAGCGTCCGCGCAACAATAGTTGTTTGTGTACTCACAAATTCTCATATTTTGCGGCCTAAAGTTCACAGCGCGGTGCCAAAACGCGCTCGTAGCAAAAGCGAAACAATCAGTACAAGCATACATGCAGACGCTCATACATGCAATGGCACCGTCAGTCGTCGCGAACTCGTGCAATCGCTGGCTTGAGGCTCTTTCTGACGTGCTCCGTTTGGTTATACGGGCAGTCTACTCTAATGAGATATTTCACACGTTTTGCACTCAGCAAGTTATTACCTTTACGCAAGATGATACGTTTGGCCGAGTTTGGCTCCAAGCCGGGAGAAGAAGACGCCTCGAGAAGGAAGAACGTACTTTTTAATGCGGCATGCTTGCCGAAAGAAGGTGTACAAGAAGAAGCGCCCACGGCGTGATCCGCAGTCCTTTATAAAGGAACGCCGTGATCAAAGGGCGAGGGAGAACATATCAACGCACATGCGCGATAGCAGATTATCGTCCGGAACAGAAGAGCCAGACTTGGGCGCCGGCTGATAGGCAGTGAGCGGTGCGCAAACGCTACAGCAAGAAGCCGGTTCGGGGGTCTCCAACGCGGTGACCGCGTGAAGCGGGTGCTCGGTTTTCTGCAGAGAGACAGCGACTGTAGACTATCTTGTGCTTTCTGTTCGTCGAAAATTATTCTTTTGACAGGAAACAACATATTTCTTTTCGAAAGTACCTGCAGAAATGTCCCGGAGGTCTTCCGCGAGGTGATTTTGTATAGCGCCGACAGCAAAACAAATGGGGCGTGCGCCGGCGGCATCCTGCCTAGCACGCAATCGAGGCGCGTCCGATAGAGGGCGACTCCGTAGCTCCTCGCCGCCAATATATCAAAGTCCCAAAGAAAAGGAATTCAGAAAAATGCTTCCGAAGCGCGGAATCGAACCAGCGACGTATCGTTCCGCAGCGTGTGGTGCTAACCACTACGCCAGAAAACGCAGCTCCTTCAGGTAGCTAACGGCGAGCGTTATATGCACACCCTTTACCGATGGTAGGACTCAGAGACGGCAGGCGCTCATAAGCCTTTCTTCATTACCAGCGAGATGGCGCGAGGATCGCGTCGGCGAGCTCTCTCGCCTCTAATATTTTCGCAGGGAGAACCTTGCCCTTCCGCTGTCTGCTCGCGCGGTTTTCTCGTGGTGAGGGGAAGAGGGATGTGTCAAGCTTTCACCGTGATGTGCGCACTCATGTAATGGAGCTTACGAAAGTCACTCGAGCTCAAGGGACGCCGCTAAACGAACAAACGGAAGATGAGCGCGAACTATCAAGTGTCACAGCTCGACACTTCAAGCACGCTAGTTTCCTTCGCAGCTTCGGCCGCCTTTGCAACAGGAGCGCTGTTCAAACTGAGAGTATCCATTGGCGAGCCTCACTTCGTATAGGCGATGCGCAAAGCGCCGACGACGCCATCTGCCGCCACGGCTCGGAAGCGCTGACGGGTCCCGGCGAGCAGTGTTCCCGCGAGCGTCTACGCGAGTGCACGGATGGATGTGCTTTCTTCGTGATTTAAAAACTCTGTCGGGCCTCAGCAATGTCGAAAAATAACTGCTGCGTTGTTGGCTGCTCAAAAACACACAAAATATCGCAGGAACACATTTCTACAGGTTTCCGGTGCCATTTCATGAGCGCGAGCGACGGCGGCGGTGGATTGCGGCTGTACGACGTAGAAAGTAAGGAATCGCGCTTTGTTTGCGGCAGTGTTAGAACGATTACGTGTTTTTATTTCTCCATTTATGTCGCTACGTAGTCAGCGAATGCTACTACGTTTACACATGGTCGCCTCGCCTGCATTGTAGACGCTACAATGCACATGAGGTTGTTATTAGTGATAAGACGCGATGCCTAGGCTCTATTGAAAAACGAATGGCGCGAAGCGCAATGCCAGAGAATCTGGGGAAGGTGACGGCTCCTTTACAAAAGCGCCGTGGAATCACACGTGTGCTGGACGAAATCGGCTGCATTCTACCTATTCATGGCACTGGAATGCGATCATCGGTGCAGAATGTTCGCTGTGCGTTTCTGCACCGATGATGACAAGTGTATCGTTTACTTTTTCACAAGTTCATCGTGCTGGTTTCAAAGTTTTACCAACGCTGACCCTTCGCGTGGCCGCACCTGTGAAATCTATACGCCGGTGCGACAGCGCTCCCTCAAAATCTACTATACAAACACATGGCACGTAAACGAAGCTTCTGTGTCGAGAAAAAACGTTGGTTCACGCGTCAACACATGCAGGCCAAGGTATATGTAAACTGGTAGCGTAACTTCCGTAGAAGCCCACGTGTCCAGCCGGTGGCTAGTTGTTGCAACAGTCGCCATCTATGTGAGGAGGGGACAAACAGAATTAAAAAGAAAAGTCGGCAGATCCCACGCACTGTAGGAATCGATGTAATGCGAAGCAGCCAGCAAAGAGCTGCATACATCGCCTTGCTTGTCTTTGAGCCAAATGAAATCATTCATGCCATGACATCTAGTCCACCATATATCGCATGTTCGCCATGCACGCATGCATGCACAATCTAGTATACACCATGCCAATGAAACGCATATTCTGGTATATACAGTGCATTACCTGTTGTTTATGTTCATCACGCACTCGTGTCGTGCCAAACCATATTTGGTATATATCCAGTTAACAAAACGGCCGGAAGCACACCATGACAGTGGCATGTAAATCATACCGTATATGACATGCATAACATGATTCGCATGTTAAGACCTTTCATTTACGTTCTTCATACAGTCGCTTCGCGCAATACCAATTTTGGTGTATATCAAGCTAGCGAAACGGCCGCGAATGCATCATGAGCGTGGCATGTAAATCATGACATACATGACATGCATGTCATGGTTTTCATCTTACCAACTGTTATTCATGTTCTTCATACAATCACTTAGCGCAATACCAATTTTGGTGGATATCAAGCAAGTGAAACGGCCACGAGTGCGCCATGAGCATGACATGTAAATCATGTCGTACATGTCATGCATGTCATGATTTTCATGTTACCACGAGTCACTTATGTTCTTCATACAGAAATGTCTCGTCATACCAGTTTTCGCATATATCCCTTCATTTAAACGGCCGCGAGCGCCCAGTGACCATGTCATGTAAATCATGCTGCACATGACATGCGCGTCATGATTTGCATGTTAGGACCAGTCATTATGTTCGTCATGAATTTTTGTCACGTCGTACCAATTTTGGTGCATATGAAATTAACGGAACGGCCGCAAGAGCCTAAGGTCGTGGAATGTAAATCATGCTGTTCATGACATGCGTGTCATGATTTTCATGACATGACCTGTCATTTATGTTTGTAATAAGGCCATGTTATGACACACCAATTTTGGTATAGATCCGATTAACGAAACGGCCAGGAGAGCACGAAGTCTTAGGCGGCTAGATAGATAGATAGATAGATAGATAGATAGATAGATAGATAGATAGATAGATAGATAGATAGATAGATAGATAGATAGATAGATAGATAGATAGATAGATAGATTGATACGCTCGAAGTCGCAGAAGTTCGCTAAGAAATGCTTCGCATTTTAAAAAGAAAAAGATGACGTCACAACCGGAAGCGGAAATGACGTCACGTTTTAACGCGATGGGCGCGATATTATGAAATTTTTTGACAGGGCGCCGCTTCTTACTTTTCTTATAGCTGCACGTTCTTTTTCTTATCACTATGACGGCTCCATAATGGAAGCCTGCAAGATAACGGGAAGACGAAAAAGACAGATTTGATAAATAAGGTGTACTTTATTATGTTATTGGCGAAATATTGTAGTTGAACAGGATGTTACTCCAAAATATATAACACAGCAATCAGAAGTAGCATAACAATTCAACGTGCACACGAACCTTGCACACGTGTTGCTCTTGCATCCGTAGACAGCGCAGCGTTTCTTCGCGTAGCGTGGCGGACTCATCGTCTCGAAGGGCGACAGCACGCCGGCCGTGCGCTGGCAAAACACAGTCACTGAAACGGTTCCCGATGGCTGCGATGGGCTATATTACCTTCTGCCAAGTGCCACGACTAGAAAACAACGCTTATGCGAGGAAATCACCTACGGACGACAGGCACAAACCTACTGCGCAAAAACGAGCGACGCCATTTGCATCTGAAAATGCGCAAAACCGTTGGCCCATGTTACCAGACTGCCTGCATGTGCCCGCTGTTTCTGAAAATAAACGAAAAGAAATTGGCCTCTCAACCACATACCCAAGACTAAAGTTTGATTAAAGTAATCTACTAATTTAATTCGTGACAAATAAAATAAAACTAATGAAAATAAACGTTTTATTATTTTTTGTTTTCATTATTTGTCCCCCCCCCCTCACCTAGTAGCGCTTTAATCGTCACGCGGGTGTTGATATTTGTCGCAATAGGTTTCCGACCACCTTTCGTTCCGACTTTCGCGACCTATTTAGATTCACCTTGTGCAGGCATTATTGATCGCGACGTTATAACGCAGGCGGTGTACTTACGATAAGCTCCACTTCGTAGGGAAGCTTGTTGACGCTTGTCTGTGGCAAACACTTGGCGCGTATGGTGACGTACATTGTCGTCCCACACAGCTTTGACATCGGACAAATGTCCACTATTACAAAGTGCGGCTCCTCTGCTCACACTATCGCCGCAAAAGTAATTATCTGGGACGCGCACAAGCGGCAAATCGCACGCGCGCAAATGAAGCGTCTGCTACGCGACCCACCAGCGGTTCCAATGGCCGCTGCTACGCGGCTTTCAGTGGCGCCCCTATAGGCGCTGCGCATCGCGGATAGCATTAGTTTCTTGCTATGGCATTCATTGCTTTGCGAAACTGTAACTTTTTTTTTTACTGGTTGATAGCCATCCTGTGTACTTTCGATAAGCTTCACATGTGGCCAAATATTTTGTCGCTATTTTCGTGCTTATGAAAACGGTGCGACAGAAAGGCTGAGAACACACCGTTCTTTCTGTCTCTTTCCGTCACACTGTTTTCGTTATAATGAATCCGTACCAGCTCGCCCAACTGTCAGTCCTATTTTCGCTGTTTCTCTGAAAGTCTGCTGGTCCAGAAGTTATTAGATATGGAGACATTGCATGCTGAAGGCACAGAGAAGTTTTTGTTTCACAGAGCAGCAATCACTCACGTGAGTGCATGCTGAACACTTACGAAGACTAAGTGTGATTTCCCCCTAGTATTCAGCATGTAATAATCTCGCCCTCGCTTGGCCCAGCGGAACGCCAAAGCTCTCTTGCATGAAAAGCACCAAATAGCGAAAATTATCGTTTTTATAGCCTTTCTAGTTGAAAAGGCGTGATTACTCAATAACGTTTGTCATTGAGCAGCGTATTGTAACATTTCCAGAGCCTTCGAAAAATCCCTAGATTCAATAAAAAGACGCCAAATCCCTGAAAGAATAGAAAATCCCTAGATCTAAGGATAAATCCCTACACTGCAAACGCAAACTAGCCGAATTGGGCGTTTTAAGGGCTACAATCCGCCTTAATACTACCTTCATCTGGACAGTACTCCCTTAGGGTGTAATGAGGTGGGTGTAATAAAGTTCTGCGTCCTCAATCTTACTTCGTTAAGAAATTATGTGGAAGAAAGAGGTAAATTCACTAGCTGACGCCATTCGTCGAATGGAGTTCAAGAACAAAGAACTCCCATCTCATTTCCTCTGGCATGTTTTCTCTTTTTTTTTCCCGAAGCTTTCCATAATGCCTTCAGTGCTGGCGGGCATGTATGCAGCTGTGCGGGGGAAAGAAGTAAAAGAAAGAGGCGGCATGCTTCAGCGCACTAAAAATCCCTTGCACAGATAGCCCAGAGAAAGAGATATACGCGACCCTCCGAACGGCTGGAGGGGAAGCGAGGAAGCCCTTTGGCCTTGGCGGCTGCAGCCTACTGCGGCCCGCCCCCGCCAGGTCAAAAGCAAGCCAGACGAGGCGCTACCGAAGTGACATGTGACAAAGCTTCGCGCCGCATGCGCGCGCGAAGAAAAAAAACATAGAAAAAAAGAAAGAAACGCGAGGAGGGAGTCGTTCCCGCGGCGCATATTCCTTTTATTTTATTTTTTCACAAAGTCTACTGCCGCACGCTTCGTGGCCGATCCCCCGTAGTGGGTTGAGCTATTCCCTTAAGGAACCAACCAACCAACCAGCGGCGGCGCGATCGTCGTAGCTAGGCCGGCTAGGCCTTGTGAACGCCACTTCTGAAGTGATCATCTTTGTCGATCGTGTGTGCGCGTTTTGTGCCTGCAGCCTCACTGTGTTCCCGTCGCTGGATGTGATATGCGTGGTTTGACGACAGCGCAACATGCTGCGCTGCGAGTGCGATAATCGCGACGGCCTGTCGACTCAAGCGAGCGTGCCGCTGTGCATTACCAAGCAGATGATGAGCACCCTGCGTGCTCGGCACAGTGAGGAACAAAAATGGTAAGTAATACTGATGTTCTCTCTCTTTGCGAGCCCTTATCGTCGCTTATGCACCTGTATATGACCTTCTACACATAAGCGTGCGCAGGGTTCCCCTTCAGGGGGGGCGAAGGTTCGTCGCAGCGCCCCCCCTCCCTATTATGTCAATGTATGCGGCTGCCTTTGCGCCCCTCTTCTCGCCCCCCCTACAATGTATAGGGCTGACTTTGCGCCCCCCCTTCTCGCCCCCTTGCCCCCCCCCCCCTGCGCACGCCTATGCTTCTACACATTGCATCGCTTGTAAAGTGCAAATGCAAAAAAAAGTAAAGTTAAATCGGCATGTCAAGCTTGCGAAAAGCCCGCCAGCGCACCATGAGCGTGGCACGTAACCCATGCCGTACATTACACGCATGTCATTCATTGTTTCCATGTTACCAGCTGTCATTTATGTACGTCATACAGTCACGTCACGCTATACCAATCTTGGTATGCTATCAAGTTAGAGAACCGGACGAGAGTGCACCAGGCTCCATGCCGTAAATGACATATGTACATGTCGTTATTTTCATGTTACTATATGTCATTTATGTTCGTCGCGCAATCACGTCACGCTATATCAATTTAGGTGTATGTCAAGCAAGCGAACCGGCCGCGAGCGCACCATGAGCGTGGAGTGTGTACATGACAGGCATGTCATTATTTTCTTGTTGCCAGCTGTCATTTATGTTGGACGTACAGTCACACTGCACAATACCAATTTTGGTGTATATGAAGCAGGCGAAACGGTCACTAGCACCCCCAAGACCATGTTGTCAAAATAACGCCATACATGACAAGCGTGTCATGATTTGCATGTTAGAAACTGTCGTTTATGTGCGTCATACACTCTTGTGACGCCATACCTATTTTGGTAAATATCAAGTTAACGAAACAGTCGCAAGAGAACCAAGGGAGTGACGTGTAAATTCTGTGGTTAATGAAATGCATACCATGATGTTCAAGTTAAGACCCATCATTCATGTTCTTCATGCAGTCGTGTCATGCCACACGAATTTTGGCATACATCCCATTAACGAAGCAACCACACGAGCTATGAGTCGTAGGCGGCTAGATAGATAGGTAGATAGATCCGTTCAAAGTCGTAGAAGTGTTTAACTAATGCTTCGCATTTAAGTCGTTAAACTCAGATAGCAATGATGTGTGATGCATGTTTTGGAACTTCTGTGAATATCACTCATGCTTCATACGACCAGTCAATCGACCCAGGAGTGCGCCCTGATAAAGTTGTTTGCACGATATAATTTTCTTGCCTGCGATAAAGAATGAATGAGGCATGATGCTTTCAGGGAATATACATTAGAGCAAAAGGCCACGGTTATCACATTGTCACATGAAGGAATGTGCATAAAGGACAACTTTGTTTTCGATTTATTCTTTTCTCCAACTCATTTGTTTGTTTTAATCCTTCATCATCGTGTCAATTTGCGCACATTGACATGTGACATGACCGTGCGCTCTCATTTTGCAGCATCTACCTTGGATTCAGTCAACTACCTTGGACATCTTTCTCCCGCCATGCATCTGTGAGAACCCACCGAAGCACAGATTGTCAGGAAGTGAAAAGACTTTTCGGCAACAATTTTGCATTGCGCACTCTGCCCGTCTCCTGAAATAGCATGTTAAGGTACATAAGCACTGTACCTTCATACATATGCATCAAGGAACAGTGAAATAGCATATCAAGGTACATTAACATCATTAGCTTGGATTCATTTAGCTAGAACGAATAAACCATGTTAAAGCATTACAATGACGGCAATATCATGTGACAGACATCTCCTAAGTGCAGTGTGTATTGTGAAGCACATGCGTTTAATATTGATTGAATGGATAAATGTTTATTCCAGCAAAATACAGAAAATGGGCCTCAAGTGAAAAGCGACAATGGCAGCTTGAGAAGTGCACAAGGCCCAGTAGAGCAAAAAGAGAGACAGAGCAGCAGAAACGCGTGCACGTTCAAAGGTGAAACATATACGCATACAAAAAGAAACAGGAAAGACAAAGCAGAAGAAACGTGCACATTCAAAGGCAAACACCTACGCCATCTGTAAAGTGACAAAATCAAAAAGGGTAAACATTTACGCTAGTGAAAACAATGAAAATCAGAAAACAGTGAAAACAGAAAAGAAGGAACGGCCATTCAACGGCATGGAAGGAATGCAACTTCATTGGTCACGTATCAACAGTGGAATTTGCCAAGGTTACATGTGCATGTTCTTAGCAATTAGGAGATGTGCAAGGCTAATTTAATCGCATTGACATAAGTCAGCTGTTGAGTCTGTTGAACCAGATTGTTGAATCATCTTGTTTATTCCCTCTCGTTAATTTGCTGTTTTGCATTATGTTGCCAAAATTTTTTGAGGTCAATACATAGTATCATGACTGTTGACACAATTTGACAAGGTGAAAGCGCTGTGATTGTTCCCAGGCCTTAGTTTATCCTCATTAGAAGTGCGCTGTTTATTTTTGCCATGGTTCAGTGTCAAGTTGCCCAATGTTCACTCCTAAACAGAGTAGGTGCGGTTAATCAAGACCTTGCTAACAATCACAACCCTTTTAAAGTGTACGTATAATGATAACTTTACTGACATCAAAAACTACCCACATAATGGTAAACATTGCAAGAGAACACTTCTGGTGGTGTTTCGCATTTTTTTGACATCCGTTTGTTTTTCGCCCTGTGCACACGAAGTGAAACGCTCACAAGGAAATACTTAGCAGCATCTAAATTTTGTATTTATTTCGTGTTTTGACAAAATGTCTGCGATAAGGATAGTCAAGTGCAAACCTTCGGTAAGACATTCATTTTTATGCATACAGAAATCTTAGTGGACTTCTTTTTTTGTGTAATTTTCCGGAATACACTTACACTTCTTTCCGGAATACACTTCTGGCAAAGCAGCAAGTGTTGCTTGCCCACCAGTCTGTGTTCAAGACAAGTGTATTGTGGGCATGAGTGTCGGCAGGATTTTGTCTTGGGGGTGCAAGGCGGCATAACGTGTCGGCCTGGTGAGCAGGAGAGCATTAGTGTAACTTGGGTGGGGTCAAGTGCTGGTGTGTCTTGATGGCGGCAGATGCCCTTTTGCAAACCCCTGCCGACACCCATGATTGTGGGAACACCCTGATGTGCCTCACTTTACACTATGTCGAAGAGCTCGTACATCTTACCACATTTAGGCCAACACTGGTATTGATGCAGAGTGTTATGCGCAATACTGCGTGCAACCTTTCTGATATCGTGTGAATTTGAAAATTTTGCATTGTTTAAAAAGACGCTGAGTGGACCCAGTGTTATTCAGCAAACATAAGTCTTAACAGGGGCAGTTGGACGAGTTGGTGTATATTCATAGTTAAAGAGGGTGCAAAAAATCACAGCACAGAGAAATGAAGGGGACAGGATGACGCGCTACTAGCAACTGAAGTTTAATCGAAACCACAGAAAGATGTAAACACACAGTACGAAAAAATTACAAGACGAAACAATCACACATCCATAGAGGAATGAAAGGGGCAGACAGGACAATGCGCTGCTAGTAACTGAAGTTTAATCAAAACCACAGAAAGATGTAAACACACATGACTAAAAAAGCCAAGCACATGTTCTACTTCAGTTGTTAGTAGTGTGTCGTTCCGTCCCCTTTGTTGCTATGTGTTCTGATTTCGTTTTCACGTTTTCCTTACCTATGAACTGAACTCCTGACTGTTTCACAGTCTCTATATATGTGTGGTCAATTTTTATTCATCCTCATGGCATATCAAGTCCTAGGATCCAATGTGCAAAGCGACCAGTCACTATTTACAGGAATTTTTTTGTTTAGTTCCTATGATTGCCTAATTGCAAGTTGACGTTGCAGCCATGGTGCTTGGATTATTTTCAATGTGGCAATTATGCGTAAGCCATCAAGTGAGGAATTAAGGATGAACTTTTGAGTTACAGATGGCACTAGCTGGCATAAAAACATTGAAGCATGGCTGTACTTGTTATGCATATTAGAAGTATTGGTACATTGCAGTCATGTGATTATGCCGACGAGTTCCCAAGCACACTTCCAGAAATTTACGATGGCTTCCAGGTATCTGTGAGTAAATATATACAGCAACATATGAAGGCAACCTTGTAATTTTGTGGGCATTGCTGAATGCTTTTATGCACCTTGGTAAGTGGACCTACAGTCAACACCACAGGTCTATTTTGGGCTTTTTCGTAGGGAACTCAACTCCAAAATCATGTGCGACATGTTTCGATGCCATAGGGCAAACTAATGCAATAAAAAACTGTACAACTGCCTGTCCACACGGTTTCATATTTCCCAAAAGCGATGCTAGCCTTATTGTACTAATTAGTTGCCTTCGTGTGTAGGCTGACACCAAGTTCCTTGGGTAGCTTATTTTTACAGCGAAAGCTGTTATGAGATCGTTTCACTGGCCATTTTTGGCGCCGTAGTTGTCCGCCGCTGCCGCCGCCGCCGCCGCCGGTGTCCGTAACCAGTATCGCTCGAAATAAGAAAAAAAAACGAAATAAGAAAAAAAAATTCTAGGATGGAACGAGGTTTGAACCTGGGCCCTCTGCGTGGGAGCCCAGTATTCAACCTCCGAGCCATGCAGGTGCTTGAAACTGCTTTGCAAAAAGGTCCTATACAGGCTTCATGTCGGGAAGGAACCACATTAGCATATGCAATATAGCGTGGTAGAAGAGTAAAATAAGCACCAAGTGTCACACAACCCGAATTCTTTAACCAGGCGTCACACAATGCGAATTGCGCAACGAGTAGGTTGTTGAACGCTTCCAACCCATTACAATGGACTCTGCCATAATTCTTTATCGTCATCAGGCACAGCATCAACAAAGTGCGCATAATGCCTTACATGGGTTTAGCAGGTACCAACGCTCTCTGTAGAATGACAAAAAATGGCACAGTGCCTGCTGCCGTACTTCTCAAAAATTACAATGATTTATAGCGTAGTGGGTTTCTGGCAAGTGCACTTGTATTGGTTGCTAAGGAAGCCCATAAGCGCACGATCCACTTCCTCGGGGTCTCAGTAAAATTACAATGATTTATAGCGTAGTGGGTTCCTCGTAAGTGCACTTGTATTGGTTGTCAAGGAAGCCCATAAGCGCATGATCCATTTCCTCGGGGTCTCAGTAAAGTCCTTCGCCCCCCCGTCTCTCTCCCATGTCAACGTATGTTATACAGCATGACGGGAGAGGGAAATAGCGAACGGGCGTCACCCAATGCAAATTACATAACTGGTGGGCCGTTTAAAGATTCCCACCCATTACAAAGGGTTAGCCATAATTGTTCATCGTCATCAGTCGTCGCGTCAACAAAGTGCACATAATGCCTTACAGACGTGTAGCTGGTGCCTCGCTTCTCCGCAGAATGACGAATAATGGCTTAGTAGGTGCTTCCCAACTTCACAAAAATTGTGATTTATGACGTAGTGGGTACCTTTCTAGTGTACTTGTATTGTAGCCCCAAGAGAGCTTAACGGGCTCTAGAAACGCCGCGCTTCCAGCTTTCGCTGTGACTGTGCTGCGGTTTCAGCGCAGGCCTGGCGTTTTTTTTGGATTGTACTTACATACTGGCACGGTGAAGTGCACACGTTAGTGCGCATCATGATGAGATTTTACACCCTACTTTCGTATTGCTTTACTGCTGTGAATTATGTATAGTGCTTAGGCTGTACTGTATATGTTGTTCCACGTGTTCAGTTTTGGGAGTAGGTTCTGTGCACGACGATGGAAATATATACCTATACCCTTACATTGACACGAGAACTGCTGCTGTTTTGATTCCAGTAAAATGTTGCAACCACTGGTTCTTGTATCAGTTGAAGTATGACTACTTGTCGTGCATGCAAATTGAAGAAATGAATTTGTGCTTGCAAAACAAATTGCTGAAACACTGCCTGCTCAATGTAACTGCTTGTGTTTTATTACCAAACACATTGAACAGACGATTCACAGATTATGACACGTTGTAGAAGATAGGCAACAGAAAGTTAGACAGAAAGTCATCACTGTGTTCTAACGTAGAGTGGGTGATCTTTTATCAATAGTAGCGTAATTGAAGGTTGCTGTTGTATAAATAAAGTTTAACGTAGTGTGCGGGTGGACGAGGGAGTGCACATATGATAGTTTTTCCAGTTTTCTGCATCTTTGCTGCAGTCCTCGTGTTTCTGTGTTACGATTGTGAAATTCTGAATTGCAAACAAGCCAACCTCTCTGCTGCTGTGGTGAAGTCATTCAACAGAACCATATTTTCTCAAGAACAGCTGTTCCATTGAGGAAGAGGGTATATGCTTTTTTTAATGGGTACTGCATCATCTGTCTGAGGGGAGGGCCAAGTACACATGGACGTTCACAAGAGAGACGTACAAGTACATTAACTTTTTTGTTTTGTGGGAGACCTGTCACTGGTAAACTGGGGAGGTTGTCCTTGAATATTGGGGCACGCGTTAGGCATTCGCTTTAACGCGGTGTCGTGATGCTTAACAATAAAAGCTAATTAGTAAGAAATGTAGGTAGTATCCGAGTATGAAAGCAAAATACTGAATGAGCGTTATAGAGACTCACTGAATGCCGTGCTAAAGCGTGCATTGCGAATAAGCGCTAATTGCGGAAATAGATAAGCGTTCAGCGGCTCAGAAGGTGCTGCTGCCCCTAGCTGCGTGCAGCTCGCGGCTGTACGCGCGCATTCAACGCACTTTATGTAGGCGCGTTACAATGTCCTTGTAACTCTGGAATTTTCTGCGTGTGTAATTTTCATATGCGAACGCAGGCGGTCCGCGCTAAAGAGTGCATTGCGAATAAGCGCTAATTGCGGAAACAGATTTTTGTTCAGCTGCTCAGAGCGCGCTGCTGCCCCTGCGTGCAGCTCGCGGCAGTACGCGCGCATTAAATGCACTTAATGTAGGCGCGCTACAATGTTCTTCTAAGTCGGGCATCTGCGTGTGTAACTTTCATATGAGAACGCAGGCGGTCTTCGAACCGCTCATAACACGCTGCCGCATCTGGACGCGCGCAGTTCGCGGCTGCAGAAATAACGAAAATTGCTCCACAGCATACGCTCATGGAATGCACATACGTTCGCTCATCTGAAGATACCTTTGTCACGCTGGTATTCACGAATTTAGCGCGAGCGAAGAGGGCACACGTTTATAATTTTTATAGCAGCACGACATGGCGAACCGGAGAATTCGGAGCCGAGGGTGTTTACGTCGATCAGCTCGGCCTGCATGACGCCCCACAAATTATGTATTGACCTTCCAGAGCAAACACACGCCGATGGTACAAGAACAGAAGTTCGAAGTTGTGCCGACACGTTACCAGCCGCTTTGTACATACATTGGTACATATATAAGCCCACGAAAAAAAACAAGCTTGCAAGTGGTGGCGCTGTGGTGTAATGGTTATAGTGCTTGCTTTAAGTGCGTGTGGTCGCGAGTTCGACTCCTGTGTCGTGCGTACTTGTATGCAAATGTCATGGTTGTGTGTAAATACTTTGATGTCCATTATCTATTTGTCCTAGTGATGAATAGTAGCGGAAATTGTCCGGTAAAGGTAATATCGTGCCTAAAACATACTTTTTTTTTCATTTCGCGACCGCTCTAGGGCCTCGTATAAAAGGAGGCTTTAACAGCTCTGAAAAGAAGCAGAAAAACTCTCAATGAGCTTTGTTCAAGCCCCCAAAATGGGTTACATAAAAACACCAACTTTACCTCCAAAAGGAGGCTTTAAAAGCTCTAAAAAGTGCCAGAAAAACTTCCAATGCGCTCCGTTCAAGCCCTCAAAATTAGTTCAATAAAAACACAAATTTACCTCCTTAGTTCCGTCTAATCACTCCCTCCTTTTGAACCTCCTTTCGAAGGGGGTTTTGCGTAGTACCTTTAGGATGCACGCTGCGCAACGAGCCCAAAACTCCCTAAAAGGCTCAAACCCGTTTGCAGTCTAGGGGTGGCATCACTGCACCCAGGCAAGCGTCGGAGAGCTATTTTTCGATATGAATGAATGCTATTAGCTAGGCCTCGGCTAAAGCCACCGCCTCGGGGTGTGTTAAACGAAATTATACGTCCATTGGAAACGCATCGAATGGGAGGGTTGCCGCAACGGTGCGTTTTTTTGTTTTGTTTTTCGAGCCTGGTGGCTTACATGTCACCACCCCGTTATAAATTGGACACTCATAGCATCCATCCATCCATCTATGCAAGAGCACTGTGAGAGGATAGTGTGAAAGATAAAAGGCACGTTCATGTAGCCTCGTTATGTGTTTGGCGGTAGCTTAGTGGGCTAAACGCCCGCCAACCATCGTCGCGGTCGAGAGGTCATGGGTTCGAGTCCTGTCAACGGAACTTTTTCTTATAGTTTTTCTTCTTGGCCATCTGATGGCGTTCATTTTGCTGACGTATTTCTGTGACGGAATTCCGTCATGAAAATCTTGGTGGATTCCAGCATAAAACACTTACACCATCTCCCACTGAAGGGGACCATGTGGGGATGCGAAGCAACGCATGGGTCGACCTAAAGTTTCGTTCATCACGGGCACCTTGCCCGACGTTAACGCGCCCTTGCAAGTGGAGCACACCATGAATTCACTGTAGTAGCTGTTGCTCTTACTCGTCCCGAACTCTTGTTGGAGCACGCCACGCTGGCTCATCGCGAGTCTGCAGAATGTCGTTCCCCGTCGCCATCGCGTGATTGCTGAGAGTGTGTAAGGGGGAGAGGCCACAGCGTCTTACCCGGCCCCTTACACAGGCCCGAACGTGCTAGCGCGTGCCAGCACACATGGTTTTGTCTGCGTTACGCCAAGCGAGGACAGCACACGGCAGCCCGGGCCCCTAAAGTGCTCTGCACGTATCATCATCGAGGCGGTCGAAGAACAAGAGGAAGAAGACTTCTCCTTGGCGCGAGCGCGCACTCAGATGGCTGTTGTAGGTGGGACGGTCGCCAATGGAACTACGGACACCGCCCAGCGCAAAAGCTGCTTCGCATCTAAAACAGCTATCATGTACACGCGCGGTGGCCGAACCGTATGTTACGCGCACTCAAGTGAGAAGGCAAGACCACTCAAGCCTAAACGTTGCTGCGTCGCTACACGGCTCGTATGCCGCCCGTTTGTGACTGTTTCGCCATTACTATACCGTACTGTTGTTAATGCGGCGGGTCTCCTCACATTAGTGAGTGGGAATGGCAACACTGTAACCTACATTATCTAACACTAGCCAACATTAACTGTCATTTAACGTACACTAGCCAATATTAGTCATCATTTAGGAAGGAGTAGCGGGCATCAGCCATCATTTATGCTGCAATATATACCTTGTGTGGTATGGTTAGTGCAGCGGCAATTGTAAAGTACTGCTTTTGTTCTGGTGCAATGCGGAATTGACTTATAAACCCCAATGCAAGAACCCATGTATACCTTCGGACAGCAGCCCGTCACCTCGCGGACACATGGCGTTTTTTTTGGACAGGAAGTAGTCTTAGAACGCTTGCACATAAAAAACAATAGAGAAAGAGATGAAACGAGCAGAGCGGGAAAAAATATTCACCGACGATTAAGATACTGCCTAATGCGAATACTGAGCGCAGTTGTTTAGATCTTTTGATTTTGCGATAAGTTGAGGCGTGACTGCCTCGCTAACCGGGAGCCCGCGGAAGGCAGTGCGTGGGCGCATTCTACAGCAGCCGCCGCAGGCAGGCCTCCGCTCATGCAGCGTTTTATTTCCATATATGGTATCGGTTGACGCCCTCGCCGCATACCTTAGTGACGACGTCATCGGCGACTGCACGACGGCGCACACTACTGTGGCGCCGCTGGTGGCCGCGGCTTAACCTTTCGTCTCGCCAATGTCATTCCCTCCTCCCCGCTATCGCCGTCTTTCATCCTCCGCTGCGCTCCGCGTTCACTCTACCGGTTACGACGACGCCGACGCCGCTCAACGCAGGAAAGAGCTTGCGCTCTAAAACTTGTTTATTATACACTTTTTTAACAGAGAGGAGGCTCCCCTCCTTTCTGGGCTCTTGCACGGGAGTACAAAAGCTGACGTCACAGCCTCGGCACTGCATTTTTGGGGGTTCAGGCATGTTAACAACAGCCCAGAGAGGCTTGTGGCGGCTCCCAGGTAGCCTTCGTTGACAAGGTCTATAGGCGATATACTTTAAGAGAGTTGACTGTTGGGCTAGTTGGTGTTCACACATGGGAACCATCGTTAAAGGCGCAACACCACACTTAGTTTGCGCCTGTGCTCGTCTGGTCTTCTCTTGTCTTGTGTGGTGTTGCGCCTTTAACGATGGTTCCCATGTCTATAGGCGAACTTGTGCCCGGAAAACTAGATGCAAAATCTAAGAGTCCGCTAGAGCATTCCACAAACAGTGTCCCTTCGACCAACGCGCGTCTTCTCCCAAGCCTCGCAGGTCAACCCGCTTTCTCGTGCCTGTGCGCGAGAGGCATGCGTTGTGCTGTCACAAGAAGCGCGAGCAGGCACGAGACATTGTAGACGTTCACACAGCGGCTCGCTGCGCTCCACGTTCGCTCTCTTTAGTCCTCGTTCGCTCTATCGGCCGCGCCGACGGCAACGCCGCTCAGCTCAGGAACGAGCGCCTAAGAGCTGCACTCTAAAAAAAATCGTGTGGCCGCAACATTCATATTGGGACGGATTACCAGTGAAGTTGTATTCGCGTTTCTGCTGTAGAGGCCTTTCCGCTCTTTTCTTCTGTGTGGGCGACAGCAGACGGCGATCTTTTTTTCTCGGACTCATGATCTTTGGCCGCTTTGCCACTTCTGCGCGTTCCCGCTTTCATTGTCTGTAATCGCATTGCTGCTTTCGACGCCTCTCTGCTTATTCTTCCGGCGTGAGGGCGCTGCGCTGTCTCGCCGTATCCGGTTTCTCGCAGTGCTCTACGTCACGCGGCAGCAGCGCCACCACAGCTTGCCGAGGTAAGCACTGAACCCACACTATTTCACTTTCTTCCCTTACTGTCTCCATCTCTGTTATAGACGTCAAGGTAGATACCGATGGTAGTCGCCCAGAATACCCCCCTCTCACTCCCCACCACCACCTGGGAACGCATGATGTATCGGCAAACAGATTCGCCGTAAAACTCATGCAGAATCTTCTTGTTGAGTTGTTTAAGTGATGCGTAAGCGCAGAATTTCATTGTAGGTTGTGGCCTTCTCTATAGCGCTGTCTTCGGGCCGCATCGGCATGGCGTCGATAATGTTCGTTCCAACTTTCATCAGTTTCTCCAGAGGCCCCACACTGAGCGCCTCCCGCGAGCACCGAAACGCACGTTCAGAACTAAATTTTTTCGCAAAGAATAAATTTTTTGGCTGCTTTACATCTTTTCCGAGAGAGGGCTTTTAAATGAGTAAGCGTTTCTATGCCGACATAACGAGAAAACTGTCCGTCATCCGACCGTCCCTCTGTCATGTGATACGATCATCGCTAAAAATAAGTGAATATATAAAACAAAATAATGGTTCTTGGAGTTGCTGGGTTTAATCCCAGACTTTCAAACTCAATATAACCACCCAATATACGCACTCAGTGGGTGCCATTTCATAGTGGTATTCACTGCTCTATAGCACTGCAGTGGCACCCTTATTCGGCGATTTTTCATAACTTCGTCTCCATCATCTGCTGAATTTATTAGATGCGAAGTATCTTATGGCGGAGTTCAATCCGGTGGTGGTGGTGGTGGTGGTGTGCGGCGTGACCACCCTTACTGCGCATGCGCATGCCCTCTCCACATCACATCTCCGCTCCCCCTCTCCACACCCCTCTCCCATCCTCTTCTCCACTTTCTCTCTCCCCTCCCCCTCTCCACTTACCCTCACCCCACTCCATCGCCCCTTCCCCCTCTCCACTTACCCTCTTCCCTCCCCTTTCCACTCTTCCTCTGAAACGCGGGCTAGACATGCCGAAATTCTCTCCTGCGCAACGCCACGCAAGCGCGTCCCCTCCCGTTCTCTTTCCTCTCCTACGCTGCCCCCCTCTCGCATGCCTGTCGACCGCGTTCCCCCCTCGCCCTGTGAGAATTAACGGCCAGGCTAGAGGGAAGACAAGACGCGCGTAGCGTTCCTCTTCGCGTTCCACGACGCGAGGTCGGTAGCATGCCCAACGAGTGCCAACGGAACGCGATCGTGCAAGTGCTCCGGCTTCGCATCGCCGCATGGTCCCCTTTAGCGGGAAATGGTGTAATTTTTTTCGTGTTTGACTTAACACCAGATGTTGTTTATCGCTTGTCTATTAATTAGCTCTAATCAAATTTAGTATTTATACAAAGTAAATATGATTTACAAAACCCTTACGGAGTGTCTTTTGTCCACCTTCCATAAAATTAAATAGAGCCCGGGATCTATTTACTTGTTCGGAAGGTGGAAGTGTATGATGTATATGTGCCTATAAACTGTTTCAGCCTTTTTGACCAAAGACATATTTAATTAGCGCAAAAATACAACAAACAAAGTGAAGACAACAGACTGGACGCAGCGCTACGTCCTATCTATTAGCACTGCGTCCTGTCTGTTGTCTTCAGCTTCCCCGTTATTTTCTTGCGCTAATTAGTTATGTCTGTAGCCTTGTACGTATCAAATAGCCTAACTCGCTTCTCTAATAGCCTTTTTGAGCGCGCCCGCCAAGAATGTTCATTAATCGATTAATCGACGGAAATAACTTTTATTGATAGAGATTCATCGATTAATGGCTGAGGTTGTGAATGATTAATCGGTAATCGATTAGAAATATTAATCGACCATCCCTACTCCCAAAGGCTCAGTTATAGCTGGTATCCGCTCTTACATAGCAAGGAACGTTTTGCGAGTTTAGTATATCCTCATCTGGTTTCGCGCAACTAAATTCCATCTATTTCTTCGCAATCAGCCCGCAGACGATGACTTGCCGCTGTTCGCATGACTCGTTGATTACGCTTATATAACTCTTCGCGAAGGTTGTTTTATATATATGCGTCTGAAACACGCCGTCGAAAATCGTAAGCAGCACCCGAAAGAAAACAGAAAAAAATGTGTCACTCGCTTACGATCCCCCCCCCCCCCCCCCCCCAGCTTTTCTTACAGAGTTTCTCCGAGCCATTTGTTCTTTTATTCACTGTCCTACCCGCACTGTACATCAATATCTTGCCGGTGCGCCGTGGTTTTCAGGATAAAGGATCGGGGCAATCAATCAACTGTACGCCGATCGTGGGATTCCTTGCCTCAGGTTCCCGAAATGTGGTCGTAGGTAAAATGACCCGCTCTGAGAGCGAAGCGCAGGCCTCGTGTTTCTTTTTTCGGACCCACTGAGTTTCGTACAGAGATCGTAGTCAGCCTGGCGGCGGCAATCGTTCTTCCGCGCACAGAACCGCAAGATGTGCTTTTTTTTTTTTTTTTTGAAGGTGGCGTCGCTTTGTTACCAATTTTATGTGACGGGAGCTCGCTTGTGCTTCCTTGGTCTTTCTGAGTTGTTGTGAGAATGTTGCAGTAATGCTATATCTGTTTCATTGTCTCGCCATCTACATTATGTCAATAAAAAATAAATAAAAAACACGTGTGTTTTCGAATATGTTCAAGTCCGTGCGACTGCAGCACTTCAACGGCACACTTATACTAAACGTTGGAATTTTTATGCAGAAATTCAGCAGATCCTGTTACAAATCAGGTGGCGCACAATTGTATGCGACCTGATTTGTAACCAAAGCGCCTATTTTGAGATACAGTACAGTCAAACCCGACTCTATCGCACTCGGGTAAATTGAAGTACCCTTTATTCCGAGCTAGTTTGGAACACGACAATGCTTTAACGGCAATGTACATACAAGAAAATCTACGGCTACACTAAACAAAAGAAAAAAAAGCAGGAACACTTGATACATCGAACACAGGACAGTGTGAAACACTCCAAGACGTTGGCTTTCCCTCGCAAGATGTTGGCTTTTCCAACACGCAAGGGGGCTTTCCTGCATGCATTTGGGAGAGCGAGCGGCGTGATTAAAGAGGGCGTCGCGCGGAGCCAGTAGCACGCTGAGTACGATATCGAAGAACAAGGATGACATCAGAGCCAAGGCGGGACAACAATGGAAAACTGAGCACGTCCGCGATAGAAATAAGTAAGAGACGGTTAGAGTATTGGTGGCAGAAAAGTAGACATAAAGTACAAAAATAAATAATGGGGAAAAATAAGGTCATTCTGCCTTAAGAGGCAGAGAGATGGACCGTGAATTTATATATTTTTTTTGGTATAATAACGTAGATTTAATCAATGTAGATAAGGTATTAAGCCAACTTGAAACAAGGAAGTTTTTTTTTCGAGCCTGGTGGCAGACATGTCACCACCCCGTTATAAAGGGGACGCTCATAGCATCCATCCATCCAGAACCTATCGCTTGGAATCACATGCTTTGTCCCATGATTCCTCGTCATCGAGCCCATGACCGCGCCCATCGACCCGTCGTGCGCGGTCGCCATTCGCTTCTCTGCGACTCTCCGCCCGAGAGAACCTGCTGTTCTCCGCAAAGCTAGCGGTGATCAACACAATCGAACATGAATGAAATAAGCCTGAAGGTGCTGCTGCGCGCAGCATTCCAACAAGCACGTTGAGTACGATATCGAAGAACAAGGACGACATCAGAGGCAAGGAGGTCTAGAAGCCTCCGGAGCCCGACGAGTAAGCGCAGCTGCGTATGAAGATACCGAGATGCTGTTCACATCGATGCCGTATTTTCTCGCGTATAACGCGCCCCGGCATCTTCAACAAACCACGGGGGGGAAAAAAAAATCCCCGAATATTGTCGTGAAGCAACTTTCCTCGCAATATCGTGAATCAGTGCCGTAAAGCAAGCCTGCTTATGAGAAATAAGAGAAATCTGTGTTTAAATTAAACTCATACCTGGTCTCACAGAAACTCACTAGTGAACCATGGTACGATAGGAACGCCGTTTTGCGCCGAATATATTGGCGTGTCTTTGAAGAGAGAGAGAGAGGTGATAAAATGAGAGAGAGGCAGGGAGGTCAACCGCAATTCTAGCATCCGGTTTGCTACCCTACGCATACACAAGCACCCAGTATTACAACGAGCACTTCGTCGTACATGGTGAAAATTTGGCGCTATCTCCGTGGGTGAGACATGCAAGCGTTGCGATGTTCACTGAGGTAATTTTCGGTTGCGTGGAGTTATAGTTGCACTGTGATGTCAAAGCCCGCTGATCTGTGAAAATCGTGCAGACTTCACGTAGTATTGCGGTGCTTGTAGGAAGTTAACTACTGGGCCAGCTTGCTTGGAAAGGAGTCAAAAGCGCGGTTTAATAAAAGTACTGATAAGATGAATGCGTCGTGGTACGCAGCAGGTGGTTATGGGTAGGATGTCACGTGCAAGACCTCGAACCCCGTATTGTCATTAGGTGGCAAGAGAGGAATCAGCAGATAATGTAGCAGGGTTCATCAGAAGCGGGCTGTTTAATGGTGGAAGTAATTACATGTTATAATAAATTAAATGTTTAGTCTACGAATGGAAATAGCATGTACGGGCATCCGCGAAGACAGAGAAATCAGTGCGGAAGAAAACGAACAACACAAACGACACCAGCTAAAAGACAGCGTGTGCAAACACAGACGCAGGAGAGAAGTCAAGACACAACAAAACACTTCCGTCCTGTGCCTGTGTTTGCACGCCCTGTCATTTAACATGAACCAACTAGCTCAGCTACTTTTTATTCTAACCAGCCAAAAGGTCGCACATTCCACAAAAAGAAAGGCATTCGTTATATTCATCTGCGCATGCTCAGGAATGGTAGCTCCACACGTCAATCAGGGGCACGTGCAGGCCTACGCGAAATACATCTCATGTTACACGTGTTTATGTAAGATGCATTTGTATTTTTTTTTCATGCCTGTTAGTGTTCGTACGCCTTTTTTTCTGATATAACTAAAATCTTACAACGACTTCTTTTCTTTACCGAATTCGACTGATGATGCTAGAAAGGCAACTGTGGGTGATTGATCAGCGTCGACGAAAACAGCTCATAAGAATCGTGAATAGGAGGAATTAAAATACTTTGGCTCACCTAAAACCAGAATCTCATTATGAGGTGCACTGCAGTCGGCAGATCAGTACGGCCCTACACATAAATTCGGAACACGTGAGATTCTTCAACGTGCTGCCAGTGCAGTGTACATGAACTCTTTTTCGCCATTGATTTCGATCGGAATGCGTCTGCCGTGGTCGAGATTGCACGCGCTTACAGTGCGTCAGTTCCTGGTCGTACAGCGCTAGCACGTACAGCTGTGCTCTCATATACATATATAGATGAAAATCCAAGTCAAAAGGTTGGAACTCATTGCGCTGCGTTCTAATACACAGTATACATTCCACAGCAACCCGAATTAGTTTCGTTGCCAGGAAGTGCGCTGGACGTTTTCTATCCTGGAGTTCTTGCACCTCATCGGTGACGAGAACAGAACCATCGCTGATCTGTTAATCATTCTGCAGGGGTGCCTACATTTGGAATTGGACTTTTATCAGCATGTTCAAGGGATTGAAAATTCTGCATACAACAAACGAGTGGTGGGGCAGCACATACCCTCTATGTCGTTAAAACTCTCATGTACCGTATACGTGCCCGAACAAACAAACAAACAAACAAACAAACAAACAAACAAACAAACAAACAAACAAACAAACAAACAAACAAACAAACAAACACTTGTGGACAAGATAGCAAACCAAAGATTTCCAGGTTTAGTGTAAGGTACTACGCGCTTCCGCTATCTTTCAGCACCGGTTAAAGCGCTGCTAACGTCTGTTTAGCCGATGTTAAAACGATTTGAAAGCAGCGCGACAAAGCAATCGACAAGCGAATGGTAGCACTGCGGCAGCGCACGCTGCACTAAAGGCACGATATCTGCTGTTTGTAAGCGCGTGTTTTCCTATACGGAAAGCTTGTTTCCATATCCTAAACAGCGGAGTAGCGGATCTTCTTGTCGCCACCACATCAAGAAGAGTCACGTGACGCACCACCAGAAACGTCACGCATAGCACCGCCAAAACTTGAATGAGAGGCAAGGTTTCTGCATGGCGTTGCATAATTATCGCCATTTCGCCAGTGTCATTGGTTGGCCTGTGTCACTGGTGGATCAGTAACCCACGCCGTGCCGCTTCGCGGTTCTGACAATTTCGCCAGGGTCGCTATACTGCCGCAACCCGAGCCGGCAGCGACGTGACAGTCTACCAGTGACGTGACACGTGACGTTTCTTCTCAGGTCACGTGACTCTGCCGCATGTAACGCGCCTTACGATATGGAAACATGCATACAGAAAAGGGACTGTCACAGCGCGCTGAGTAGCTGTCAATGCAGATTACACAATAGAGTTTCCTATAATATATACGAGAGGGAACTCCGGCGCTGCGATAGTTCAGCCACCATGGAAATTATGCGGAGTACACGAATTTGCCTAATCTACGTGCTTGCGACTTCGAACGCACTTGTGGCTTTGTTTACTGTTGTGTTTTCGCGTTTGTCTCGGATAATGGACCCTTGTGCACATTGTGACCTGATTTGAACTTGCGAGCCTAAAAGGTCAAGGTGGTGAAGTGGAACCGCTGAACATTTGCTGAACTTCGTATTGCGACAAAGCGGCCGCAGACGACACGGAGTCAAACGAAGCCGAAAGAACGAAGCGTAGACAAATCAGTGTACTACCCATCATTCCCACGCTGGCTGAAGCGCCATGCGTTGCAGGTCCCATAGACGCTAGAGCCAGTTTTCCCTCTAGTGTATTACTACGAAACTCTATGAGTTACATCAGTCACGATGGATACATAGTGACCACGATCTGCCGTGTTTTATACTCGCTGCCTACGTCACGTACACCAACAAAGTCGAAGCTCAGCACTGGTCAATGGTTAACCATAAATCGAAGGTTTTTCTTTAGAAGAAGGAATGACTCGAAATGTTGCAAAAAGCATACGTTGTTCTTTGAGTTCTGAATTCACATATCTACCTCAGTGAAACATGAACACACATTATACGGAGGCCAGTTTTCTGCCTCCCCAGACAGGTTACACGCATTATAGACAGCTGGCTCGAAATATGCGGCTCAGAGAGGTCGAGCTTAGCATACATATGGGAAATATTTGGGAGAGTTGAACTTCTCCATAGCACAGTCCGGAAAAAAAGTGCAGTACGCGAATTTCTTACACTCACATTTATGAGAATATTTGGTATAGCCGGCTCTGGTGCACCTTCGCATTTTTTCGTATCTAAATACAAAAATAGTATTCTGGGTCATTTTTCTTCGTCTGAAATATTGCTGGTATTGCTGGTATTTAGCAACGTTACGTCTGTTAATGCGATCATTCAAGAATGTCGCCGCCTGGAACAGGCTAAAAGCAGACGCATCTCACATCAGTTCCAGCGCCTTCCGAATACTGCAGCGACGTCATCTTGCCTGGACTCGTATCGTCCTCCAGACACTTGCGATAACTTGACACGACTCGTCCGACGTGAACTTGAAGCAGCCGCTCCTGCTACAGTGCCACCACCGCACCCTGACCACTCTCCTTCAATCCCCTTGCCCCTAATTCAAGCAGTCGTGCGACAGGAAATTGCCAGCATGGGTATTTGCTCCATTTCGACGCCTCCCCGTACCGACTTCCAGCAACAATTCACGACTCCACGTCCATTCCCTTCTGGCTCTCCATCAACATTCCGCAATCCGTCCGCATGGCGAACACATGATGACAAGCCCATTTGCTTCTCTTGTCACCGTATTGGTCATGTTTCTCGCCATTGCAGAAGTCGCTGGGGTCCTACTACACAAACTTTCCAGCGTTCTTCCAATGGCCGTCCCGTTTATCGTCATGCGACCAGCCCAGACCACTTTGCCCCTCAGGAACCTGTGAGTGATCCCCGCTACTCCCGCTCACCATCGCCCCAACGTCGCCAGTCTCGTTCTCCCTAGCCCCGCCGACCACTTTCGCCCGCCTTCCCACGACGCTCCTCGACGGAAAACTAAATGTTGCAGCCCCTGGAGGTGGCGCTGCATCAATGGGACTGACCGAAAATCCTCTATTGACCATACAGACGAAATAGAACCTTATCGATGTACAAGTGGACGGTGTGCATGTGACTGCTCTTATCGACACTGGGGCTCAACTTTCCGTCGTGACCACTGATTTTCGCCGAAAGCTCAAGAAAGTCCTCACACCTGCGACGACTAAGTTCATCCGTGTTGCCGACGGGGGAACAGCATCTGTCGTTGGAATGTGCTCCGCTCATGTAAGCATCGCTGATCGCCACACAGTTGTTCTCTTCGCCGTCCTTGAAAAATGCCCACATGACGTAATCCTAGGCCTCGACTTCCTGTCCGCACATTCTGCCCTCATTGACTGTTCGGCCATTACACTCCGTCTTCACTTGCCCATAACAGACCCTGCTGCACCACGGCCGAGTCGCCTCTGCACTGCCCGATATGTTCGCCTTCCAGCCCAAACACTGACCTACGTCGAGTTCGTATCAAGACACCAGTTCCCTACGGCGACTATGTGCTGACACCTATCACCGATGTCCTCATCAGCCGCGGCATTACATTACCGCACACCGTTCTGTCTGTCTCAGGGAACTTCACGTGCCTTCCAGTTGTCAATTTTAGCTTGACACCTCAAGTGCTGCCGCAAGGCATCTCTTTGGCATTGCTGTCCACCTTAGAAGACAACGCAGTGAATGCTTTCACGGTGGCCACTCCTTCCGACACCTCTGCCCAGCACCAATCCAATACTTGCCCCGACAGCGCAATTAAGTCGATGATTGCTTCTGATTTAACACCGCAGCAGACTGACGACCTCCACCGGGTTCTACTGTCGTACATCGACGTTTTCGATCTCGGCGGCCGTCCATTGGGGCAAGCTACTGGTGTGACGCACCGCATAAACACCGGTGATGCGCCTCCTATCCATAGGCGTCCATATCGCGTGTCGGCGACTGAGCGTCAAATTATCCAAGATGAGGTCGACAAAATGCTCGCCAAGAACATCATTGAGCCATCCTGCAGTCCTTGGGCGTCCCCTGTTGTACTCGTCCGCAAGAAAGACGGCACATCGCGTTTCTGTGTCGATTATCGACACCTAAACAGAATTACAAAAAAAGACGTGTACCCTCTGCCACGAATAGATGACGCCCTCGATTGCCTCTATGGTGCCCGCTATTTTTCCTCCATAGACCTACGTTCCGGGTACTGGCAGATTCAGGTGGATGACATGGATCGTGAGAAAACGGCATTTATCACACCTGATGGCCTATATCAATTCAAGGTCATGCCCTTCGGCCTTTGTAACGCTCCAGCCACCTTTGAACGAATGATGGACTCTCTGCTCAGAGGCTTTAAATGGTCCACCTGTTTGTGCTACTTGGACGATGTCGTTGTTTTTTCACCTACATTTGAGGCTCATATAGAGCGCCTGTCAGCCGTCTTAGATATCTTCCGTCGCGCTGGCCTGCAGCTGAACTCGTCACTTTGGCCGTCACCAAATTACAGTACTTGGCCATTTAGTAGACGCTAACGGCGTACAACCAGACCCAGCCAAAATTAGCGCAGTCAAAAACTTTCCTGTACCACGATCTGCAAAGGATGTTCGCAGCTTTCTCGGACTGTGCTCTTACTTCCGACGCTTTGTGAAAAATTTTGCAGACATAGCGAGACCCCTTACGCAGCTCCTCAAACAAGACGTCCCGTTTTCATGGAGCTCAGAAGAGGCCTCTGCGGTCTCCAATCTCATCGCGCTCCTCACTACTCCTCCGATTTTGGCCCACTTTGACCCTGCTGCCCCTACTGAGATCCGTACGGATGCAAGTGGCCATGGCATCGGCGCAGTGCTAGCTCAACGCCAACGTGGCCATGACTGCGTTATTGCATACGCCAGCCGCCTGCTATCAGCCCCTGAACGCAATTATTCCATAACAGAGCGCGAGTGCTTGGCTCTTGTTTGGGCGGTCGCGAAATTCAGGCCATACCTCTATGGACGCCCATTTTCGGTAGTTACCGACTACCACGCGCTCTGCTGGCTGAACTCCCTCAAAGATCCCTCAGGGCGCCTTGGTCGCTGGGCTTTGCGTCTGCAGGAATTTTCTTACTCGGTCGTGTACAAATCTGGTCGCTTGCACCAGGACGCCGATTGCCTCTCCCGGTACCCTGTCGACGATCCTGATGACAGTGACGCCAACACGGTGCCCTCCATCTTCTCCATGTCCGCCTTCAGTCACATTGCGGAAGAACAGAAACGGGACCCACTGCTGCTTGACATCATCAGCCGCGCGGAATCTTCCCCAAACGACGCCTCCGTCCGTCGCTTTGTACTTCAAGAGGGCGTCCTATACCGCCGCAATTTCCGACCTGACGGGCCTGACCTTCTTCTTGTCGTGCCTAAGCATTTACGGCGCAGTGTCCTCGCTGAACTTCACGATGCGCCCACAGCTGGACACCTTGGCGTATCTCGTACGTATGAGCGCGTACGGCGACGTTTCTTCTGGCCAGGCCTTGCTCGCTCGGTACGCCGATACGTCGCTGCGTGTGAGTTATGTCAACGTCGCAAAACACCGTCGCTGCTACCTGCTGGCTATCTTCAACCAGTAGACATACCCACGGAACCGTTTCACCGCGTTGGGTTAGACCTGCTTGGTCCTTTTCCCGCATCAACATTGGGAAACAAGTGGATAGCAGTGGCTACTGATTATGCTACGCGCTACGCTATTACGCGAGCTCTACCAACGAGTTGTGCAACCGACGTTGCTGACTTCCTGTTACGGGACGTTATACTGGTTCACGGTGCCCCAAGACAACTGCTCACCGACCGTGGCATTTCGTTTCTCTCTCAAGTAATCGCCGACATCCTGCGTTCATGTTCCACGCAGCACAAAGTGACCACTGCTTACCACCCTCAAACCAACGGCCTCGCGGAACGGTTCAATCGCACGCTTACGGACATGCTCGCTATGTATGTGTCGCCGGACCACCGAGACTGGGATATTGCCCTACCCTACGCAACTTTCGCGTATAACTCCTCGCGCCACGACACAGCAGGCTTTTCACCTTTCTACCTATTGTACGGAAGAGAGCCGACATTACCACTGGACACCATCATTTCATCCAGTACCTCGTCCACCAGCGAGTATGCTCATGACGCTATCGCGCGAGCCGATCATGCCCGTCAGCTCGCTCGCGCTCGCATGACGGCGTCGCAGAGCAATCAACGACGTCGGTACGATGCCTCACATCGAGACGCACATTTCGTTCCCGGTACCCTTGTGCTACTCTGGTCCCCTAATCGTCGAGTGGGCCTATCTGAAAAACTTTTCTCACGTTACACGGGACCTTACCGTATAGTGCGTCAAGTAACACCTGTCACCTATGAGATTGGCCCCATCTGTCCCTCGTCATCTGTCGTTCGGTCCAGTGATGTTGTTCACGTCTCACGGCTCAAGCCCTACAACACGGCTTCTGAAAACGACCTTTAAAGCTCCGGGACGGTGCTTCCGCCGCCGGGGGTCATGCTACGTACCAGTGGCATCGTGGTCCACAAGACGAAGAAAAGGACGACAATAAGATAGACTGGCGCGAGCTGTTCCTATCAGCAGCGCTGCTCGGTGAACCACTTGCAAATACATCTGTTGCTAGTCCTTCGAGTCTCTGTTTATATTCCCCGTAACAATATTATCTGATGTCACCAATTACGATTGCCGATCAATAAATGTGTCCGATGCTTTCAACTATTTTTCCCAGGCACTGTAGATTACATTCGAAGCCAAACCAAGGTAGCGACATGACGTTTCAGGTATTTTTATAGCGAGGTATAGTTAATACAAAGGATAAAGAAATTTCGCCTTATTAAGGCAATACGCGCCCCTGGACACTTTGGTGATAGTGTGGCTGATCTTGTATAATAGTTCAGCCCTTTGTAATGAGTTCGCAGCTTTCAGCCACTACTCGTTACGCAATTCAAATGGTGTGACTCTTGGTGCGATATTGCGCTTCATTCCATTGTGAACGTGACTCGTTGCCCGACATGATGAATGCAGAGGGTATATTCCAAGGTCACGATATAATTATGAGGGCTCTGGAAATTTTGACCACCTGGCGGCCGGAATTCGTTCCCGCGACCTTGGGGTCAGCGGTCGTGCATTATAACCATTAGATCAACGTGGCGGCTTTGTACGCCACGACAGGAGGGGCTTTTCTGTGCCTAAACGATAAGGTTTTACACGAATACTTGGCCACGAAGGAGTTAGAAAGACTTCCCTCCGCGCGCGCGCGCACGATCGTTTAGTGTGCAGCGCCGCCCTATAGACCGGCGGCGCGCGCCGGCCCGTGTGTCGCGACCAACGGGCTCAGACTGGCGCCGGCAGTGATGGCGTGCGCTCCGATGCGCTCCACCTCTTCCATCGGCGCTGTGACGGCGCCGGCCGCGGACGGCGCGAGCGCCGGGCGTTCATCCGGACGCGTAGAGTTCCCGCGTACCACCGCCCAGGGAAGTGACACCGGTGTCCCGCGCCGGACCTCGCTGCGGCCCCTCGCGCAATCGGCCTGATTGTCTATACGTGTGAGGTGCGAGTTCGATAATCTTTCGCACGTTGCATCCCAGGTGTTGCTGGAGCCATGGATTTGCAACCTCCGGGCATCCGACTCGTCAGGCTACTGTTGCTCGCACTTGCTATCGGTGAGTCGTATCCAGGACATTCGTCGATTGATATCATTTACTTCAAATACTAGCGTAAGCTAGTATTTTGCTAGTATTTTGTGATCCCGTACCAACTAGTATTTAGTGATCCCATTTCAACGCTTGTTACTAGCGTAAGTAAAGTGCTGTAAAAAAAGTGATAAAAATGCTCTTTTTTTCCTTCAAATTCTAGCGTAAAGACGACCTTGTCAAGTAAAAAAATTGACTCGCGATAACATATTGGGATATGTGCTTTTGGGACAGAGCAGAACAAAAAGTGCCCCATGCTAAAAGCGTATTCACGCATGCCACCCTTGTCGATACGTTTGTTAAATTATTCAACGAAGCTCTGACAGCTTTTGTGACTGGATAGCAGCAACGTCTTTTTTTTAAGAAAGACAATAAGGATGTCGCACATCATTACGCTTTCATCTATTTTCTTTTTAGTGACTGAGTTTCAGTAGTTGGAAACAGCATAATGCCCTGTTTTTCGGCAACACGGTAGGAATGCCGGAATCGTAGGTGCTATCAAGTGTGCTGATCATGCGCGGTTGGTGTGTCAGTCAAATTAAATCAGCTCCAACAGCGTCTACGGATGCAAGCAACTAAAATGAGGTACACGTTTATTTACTCGATTTATTCCTTTCTTCTTTTTAGCGGCCTAACTTTTATAATTAAGCAGAATAAATAAATGGATTACAGCAGAACATGGCGCCGAGCACACATTTAATAAGACAAAAAAAAACATATCGCGCTGCAAAAGCGTCACCTGTGCGAGAGGAACTCGTAAGGTGGATAAACGGATAAAAAAAAAAACGTCGCTACAAGAGAAAGAAGCCCACCTTAAATGACAAAGGCTTAAGGTACAAAGGCTATGCATGCAGAAAAAAAAAAGCTCGATTTCTTCAGTAACGAAATTTGAAAACTTAATTAAATGCAACGTCCGATATCAGTCACGGATCGAAAACGCCGCATTAACTTCATATAGCGGCATTGCAATATTATACAACTCGCTTCCCAGAACTCCTTTAGAGCAACAAGTGTGTGTTCCTGAATGTCAGTTGCTCACCACTGACCCAGCAACTGCACTCTTCTCATTAGTCATCCATCAGAACTCGCTAATTTAGGCACCACTCGGCACTTGCTTCAACACCTCTTTACCATTTCTAAACAGGATGTGCGTGCGATTTCTATTTTTTAAATTGCGCTTATTAGCCCAGTTGACTTTGGCCGTAGGCAAGGAGTTATGCAGTAGTTCTTGAA
Source organism: Rhipicephalus sanguineus (assembly GCF_013339695.2). Classification (NCBI taxonomy): domain Eukaryota; kingdom Metazoa; phylum Arthropoda; class Arachnida; order Ixodida; family Ixodidae; genus Rhipicephalus; species Rhipicephalus sanguineus. The sequence goes on along the minus strand of NC_051180.1, from coordinate 144,816,057 downwards.
ACCGTAAGACTTTATGTCATTGATGTTAATGATATCACTCTTCGAGACAATCTCTTCATTATTATTTTTATGGTAGCGGATTTAACGCCGCGTGAAAGTAATAGTGAAATTCAAACAAGACCAAAGTTTGGGAGAAGGAATCTTGAAGGGATGAGAGATCGTCGAACGTGGAACCTGGAGCAATCACCTAAAGCTAAATATTATTATTAATCCCCTCAAAAATAGAAAAAAGTTATTTTAATTTTGTTGACCCCCTCCCCATTGCCCCCCAAGAGCACCGAAAAGCTCACTAAAGGTAGGCAGCATGGCCGTCTCTGCACTCGCCCTTCCCCACCGATGGAACTCACTTGTTGTAAACAGGCTTGTAGCATAGCGCAGAAATAAACCAATGCAAAGTTGAAGTAACGCACTATGCTACAAACCAGTTTACGATGAACCAACCAGCCAATGTTGGTACCCTCTTGACTTGTTATGAGTCCCCCCCCCCCTTTCTCTTCGGTAATATATCCTAGCTGGGCCTCGTTTATGAAACACGTCAAGCTCTCAAAATCCATAAGAAAGTCGAGGGATAAGGACAAGCTTGGTGTGATAATGCGGGCCTAACATGCTGCCATCGTGGTTCTGATAATATCCGGTGCGTGTGCGCACTGTTCGGGGCGCCGTCAATTGAAAAGAACGCAGTCAGGCGTTGCTCGGTTCCAGAGCTCTAAAAACGGCTTCTTGGCAAACACCCTTCTCCTTTGGCTTAGTAGAACCGAACATTGACCTAGTTGCTGTTGGCTGGGCCATGTGTACTGTGGGGGCTTTACACGTGATGCAGTGCGAAGGTAAAGCACACGCAAAGCGCTATAGATACACGTGTCGCGGTCGTGTTTACGCCACGTCTACCCTTCTGTACGTCATTCCCGTAGCCAGGGGGGTGCCCTAGCCCCCTCCCCCCCCTCCCAACATGTTGACGGAGGGGGCTTGTTTACCGAAAGTAAATAATGAAGATAGCTGTATTTCTCAAACAGTCAAGGCCTTCAGCAAGTGCCCCCCTCCCTGAAAAGACTTCCTTGCTACGGGCCTGCTGTGCGTCATACCCTTCTGTGACCTTCACTGAGCCTACTTTCGCTATGTGTGTGTGTGTGTGTGTGTGTGTGTGTGTGTGTGTGTGTGTGTGTGTGTGTGTGCGTGTGTGTATGTATGTATGTATGTATGCATGTATGTATGTATGTATGTATGTATGTATGTATGTATGTATGTATGTATGTATGTATGTATGTATGTATAAATATCGTGCACATTTACTTTAGAAACCCAATATTTTTCGTAATGCACCAGCCTAGCAGTGCGAACGCACAGCACGCGCGCTTGCGCAAGTGTTGCAGGCGCACCGAGCGAAACTCAAGTCTCGTTCGTAAGCGTTCTTTGCTTATTGGCCAACCAACTTCGCTAATGATATGTCTTGCGTAAGGATTCTTTCGCACAAAAAAGCGTAATTTTAGAGTAGGACGTTTTTCTGAATATCGCCTACAACCAAAGCTTTATCGCGCACAAGGCAGTATACATGCGCTCATGGATCATGAATGAGCGTGGGGACAACAGTTCTAAGTCGGTACACCTGACGAGCTTTGATGGTAAGTCAGCGCTTATTCTGTCTGTGTCCTGTGAGGCCGCACCGGGCCGTAATCACGAAGTTTCTCGTTCGTAAGCGTTCTTTGCAATTTGCCATCCGGCTCTACTAATGATACGTCTTGCGTCAGGGTTAGCATTATATTTAAGTTCCCTTACTCTAGAGTGGGACGAATTTATGAGTGCGGTTCGGTCTGCTGTATCAACCTAACGCTGTTGCACAGCGGGCGAATGACGTACCTCCTCTTGCACTAGGTGCGGGTGACGCAGTAGCTCTAACCACGGGCTTGAATTCATACTTTTGCTAGCTCGACTTCAGGAAAAGTCGCTCAGGTACGTTATTTGCCGCATTAACATAGGAGTTGATGGTGGATTATGGACGACACCACCGTGGACGACATCATCAAAGAGTGCCGCCGGTTCGAAGAACTGAAGAGTCGCCGCATTGCCCAGCATTTCGTGCGACTTCCGAACACGGCCGCTACATCATCTTGCGAGGACCTTCAGCCGCCATGCGGTCAACCGCCTACCAACGAGAGCGTAGTTCGCATCGTGCGCCAAGAAATCGAGGCGGCGTCGCCACCATCTTTCCTGACGCGGCCATCTGATGATCCTCGACCAACGATCTCGTTGATCCAGCAGGTTGTGAGGGAAGAGCTTGCAAATGTCGGACTGCAGCCGGTGTGTTCGTTGACGGAACCTCGTGTCAGTTCCATAACGCCTCCTCGTGCACCGGAAATGTTTCGCCGCTATCGTGACCCTGCCCAGTGGAGAACGCAGGACGACAAGCCGATCTGCTTTCGTTGCCACGGTGTAGGACATATTTCTCGCTACTGTCGTTCTCGCACCTTTCCATCTCGCTCGTTTTCTGGCTATCGACGTGACGACAACCACCGGCCCCTGCAGTTTCCCGCTCGTGACGGTGGACCATACGCTGAGGCTCCTGCGACATCGGTCCGACGCTCCAGCCGTTCGCCGTCCCCAAGCGATCGTCGCTCCCGGTCACCTCAGCCCCGTCGCCATTCGTCGCCCCGCCCTACTGGACGCCCGTACTCGGAAAACTGAACAATGCAGCTCCCGGAGGTGACGCTGCATTCGACCCCCGACCTGAAAACCCTCTGCTGACCCTCACTACGGACCAGAACCTGCTTGCTGTGGAAGTGGATGGCCTACCTGTACTGCCCTCATTGATACCGGCGCACATATTTCTATTATGAGCTCTGATCTCCGTGCACGATTACATAAGGTCCTTACGCCGCCAGAGTCCCTATTTGTACGTGTCGCTAGTGGAGGAACTCCGGCTGTACTCGGAATGTGCACGGCACGTGTGAGGTTCTCCGACCGCCAGACGTCCGTTCTGTTTCATGTTCTCGCTCATTGTCCACATGATGTCATCCTCGGACTCGATTTCTTGTCTGACCACTCTGCTGTCATTGACTGCTCGACCGGTGTTGTACAACTTGACTTGCCTGCGTCCGCCGACGTGTCGGAGGTGGTTCAGACCAAACTTTCGTGTGCTGAGGCTATTCGTCTGCCACCACAAGCCCTAACTTGCGTCGCTGTTGAACCCTATCCCAATGTACCGGATGGTGATTACGTGGTTTCTCCTTCTCCCAGTGTTCTACTGGCCCGCAGCGTCTCCTCTCCGTACACAGTTGTAACTGTTACAGCGAACAAGACGTGCCTTCCTCTTCTGAACTTCGGATTCAGCCCTCAAGTCCTACCACAAGGCATTGCTCTTGCTACTCTGTCACCGTCGCACGAGTGCCAGATCTCATCGGTGTCACCTGAACTGCCCGTTGTCGTCTCTCCGAACCCGCATAGAGTCGACGCAGTCACCTCTTCTACACTGCACAACAACCTCACCAAGATGATTGCCTCAGAACTTTTGCCCTCTCAAGTTAAAGACCTCAGTGATCTCCTTATGGTCTACTCTGACATATTTGACTTCGACGGTAGGCCCTTAGGTCAAACCTCGCAAGTCAAGCACCGCATAGATACCGGTGATGCAGCTCCAATTCACAGGCGTCCTTACCGAGTTTCACCATCAGAGCGCCAAGTTATTCAACAGGAGGTCGACAAGATGCTCACAAAAGGCATTATTGAGCCTTCTTCGAGTCCGTGGCTTCCCCTGTAGTCTTAGTTAAAAAGAAAGACAACACCTGGCGTTTCTGCGTGGATTATCGGCATTTAAACAAGATCACCAAAAAGGATGTCTACCCGCTTCCTCGTATCGATGATGCCCTGGACTGCCTTCATGGTGCTACCTATTTTTCTTCGATAGACCTACGCTCTGGTTACTGGCAAATCGCCGTAGACGACCTTGACCGTGAGAAGACTGCCTTTGTAACGCCTGACGGTCTCTACCAATTCAGAGTCATGCCGTTCGGCTTGTGCAATGCGCCGGCCACGTTCGAGCGGATGATGGACCGCTTTTGCGCAGCTTTAAATGGTCTATCTGCCTGTGTTACCTGGACGACGTCATTGTATTGCCCCCACCTTTGAGTCTCACCTCGACCGACTTTCGTCCATTCTTTCAGTGTTTCGTGCGGCTGGGCTACAACTTAATTCATCGAAATGCCACTTTGGCCATCGCCAAGTTGCTATTCTCGGGCATCTCGTCGACTCATCTGGCATCCGACCCGATCCCGACAAAGTTCGCGCTGTCCTCGATTTTCCCGTTCCAACTTGTGCTAAAGACGTTCGAAGTTTTGTGGGCCTATGCTCATATTTCCGACGATTCGTCAGAAACTTCGCAGATATTGCCCGCCCCTCACTGATCTTCTCAAGAAAGATGTGCCATTTTGGTGGGGTCCTGACCAGGCCAGTGCTTTTTCCCGCCTCATTACGCTGCTCACCACACCGCCGATCCTCGCCCACTTCGACCCGTCTGCTCAAACCGAGGTCCGCACAGACGCTAGTGGTTACGGCATTGGCGCTGTGTTAGCCCAGCGTCAATCCGGTCATGATAGAGTTCTTGCGTATGCCAGCCGGCTCCTCTCCCCTGCCGAACGCAATTACTCTATTACTGAGCGCGAGTGCCTGGCGCTTGTATGGGCAGTTGGTAAATTCCGCCCCTATTTATATGGTCGACCTTTCACCGTTACCACAGACCACCACGCTCTATGCTGGCTTTCAGCACTCAAAGATCCAACAGGGCGCCTAGCTCGTTGGGCTCTGCGCCTCCAGGAATTCACGTACACAGTGGTCTACAAGTCCGGCCGTCTACATCAAGACGCCGACTGCCTTTCTCGGTACCCCGTTGCCGATCCAGACCACGTAACGGATGACACGTCCATCTGTATCTCCTCGCTCTCTGCTTTCGGCAACATCGGTGACGAGCAACAGCGTGACGCGTCCCTACGAGATATAATCACCCGCCTGAATACTGACTCGACGGACAGTTCGCTTCGCATGTTCGTCATCATAGACGGTATCTTATACCGCCGGAACATGCGCCCAGTGGGGACAGGAACTACTAGTTGTAGTACCCACTCATCTCCGCTCGACCGTACTTCAGCAACTACATGATGTACCAACGGCCGGCCACCTTGGTGTTGCCAGAACGTACGACCGTGTCCGCCGACGCTTTTTCTGGCCCGGCCTCTACCGTTCCGTACATCGTTATGTCGCTTCTTGCGAGTCGTGCCAACGCCGGAAAAGGCCAGCTGTACACCCCGCCGGGCTCCTTCAACCCATAGACATACCTTCTGAGCCTTTTTTTCGTGTCGGCCTCGACCTTCTGGGACCTTTCCCACTTTCTCACAACGGTAACAGATGGGTCGCCGTCGCTACGGATTATTCTACCCGTTTTGCCATTACGAGACCTCTCCCGAGCAGCTGCGCTACAGACGTCGCCGACTTTTTGATACAAGACGTCATCTTACATCACGGCGCTCCTCGTCAACTCATCACAGACCGAGGCCGCTACTTTTTATCCAAGGTAATCGAGGACCTACTTCGCTCTTGTGCAACCAAGCACAAGCTTACAACGGCCTATCATCCCCAAACGAACGGACTCACAGAACGTTTTGAATCGCACGATCACTGACATGCTCGCCATGTATGTCTCGACTGATCATCGCGACTGGGACATTGCTCTACCCTTTGTCACTTTCGCTTACAACAGCTCGCGCCACGACACTGCTGGATATTCTCCCTTTTACCTCTTGTATGGAAGAGAACCGACCTTGCCGTTCGACACGCTCGTACCCATCCCTGACCACATCTCCACCGAATATGCTCGCCACGCTATCAGCACAGCCGAAAAGGCCCGTCAGATCGCCCATCGACGCCTTTCGGACTCGCAACTCAGCCAGAAACATAGATACGACAGTTGCCACCGGAACGTTCGCTTCAATCCGGGTGACCTCGTTCTCCTGTGGTCTCCGTCTCGGCATGTTGGCCTGGCCGAAAAACTTCTGCCCAAATACTCCGGCCCCTACCGTGTGCTACGCCAGGTGACTGAGGTTACCTATGACATCGCCCCTCTGGACCCTACGGCGCCCTCTACGTCTTCAAACGTCGTCCACGTCGCTCGCCTGAAGCCGTACCTTTCGCCCACCACCTCAGGCGCCGAGTCGGCGCTTTCGCCGCCGGAGGTCGATGTAGCGGGGTTGCAGCTATGACTATGGTGAGGTATGGCGAAGAAGAGGCAGACGACGTGTCGGTGTGCTGGTAGTAACAACCGCCATCTTGACTGCTGGACCATCCTACACTGTAAATAAGCTATAAATATATTCGCAACAATATGAGACCCCTTTAAACCTCGTGCTCGAACCCGCAGATTTTTTCGAAAGAATACCTCTTTGAACCTCACTAGGGTGTGGTATGTGAGCTCTGGCTTGAATAGTGCCGAAACCTGTGACGAACAAGCGAGCACGGTTGGAGCCCCAGCTCACCTCGGGTGCACTAGACTGTGCTTTCAAGGGCTCGCTCATGCGAACGATGACCCATTCTTCGTTTGCTCTCATGGGTCTTGTTTTTAACATATGATCGGCGCAAGGTGCCATCTGATATTAGGCGGTGGTGTTGTAACTGTGCGGGTACCGTCGAAAGCAGACCAACTGTGTAGGTGGTTACCAATGGACGGGCTACACTGCTGACGCATCCACTGGGAAACGATGTGGTTACTTCGAATGATTTGATTACAGTTTGATTGTGGATCCCGCAGTCGCTCTGAGTGCACTCGCGGCTTCATATAAAGTTTGATTATATCGATGCTATATATATATATATATATATATATATATATATATATATATATATATACATACACACTGAAGAAGCTTTTTCAATGAGCCAAACGTACTTGGAAAGCGAAGAGGCACAACTCATCGGTTATCTTAATTTTATTTGCCAACTGTTTCCACAGGTGAACTGTACTTCGTCAGGGATTATGAGAAAAATGGGGAAATTCTCAAAAATAAGGGAAATTAATACATGCTGCTTTCATAATTACTTTTTTGTAGCGGCGCACCAGAACTCAAGATGACTAGAAACATCAATTACGGCAGTAATTAAGGAAATTAGATTGATATATTTGATAAACACCACCTATCATTCAGCTTCTAGCAATGTATGGTTACAAACTTGGTCATTTGCATAAACTCGGTTTATTGAGAAGTAATGATGCCATTACACGCCTAGCAAGGCTAGAGAAAAATGTCCGTGCTTATACTGTACACCATCCTGACGCCTGGTATATGTCTAAGTGCAGAACCAGTTAAGGAAATCAAATGGTAAAATTTCAACTGCCTACACTTTTGGACAGCATAATAAAAGAAGTAAAATTAACATAGTAGTATAGCAGCAAAAGAACTGCGTTTAGTATTTGTAAAATGGTGTGATACGGCGACTGCCTTTTTTTCTCTTTATGCTTTCTTTATGATGCCCCCCTTTATTTCTAGCGACGTTTTGAAGCTCGTATATCTTCCTCTTAATAGGTTGTACTCACTTAGCCGCACGTTTATATGTCACCCGGTATATTGGGGAGTGAGAGCCGATCAAGCTGTCCTCACAGCTTTTACCTGTCCTCCTTGTAACTTTTTATTGTTGCGGAATAAAATTTTAATAAGATTTCAATTTTCGGATGCGTTTCTTGAAACACCCTACGTACCAAAGTTGAAATGGCATGGAATCACTGCGTGACGATCATAAATGACAGGCCATGCCATCGATGTCCCGTACGTGAAGATATATATCGTGGTCTTCGAGCTCTGGCGGCCTTTTTCGGTAACTTGACCGAAATTTGGTGGGGCGTGACACCAGTATATTGCGAACATGAATGAGTGATAATGACAGGACTATCATGTCATGTACGTCATTACAGACATCGCAAGGTATTGGTCCTCTAGCGGCATCAACTTGACGTATATCAAAACTGCCAAGGCATGGCATGTCTGTGCGACGAACATAAATTACAGGTCATGACTTGATTATCACGTCATGCATGTTGTGACTTACATGGCAAGGGCTTGGTGCACTCGTGGTGGTTTATTCAACTTTGTATATGCCAAAATTAACATGACGTGACATTTGTGCATGTCACTAATCCCGTTAATGGGGACGGCAATCGCCGGGCGGATTCTAAGGGCTGGCGTCACGGCCCTCCGAAAGCGCACCACGAAAGCGCGGACAATTTAGAGTTGGTCCTTTGGTGCGCCAGCGAACGCCGGTTGTGGTCCAAAGACCGAGTCAGAGCCGAGAGTCGACAACACAAACGAAAACGAAATATATTCTCAGTTAAGGCAATACAAATCATACAAACGCATGCACACTCGGCTGGTACCAGTTACAACTTCACAATATAACTCAGATGGTGTTTACACAACGGGAGCTAAACAAACAGATCACACGCTATAAATGCAATCGCATGCATTACAACTATTCAATGACCGTTGAAGTCCTGAATATACAAGGGCGTATCCAGTCCGCATTACTTGGACGGTAATAGAATGCTTCTCTTCAAGGAAACACTCACGCCAGCTCCAGCGTTGATCGTCGTAGCTCAACCGTCGTCGTGACTTGTCACGGCTCACACGGTGTCGTCATCGGATTCTTCCAGATCGACGAGCGACTGACCGCACACCATCATAAACACGTCTTCTTTGGCTAACGGAGCCACACTTAGCGTAACTTCACCATATCCGGGCCGACTGACTCGCTCACTCCTTCGCTGACTGTCTCCTTCCTGTCTGCACTGACTCCCTCAATGACTGCACTACTGACTGACTGCCTCAGGGTTGCCGTTGGGGAGATTTGAAAAGGAGCCAGAATTCACGCTAAAAGTAGCCAAAGTAGCCACATCGTTTAACGTTATCGCCAAACTTGTAGCCAAATGGCAGAAAAGCGGTATTATGAAAAGAATTTTTATCATTGAACAATATATAATACCATTTTGTGTCATCAATAAAATAGCATACGAGCACAGTTATTTTCTCGTTCATGCTTGGTCTACAAGCTGTAAGCAAGTTGCAAATAAATGAACATATTATAAGTTCCGTGCACCTGTATACGTTCTATATAGAATAGATATAGTAATTGCCAGAGAGACAGTAAGATTGAAACATTCCAGCCAACCAGTCAGTAGGAATACTAATGGTAGAAGAAGGTTGTGCTTGAAGTCACAGTCACAGACTTCAAGCACGACCAGCTTCAAGTAGCGATATCCGCTTGAAGATGACCGGTCGAGCTTCATTTTGTAGCGGATCTCTGTGTCTGTCAAGTTCACCCGAAAACACGCGCCGTGCATCAGCACTACAAAACTGGCTCGTAGCGTCAGCATCGATGGCGGGCAGCGTGAACAGCCTGCTAGCCACGCGTTCGCCAACATGCGCGCAACTTCGTCAGTTTGATCTTAGCCAAAAGGCATACTTAAATTTCATCTTTAATTTGTAAGTTATATTTCCAATTTCTTAATTTTATTTAAATTCATAAAACCACCGAATTCATGGCCTATCCTCCATAGTGGGTGTGAGACACTGACTAGGCGAACAAGAACTTCATCATTCCGTCTCGGCAGGCGCACCGCGCGTTGCGTTCAGGTGCCTCGATGAGCACCAGACTCATGGCGGGGTTAGGACACGCGCTTACACTGGCTGACGCGTCAGAAAAGCTTGGAAACAAAGGGTAGTCGTCAGGCTTGCTCGGTATTCTATCTGCAGATAATGAGAAAAATGGCTACTGAATGCGCTAAAATAGAGGTTCAAAGTAGCCAGAAAGTAGCCATGGCGCCAACCTGAAATTTTTGCCGCCAGACTGGGTCGTAAAGTAGCCAATTTGGCGCAAAGTAGCCACCAACGGCAACCCTGGACTGCCTGTCGTCGATTGCACGCTTTTATCCCTTCTCCCCCGGTTTCTAGAAGCGTCGGGATGTTTCTTCGGCGTGCAGTACAGCTAAGCCTGGGGAAAGGGCGAGAGCTTTCTCGTAGGTTCGAATCGCGGCGGCATCGCTCGCGGATGCGTCACCCCCTCCTTCTAGAAAGATCCAGGCCCTGCCGGGCGTTCGATCGTGTTTACGGCGTCTGGCACGGGTGGGTGAGGAGGATGCGGCGCGCCGGCGTCCTTTGATGCTTGTTTTTTCGTTGTTCGCGCTTCTTGGTCGCGCAGCTGCTTGAAAGCGGCCTCGCGCGCGCTTTATTACGCTAATTTGTGACAGTGCATGACAATCTTGAACTACAGATCGCTTCTCGGCCTCTTGGCTAAGATCGTTTGCAGATACAACATGAATAGCATGACACGCGCGTCACGTAGGTCACAGCATGAATGAAAAGGTGCCATCGTGATGTTATGGTGGTCGTTTCATTACCTTGCTATGTACTAAAATGGGCGTCAAATGACCAGCGTGTATGAAATAATGAACATGACATTAATGTTCATGCCATGTAAGTCATCTGTTAACATGGAAAACACAAATGACATTACGCAGTCGTCGCGAAGCCGCCGCGGTGGTTTCATTAGGATGGTGCAAATTAGAATGTACTCATGCGTGACAGACATGCGATATTCCATCACTTGTCATGGAATGAATGACATGACTTCTCTCAATCGACGTGACTTGTGCAGTTCCTCGCCAGGGTTACTGTTAGTGGCTGCATTGCACCACATTGGCTACTTTACGACCCCGTATGGCGACAGATATTTAATGGTTGGCTCCACTGCAACTGAACTTCTATTTTGGCGAATTTTAGTAGCCATTCTTACTTTTTGCATATGCAATGCCAATATGATGAAGACGAACTGTTGTTTAGAATCTTTTCTTTCGTGTTGTCCGATGCGCACACACGTTCTCAACCCAGTAGCAGGCTTGTGCGCATCGAAGTGCTCCGACATTTGGCGCGGCAGTATTCTAGGGACCACACCGCGGCTGCAAAGACCGAGAGCCTAAGTTGCGCACATGCAGGCAATCGCGTTCCGAGCAGGCTGGTGACGTGGCACGTTATCTATGCTGACTATGCACGCCAGTTCCTAACGTTAATGTTGAGCGCATGCTCTCCTCAGTGAACACTTTAAGAACAGGAACAAGCTACAGAATGAAGCTTGGGTGTCCATCTTCAAACGCTCTCACTACTATATAAGCTGAACTGACCTTGTGGTGATCTTACAAATAATATCCGATCTAGGGAGTCAAGGGGAAATTGCATCAAATTTTAGAGTTCGTACTTAGGTATTCGTTTGAATATGCCAAGTTTCCTCTGGCCAAAGAGTTGGGGCCATTCCATTTTGTGAAGGTGAGTGAGCAGGCGAGCTGCCCCCCGGGCGCACTCCTGTCTCTGCTCTCGTCTTCGTTCTTCATAAGGGTGCTGCTCCTCGAACGTTCTCACAATGCGCGTCGACCCATACTTCCCATGCACGACCGCGCTAAAGCATCGCCTAGACTCGACTTATATCGCGAAACGCGTACCAAACCAGTTCAGCTCCACGAAGCTATCTGCACCTCGCGAGGTGAAGTCAAGTGAAGGGAAGGGAAGTGAAGTGAAGTGAAGTTTATTTTCCTTTCGTACAAAGGAGGAAGCCGGAGCTAAATGCTGCAATGCCTGACGAAGGCCTCGGCTCCCTTGTACAGTCTGGCATCAGAAAACTCAGACACATGACTGCAAATATGACATAGTAAATGCAAAATCAGCTGCACCTGCAAGTGTAACATAATGCAGTTAATAAGCATGCAGCAGTGAAAATGGTGTTGTACAAAACACAAACCAGAGTCGAGTTAATATTTCTTTGTTTACTTTTAAAATATTTTTAATTAAACATCAATGATTTGTCGACATTTTAATAATAGGCGCAGTTACACGATAATTTAATTTTTCCTCGCCATAGTACGCGTCTTAGGGACCCGATAGATTCGTTTTAAAAAATGGTATGCGTCCTTGCACAAAGTATTGTTTTGAGTGTCTAATTGATTGGTCTTAATATGCTGCAACAGTCGAAAAAGGTCGACTTGGTTCGCTTTAAGCAAATCGCAACTACGAAACAATAGTAACGTGGAAAAATGTTTGGGTCTGGCACAGTAACCATGAATGCACCGCAAAGCTCTCTTTTGAAGTACTAGTAGTTTCAGGTAGTTAGTAGTCGTAGTCGTCCTCCATATGACAACACAAGAGGTTAACTAAAAATATACACGCGCCTAATACATCTGTGGTCTCAACCACACGGGTAGCAGACCAACTACTTTGTAGAGACAGCCAACACTTTTACTACTTCAGATGCTAAATTTGATACATGTCTGTTCCAGGAAAGGTTCTGATGGAACCGGACACCGAGAAATTTAATACAATAAACCTCATGTATTCTGACGCGTCTAAATTTAATGTTGACCTTATAGAAATCAGCAGTATCAATTGGCCTAAAAATAACGCAGCTAGTTTTGAATAAGTTTAAAGAAAACATGTTGCATTGCCGCCACGATTGTAAGCTACCCAAGTACCTGTCTGCTATAGCCTCCGCTTGCACAAGAGATTTGGCTGTAAAGAACATGTTCGTAACATCCGCGTACATAATTATCCTGGTTTGGTCCTGGTGGTTTGGTAATGTCATTGATATATATATAAAACAATAGTGGTCCTAATATAGAGCCTTGAGGGACTCCGAAAGGGACAGTTAGTCGGTTAGATGTAACATCATGCACCCGTACGTAGTGCATCCTATGGCGTAAATAATCCTGCACTAAGTTAAGTGTAACACCGCGCACACCATAGTAATTTAACTTTTGCAGGTGGATATTGTGCTGTGCGCAGTCAAACGCCTTTCGAAAGTCTAAGAGCAGACCAAGGGTGTAGTGCTTGTGCTCTATATCTTCAAGTATTTTGTCTTTAATAAAGATTATCGTTTGTTTTGTGGATTTTTTCTTCATAAAACCGTACTGGCAAGCAGATGTCAGGTTCTGTTTAGTAAAAAACATTCAAGCCTGCAATTTATGACTCCTCCAAATAATTTAGAAAATACTGGAAATTGGCCGGTTGTTTGACGTTTCGATTCGGTTGCCACCTTTGTATATTGTAAAGGTGTTCCTCTACATCCGGGATCCGCCCATCTTTGCCCGATCGACGATCTCAATTGATGACATCACTGTTTGATGCCATTGTGACGTCACAAATTTAGATGATCTGTGACGCCGTCGCTAGGCTGGAGGAGCTCACGTGGGTTTTCTGTTCGTGGACGGACGCCGCAAAATTAAGGAAGTGTGCCATTTACAACTCCGCTGCAAAAACAAAAAATAAAAATAAAACATGGTTGATCCCCCCCCGTCGTAGGAATCGGTAAAGCGTGAAAGCGAACCGTGTATTGACAGGTGTAGTTGACTGCTTATTGCACATTGGTGTATGGGAGCTTCCCCAATGTCTATTGGGGCTTGGCAGCTGTAGCACCGTTTGACGTAGATCAGGAAAGCGATCCACGTCAAACAGCGCTTCAGGAAAGTGAGAGGCGGAGTTCGTAGCTTGAGCCGTGAACGCGGGATCGCGTTTTGCTTCCCGCTGGCGCGTCTCTCGCTGCACCAAAGCGCTCACTGCGCGACGTTCGCTCGTCAACGTCATTGCCGTTCTGTGCCGCTTATTGCAGCAGTTTTATTAGTCCATTGTCTATGTAGACGGCGGAGAAACACTGTTGGTACATGTGGAAGCTGGAATACTCTGGCGACGAGGCGTCACAAGCTAACACTTCGCGAAAGGCAAAGCACGTACTGCGTCGTCACCGAACCAAATCACCGAGTACGGTGCATTGCATCGAGCGTAGAGTTTCCTACAATAGGCACCGTACACTGACCAGAGGGAGCTGCGTTGCTCGCATTGGCCCGTCCCAAGTTCGCTGGCATTGGCCGTTAGGGGCACGCAGAAAACAGACGCGCGAACGCGTCCCCCGTGTATCCCGGCCGCAGTCCGCCCACTCATTCAGAGAGGGAGACGCGCACATCGCGTTCCATTTTGAGCAACCCCGTCTCATTATTGCGTTTTTTGTCCGCTAGGTTTTGCGTTCTGGCGCTGCAGTCGCACTGGAAAACTCGACTGTACGGTGCCTATAGGGACTTTTAGCTTGTACGTATACTTTTTTACGCTACCTTGTTACCGGAATACCGGATTGCGCTTACCGTGTTAGATGAACGCTTGTTTTAGGAAAGTTTTAGCTGCCCATACGTAAACGTTTACGTACAGTACGGTCCACTCTTAGAGGGAACACGCGAGCATGTGGCCGGCTGTCCGCGGAGCGCTAACTGCTGGCGAGATTTGTAAATGCAGCGCATGCGTATAGATTCATTAAGGCGGTGCGTGCCCCGCGTCGTCTGCTGCTTCCATGCGCCAGCGCTCGGTGTTCGCTCATCCTTACAGCTTTTGTTTTAGAAGTTAGAAGCAAGTGATACCAACTCGCCTTCCGCTTGTTGAATAGACAGTTAGTTTATTGTCGGAAGGGCAAGCTTAGTATATATGTTCGCTGCATCATGCTTCAATTGCCTTGTCTGTTATCGAAAGTGGCCAGTTGCTGTAGCAGTCTGTGAAAAATGTATAACTGGCTTGAGCAAGCTCTTGGTGCTGTTTTTGTTCCACAAGTTCAATTTTTTTTTCATTTACGTGCACCAACACACTAGCTTTGCATCCTTCAAAAGTCTTGTGGCTAGTTCTTGCCCCATATATCCTCTGTCGCAAAAGTATAGTCAACAAGATGTCTCCTTCAAGTTTACATTCAGGTATCGTTCCGTGCACGCCTTATTTCATTGTGTGCATGTGTTGTTGTAACAGAATAATCTTGTTGTAAAAAAATAGTCGAACTTAGGAGCTTCTGCGCATGGTGCTTCAGCGAGCATAGAAACCAGTCCCGTTAAACCTTGCGAAAGTGTGCAGCTATAGACCATTTTACGGACGGGTTTCGGTGCCGCCATGCTGGGCTGTTAACCTTGTCGTGTTTTATCTTGAACAACTAAGCGAACAGCGCTACGCTGGGCGTATACACATGAAAACTGTTGGGCTGGCGCATTCGGCGTTTCCTAACTTTATCAGTTCGCGTCAGATATACAAAAATAAGAAAACATTCGTTTACCAGCCCGTGATGGCGGCGCCCATATGCCTTGCGTAACATATTGTATAAACAAATGCGGATATTTTTTTTCTGACTGTTGAATGCAGGGTGAAGGCTAGATAAATCGCACTCCGAAAAACAGAACCGCTTTCTAGCGCTTTCCAGGAATTGCTTGGCACGTGGGCGGAGAAGTAGCAGACGACGCCGGGCGCGCGCCGCCCTTGCAAGTGTATGCGCATGCGCCACATTTACAAATCTCGCCGCTAGTCAGCGCCGCGCGGGCTGTCAGCCACGCGCTCGCGTGTTCCCTCTAAGAGTGGACCGTACTGTACGTACGCACGTAAACGTATACCATTAGGTTCGCGCAAACCACCAAATGATGATTATAACTGCATTGAAACTGTATTTAATTTAGATAAGATTCAATCAACGCTGCGACAAAATCGCAATAGAGGACTTTAGCGTGTACGGTATTCCGGTATACGCGAATGGCTAGGAATACCGGTTACCGAACGATGGTGCCGACATCTTGTTACGCTTCGTGCAACCACAATCATGGACACGTTTGTTTTTGCTTAGTGTTATTGAAGGCAAAAGGAATTAAAAAGGTAAATCATTCGTAATTACACCGCTGCAAGGCATTTACACCAAAAGTATAATGCACCATGTTTCTACAAAGGCAATATTGTGCTTGCCTGGTATGTACATCTCGGCCCCGCTAAATGACACTACCTCTCCGCTCTCTCATGGTCGTCAGGCCTCTCACAATTACAGCTTCGGTATTCTAGGTTTCTCTAGCTTCGGTAATCCACATGAAACAACGTCGTTCATAATTGGCGCTGGCACGTCAGCTTATTTTGACTCGGCGGCTGGAGTCTTCCAAAAGCAGATATTGCGAGTAGCCACGTACGAAGGTGATTTCGCGAGCTATGGCCGTGAACGAAAAACTTATCGGGCGAGTAGTTTACGTTTCGTGAAAGCAAGTCTACGTTCCGTAAAGGACCACGCATGCGCAGATACCGTCCGGTGTCCGATAACACGGTGACGTCAAGAAGTATACCTACAAGCTAAAAGCCCCTAATAATGCACCGAAAGCCTCCGTTGCGCCAAAACTACCGAAGCGCTTCTTTTCCGCACTTCGTTAGTGTCATGATGCAGTTTCTGGTGCAGTTGATGCACTTCACCGCTCCCAGACGGCTACACCGCTCCCCCAACCGCTCCCCCAACCAAGATCACTTTTTTTTGTCATCTGCTCGTGTGCATTTTACCTATTTTACTTCCGTGATGTAAATGACGTCAGTGAAGCATTGGTGGATCCCTGCATCAAAGACTTTCGTGTTAAAGAGTTACGGTTCATTTCGGAACAGCGCAAAAGACGAAAGACACCGAAGACTGAACAACACGAGCGCTGACTGACAACTGAGTGCCTTATTGAAGCAAAACCGAAAAAGAAAAACAAGAAAAATAACAAAACATGCGCGCGCAGCCTATGCACATGACAAAAGACTACAGGCTTGCATCATCATTAGGTATTGTTCAAGTAAGTCACCTCGTATTCGAGCAACGCAATAGACTCGCATACGGGAGATAACTGAAGCACTCTCTATCTGCAAAAATGGCGATACGTGTGTTAGTACACCGGTCTATTGCGTTGGTCAAGTGCGAGTTGGATTACATGAACAATACCTAATGATGCAAGCCTGTAGTCCTTTGTCATGTGCATAGGCTGCGCCCGCATGTTTTGTTATTTTTCTTCTCTTCCTTTTTCTGTTGTGCTTGTAAAAAAGCACCCAGTTGTCAGCCAACGCTCCTGTTGTTCAGTCTTCTTCTGTGTCTTTCTTCCTTTGCGCTGTTCCGCAATGAACCCAAACCAACTAGCACAACTGTCCATTTTGCTGCAAAGATTTACAGTTTTGCCGCAAGGACAAAGCAATGAATGCGAGGGCAACGAATGGAAATGTTATACAAAGACAGGCCAGCAGCTAACGCTTGTGGATTCCATCTGGCGTAAATCTATAAGACGCTGGTTTAAACGAATACGGCTGCTGCAGGGAGAGTAGCGGTTTTCATGCTGTTTGTAGTCTTAATTCGAAGTAAGCTGTGGGAGCAGAGCATGTATACGAGCGTCTGTGAAGATAGCGCGCGCGAGTAGTGTGCCTCGATTTGTGACCCGCCTTGGGTGTTGCCATTCTTTGAAGGGGATGATGCCACCGCGACGCCATTTTTTTGTCCCGCGTCTTTCGCCTCTCAGCGCAGCCGCCGTAGAGCGGTGAGACGCCGGTAAGACGCCGTAGGCTCAAATACGGTAGCCGCGCCGCAGTAGACGCCGCAGATGTCCTCACCCTAAAGAGGACAAAACGCGCATCAAGGCACCCTACGCGCGAGCGCGAGCGACCGCGCCCTTACGGGCAAAGTTCGCAGTTGCTGCTCGAGCGACGCAGGCATTCGATACCCTCAGGTAAATAGGGAGAGGGCGCGGTGCGAGCAGCGCCACGTGGAGGAAACCGGCACGACACGCGAAGCACACCTTACACGCTCCCTGGTGTAAAGGGTACTCGTCGCAGAATTTACGCCCAGTGGTTGAGTTCGTCAAAATTTCTTCCCTTGCGTACGAGTCTTTCAAGGCTGGGTTTGTCGATTTTACAAACTGTGTACCAACAGACCCAGCACCAGACTCTTCTACGGAGTGACGCCAGCCCTCCCCTCGCCCACTACTTAGATGACGCACTAGTGTAATAAGCCAACTGATGAGTGACGGAATTCTCTAGTGGGTATGTATCCTCTTCATAGTATATACCTAGTCTTCTCTTACAGTGAACTCATTCAGTTCATTCTCATTTCTTATCGTGATGGTTAATCGGCCCTTATCTTTACTATCTTCACTTTATCTTCACTTATCTTTACTACACTTATGTTTCTATATCATGTGTCCGATACTACTCTTAACGATTACTTGCTCTCTGAGTAAGTTTTGTTTCTTTATTGGGGTTTCATAACATTCGAGCCAACGGTCAAAATCCGGTTGGCTGGGGGTGACTTTCGGTGTGCTCCTTGCGAAACATAATGTCGCTAAATGCCAGCGCCATAAAAAAAACATGGCTGATCGCTCCGTCATAGGAATCGGTATAACACGAAAGTGAAACGTGTCTTCACAGCAGTAGTGCTTATTGTGTAGTGATATATGAGAGCTTGTACAATGTCTATTCGTGTTTGGCAGCTATAGCACCGTTTGACGTGGATGCACCCATGTTGACAGCATGTCTCTATCGCGACGACTAACGCCCATGATCATGATTAAACCGCTGTGGTAGCTGACGGTGTGAACATATATTTGGACACAGCGAACAGTGAATCCCGCGTAAGGATGAACAAGCTCATAATCAACACTGGTACCCGGTATGCACTTCTTCAAAGCGGCGTCAATTAAGGAGAGAAACGGCACGGTATGCGCTTTCTAGTAATGGGTAGCCGACGCCTGTGCTCATGTATACATAACACACACTGCGCTTCAGCAACGCGGGAGGTAGAGGTTCGTAGCCTTAGCCGCAAACGCGTGCGTCCCGCTGGCCTCTGTCTCGCTCCACCAAGGCACGACATTGGCCCGTCGAAATTGTGTCCTTTCTGCAACGCATATTGCAGCAGTTTTGTTAGTCGGTGCTCTCGCAATCGAAGCAGTTGGCAGCGGAGAAATCCCGTTAGTGCACGTGGAAGCTGCACTACTCCGATGAGCCGACGCACGCTAACACGAAGCCAAAGGCAAATAACGTAATCAACGTAAATGCGTCAAGGGTGCCTCGGCGACGCCAGCGCCGCCAGTCTACCCTCTGGTATCGAGACGCTTTAACCCTTTAACCATGGCCTCCGATATTGCGTGCAATCGCTGAGTAAGCGCTAGTAAGTGTCGATCGTGAAAAATTACTTCTTTTCACATCTCACAGACGGCGGCACCTGCCCGCTCCGCCCGCCGCGAAAGAGAATGTGTGAAAGATATAAGGCGCGTTCGCGCCGTGTCTAGCATCTCCCGAGTTAGCGTAGTCGGTAGGGCGTTGGGCGCTTGCCGTCGCGGCCGCAACGTCGTGGGTCCGATTACCAACAGGGTATCTTTTTCTTGGTTTCTTTCTTTCTCACCCGTTGGCGTCCATTTTATCAACGTCATATCCGTGACGGATGTACTTGGTGGACCCCGGCATAAAACATTTTCGTGTTAAAATTGGGGTAGCTACCTTTTTCAACCTCCTTGGTAGCTACCACCCCTTTGGTAGCTACGCACTAGCGGTGCCAAGAATCGGGAAACAGCACAGCTGGCGGCCTTCCCTTCCTTCTCACCCTCACATCACTCATCCTCACACACGCTTCCTTTTCCCATCCCTTGCTATGCTATCTGTACATGGTTATGCCACGTCGTTATGCTATGGTTTACCCTCTCACCTCCTCCTTTCCCTCCTGCTCACCCTATCACCAGTCCTCCTCACCCTCCCCTACGTTTCCCATCCCCTTGCTAAACTATACCATTCAAGGCTGTGCAATGCTTCATCCTCTTCCATCCTCCTTTCCTTCCACCTCACTTCCCTTTCCTGACCTAACTTTCCATGATTACCTCAATTAGAGCCTAACATGGTA
Organism: Rhipicephalus sanguineus; assembly: GCF_013339695.2. Lineage (NCBI taxonomy): Eukaryota > Metazoa > Arthropoda > Arachnida > Ixodida > Ixodidae > Rhipicephalus > Rhipicephalus sanguineus. The sequence goes on along the minus strand of NC_051180.1, from coordinate 144,796,314 downwards.
CGGGCAGCAGGGATAGTGACGCTTACTAACCAGTCACATACGCAAGTAGGTCACAAAGGAAAGATTATTGAACCTGTACACGCAAGCGCGAGAGACACTTATATAAATTGCGTCAGTGTAACTTATACAAACGCTAGTATGTACTACGACGCACACAACCCCGCCAAAGCCAATGGAGCCGAAGTGTAGGACGAAAAGTGGATACCTCTACAGAACGGCTGTCGTAGGTGCTCTAGCTCACAAATGCAAAGCTTTGTCCACATTGCCCAGCATTCTAGCCGCTGCGAATGATCACCAATCATGGTTGAGTCAAAGCAACTGCAGCTTAGGCTTTTTATCTCACATCCCTTTCAAACCGCAATTTTGGAGTTTTTTAGCCTGTGTGAAAACAGTCCCTCAAGCAAAGCAGCAGGTTCCCGTCCATTGTTGGATGCTCGACGTGCCCAGGCACGGCAGCTCAATGAAAATTTTGTGGGGCCGCAACATTCCTGTTGGGAGGAATTACCAGCGAAGCTGCCTGTACTCGTGTTTCTGTCGTATGCGCCTGTCCGTTCGTTTCTCCAGCGTCAGCACAGCAGGCAGTGACGTTGGCCCCGGACTCATTGTCTTTCGACGAATTCTCCGCTTTTGCGTTGTCACGCTTTCGCTGTCTGTGTTCGCGTGGCTGGTGTCGACGCCTCTCCGCTTTCTCCTCAGGGGTGAACAAGCTGTGCCGTCTCGACGTCCGTCTTGAGGTTTTCGGTTTCTTGCAGTGCTGTGCGTCGTAGCGCAGAAGCACCACCACACAACGCCGAGGCAAGCGCCGACGTGTGAGCACCCTCCGCCAGCTGTGCCATCTTCATTTCTGTCACTTTTTAAGGCGAGAGCCTTTATATGCCTAATCAGACTCGAAAATTGACCGTCGGCGTCCCGCGTCGGCCACGTTAACACGAGTGATGCGAAAAAACATCGTGTAATGACGTCACGGATCACGTAACTATGTGACGTTATCATGATGCCAAATAATATGACGTCACTACGCTCCAATTGTTTCTGGGCATCGCTGAAGGCTGACAGAAGCGTTAAATTGCGATGGAAAACGCAACTGTGACAGAAAAAACAGCACTCACATTGACGCTCACGGGAACACTGCTCGCCCGAGCCCGTCAACGCTTCTGAACCATGGCAACAGGTGGCGTTGTCGGCGCTTTTAGCAGCATCTTGAATGCAGCCACTAATTAGGGCTGCGCAGTTATGCGGCTCGGGGAGAGAGAGAGAGCGGTGATCTACCCCCACCGCCCCTGCAACCCCTCCAACCCCCCTCCCGTAATCGACGCTTCTGTCTGACTCGTACATCGGCAAATGTATTGGCATTAAATGAAGTATTTTCTTGTCTCAGTATCTGAAGTAGTCTACCCTAAAGCGTTTATGATGGTCTTTTACAAAGCCGCTCCTCAAGTGTATGCTCTGATGGCGCTGCGGGTTCCGCGCAGGCCTGGAATCTTTTTTTTTCTTTTCTTTTGCCATAGCAATTATATGGACACTTTCGGTGGGTTTCTGCCGTCACCGTCATGTTTCTTATGAAGTCCAAATCGATAACATCGCCTCGCATCACCTCGCGCATCGTATGTTCTACGCGCGACTAATAGCGCGCGAGCGCTGGCCACGAACGCGGCTGAGGCAGAGGTGAAACGAGCCGGCCATCTCCGTTGCACGACTGGTGCATGCGATATCATCGCCCCGCGTGTGAAGCCTGCCGTCGATGGCTTCTTAAGCAGACAGTAAACGGCCCGCCCGTCTTTCTTCGGGGGAAGGAGTGCGAAGGGGCACCGGTAGGAGGGCGGCGGCGTTGCTCGAGCGCGCTATCTCTACAGACGCCAGTAACGGGTGGTATACCCTTGTACGTGCTGTGCTCTCACCGCTTGCTTCACTTTGAGGCGACAGACAGAACGAAAACCATTTCGCTCCCTGGAGCGGCCGTTGTCGCTTACACCAGCGTTTTGTAGAGTTACGCTAGATCGCATCCGAAAGAGTTAGCTGCGAGCCTTACTTTGCATGACATTCCAATTTGTGCTTGATAATATCACCCCGCGTCAAGGCTTGCCGTCCATTGCTCATTAACCCTTTAATGCCTGAACTATGAAGGCGCCGAAGAAAAAAAAATGTTTTTTCATTTTTCAGCTTTAAATTGCAACTTTAGCCTTAACCGGCAGTTGTATTATCCAAAATGCAACTTTATTGCATGATTTTAGGTATGTCGCGAATTCGTGACAACCGGCGCTTAAGCCAAGAGTAGCTCAATATATGGATATGTTCAGTGCAACGCAAGTGTGACATCCCAGCATCAATGAAGCTGATCTGTTCAGGGCGCCGTGACGTCATTGTTGTTAAATGCAAGTTTAACTTTATTGCCTCCTGCCAGTCACGTGACATCGCGCCGGCCACCGTGTGGACCCTAGACTCCGCCGCCCAGTATAGCCGACTTCTTGGGAGTCGACAGAGTGACATGAAGGTGACGGCACCAAGAAATAGATCTGGCTCGCCACGAGACAGAGCCAGTCCTTTGTTCCGAATTTTTTTGCGTCGCAAACAGATTGCTCTGCTGAGCGATGTGATCCATGAAGGTGTCATAAAAACATTCCTTGAAATATTCAATAAGAGCTCCGACAGTGTCACATTGAGGAAGAGCGATTTTTCAGTGTGGCATTTCCCGCTGTTCTTGACAGTCTTTTTTTTTTTCAACCGCAGTGTATGTTTTAGAGAGGCAATAGCTTGGTTGGTCTACCTTCGTCTTCATCCTCACTGCTCGATGACGACACTCGGGCTTGTTGGTTGGTTGGTTCCTTAAGGGAATAGCTCAACCCACTACGGGGGATCGGCCACGAAGCGTGCGGCAGTAGACTTTGTGAAAAAATAAAATAAAAGGAATATGCGAAAAGATAATTGATAGTAAAAAAAATTAAAAAAAATAAAAATAAAAAAATGTTGGGGCAATTCTGATTTTTTCCTTTTTTTATAAATAGAATGTTAATTAAACGAGTGTTAAACATTATAATTAAATAAGTAAGTAATTATAGAAATTTAAGTAAGTAAATGAAATGATATATCTAATTATAATATTAACATGGCAGTCTCTTTGTTTCTTTAATATAAATGAATATGGCATCATGTATGCCCCTGTTGCATTGCCCTTGTGCCGACGCCCCCAGGGAGAGTAATGCCGATGGGGAAAGCTCAAGGCCAAGTTTCTGAAAAGGAGGTTTTAGAATTCTTTGCCTTATGTTTTGGTATCTTCGACATTCTGTGAAGTAGTGCTCTATTGTTTCTCCTTGAGCATGAGGATCGACATCGACATCGTCGTCTTCGTTGTCACTGAGACAGCTGTCATTACTTTTATCTTCAGGTGGAGGAAAGCGCGCGCGAAGCCTTTTTTGCCCATAAAATGAGCGGCAGTTCATCATGAACTTGTCATACCGGCAGTCATCATTCACTTACTCAAATGCCGGATGTCGCGAATTCGCGACATACCACAGAAGCGAGCGTCGCGCAGGAAATAACGTACTTCAAAACAACGTGACATGTCGTGTGCAACCTCTTGTATGCGTGCACACCGAAAAAAATTTATAGGAGATGGAACTTACGTCCCTCGGGAAGAAAACGACGAAGAAGTGAGAGCTGTTGCACGTGCTTCGCGCTCCTCGGCAACTGACACACAACACTGGGTTCCAGCTTGCAATACCTTACATGCGATGCCGCCAGATGTCTTGTGCTGAAAGCTACGTTCGCCTCAAGTACGCGACAGCCGCCGTTGAAGGCCGCTACGCGTTTCGTGTGTTACTTTGTCGGCGTCTTTCCGTATGTCGCGAATTCGCGACAACAGGCAGTAAAGGGTTAAGTAGAGAGGAAACGCACCGCCCGTCTTTCGTAAGGAGCGCGAAGGGGCGCAGGGGAGGGGGGGGGAAGGACTGCGTCACGCGGAGGCCATGGTCGCTGGCGCGCACGCTATCTCGACAGGCATCAGGAGACTGTTGTTCGTAAACTTGCTGTGCTCTCAACGCTTACTTCGCGTTTAGAGAACTGGGAGCACAAAAACCGCTTCTGTTCCTTGAGCGGCCGTATCCCCTTAAACCAGCGTTTTGTTGAGTTACGTGAGACCGTATCCAGAAAATTCAAACAGCTGCGCTTAGCGGACACCGATGAAACACCGAAGCTGGTGGCGTTCCCTTCATCAGGCTAACGCATTTCTATGCTTTGCAAGTCTTTCTGGTGTGTTGTATCACTGCTCTTTATTCAACACTCTTTTTTAAGCTTTGAGGTGGTAGTATAGTTTTATTGCATCTTGACCATACCACTCTTATACGCAGGTTTACGAAGAAGCCTTCGCTTAATATGTTCCGATATTTTGTATCACTGTTGTTTATTGAACACTCTTTGTTAAACTTTGAGGTTGTAGTATAGGCACCACATTTTATAGCCACAAAGTTTCACGTGGCAGTGATGTGACTGTGGTAACGCGACCGCCATTTGTTGGGCTAACTGCTGCCTTCCGCCTTTTTAGAAAAAGTTCTGCATAGTGGGATTTACCCAATTTCTGTGGCACGTGCACGTTTGTGATGATGATATTTTTCTGACAGGCCGCACATATTTCTGTGGCACATACCCGTTTGTTGGGCTAACTGTTGCCCTCATTTTTAGTGGACCAGCGGTGAGTAGTGGGAGTTACCCGATGTCTGTGGCGCATACCCGTTTTATGATGCCCACAAGTGTTACCACGGATCCCCGCCATGAAAGGCTGGACCAAGAAAAGCTTCGCTGCTAAAGGAGTTAGGTACCAGCCTTACTCCGTATAACGTAACAATTTGTTGCTATCGCATTCATCGCTTCGCCTTTAAGCGAAACTCGATTTCTTTTCTTTCTTTCTTTCCTTCTTTCTTTCTTTCTTTCTTTCTTTCTTTCTTTCTTTCTTTCTTTCTTTCCTTCTTTCTTTCTTTCTTTCTTTCTTTCTTTCTTTCTTTCTTTCTTTCCTTCTTTCTTTCTTTCTTTCTTTCTTTCTTTCTTTCTTTCTTTCTTTCTTTCTTTCTTTCTCTCTCTCTTTCTTTCTTTCTTTCTTTCTTTCTTTCTTTCTTTCTTTCTTTTTTTCTTTTCTTTTCTTTTCTTTTCTTTTCTTTCTTTCTTTCTTTCTTTATACAGCGTTGCGCAGTGCTCCCTCCTAACCTTTTCCTTCCTCCATGCCGGGAATCGGACCTTCATCCACGTGCTTAGCAGCGCAACACTGCAGTTGCTACAGGCAACAACGACGGTCATTCGTTCATATTCAGGCAACAATGGTGTGGCTGCGCTAAATGACGAGCGACCTCGATAAAGTTCAAATTGTCGCATCGGAAACGGCTGATCGTCGACAAGCCCACGGTCGCAATTATTGGAAAACGGCGCACATTAATACTCATGTGACCAGCGCATCTTCGAGGCCCGCATTTCTGTACTGCGAGTGCTTGCCTGCGACTTCTTCCTGTTAGAAATCCCGATTTCCGATAGGGTACTCGTTAACTTCGCAATTAGCGAACTCAGCCCGACTGCCGTGAGAACCCTTGGAGACGAGACGGTGTCATCTGGCGTGAAAGTGCGCCTCGCTTTTATTTTCCCGTATTGTGCCGCGTACCCTGCGGACTGCTGCGCCATCTTCCTCCACGTTTGTCTTGTCCCGAACTGGTTGCGGAAATCTTTTCCGGGGAGCCTCTGTTTGCGCCATTAGTCAAGAGACTGTAATTGTTTTTCTGGAACGTGTTAAACTGACAACATCTAGCTTTATCCGACGAACAAATAACTCGACGACTGGCAAAACGAAGCGTACGCAGTGTCAGCAAACCGGAACGCCAGACGTTGCGCAGCCCTTCTAGCGAAAAACATTAGGCAGCTTAAAAATACTAATAACCACGAAGCCAGTCCTGTAATTGCATTGTACCTCCCAAACACAATTTTCAGTAGTATGTTGCATGTCCATCGCAGTATTTTCTCCGATATTGTGTTGTAACTTCCTGGAACGTGATGCTTTCTTGTTTCGGATTAGACTAAAAGACCAGAAAAACTGAGTGTAACTTGAACGGGTTAAGGCATAAAGAATGGATTTTCGTTTCCTGATGAGCCGCGTATATGCAGAAATTATTCAAGTATGAAGGGCTGGTGAGATCTCGTGAACTTTAAAGCGGGATATCGGTTTGTTTAGATACGAAGATAAAACAAGCGGTCTCCTGTTTCTAGAAAACACTGCAAACTACGCATTGAGCAGAAAGAATGTTTGCGGCGCGGAATAACGGTGAGTGGTTAGTGTAGACTTGGGAAAAAGGAGCAACGTGGCTTCATAGGCGCGAGAGGAATTTCACTTTAGCGGGCTGGATTAAATGGCACAAAAACGTTTGTTTGTACAAACAAAGGGTGGTGTTCCTTTCTTTGAGTTGAACGCTACTGCTTACTGTCAAAGGCTGGGCGCTTTTCACTCGAGAGAAAACGACGCAGCAGACTTCACGAAGCGCGCTTTTAAGTAGATGTGAAAATACAGGAGAAGATATCTAAGAAGCAGCCTCCCAACACCCGGGAGACGGGAAGCTTTTGTGTTTTTCTGATTTCGCTAACACGAAACCTTCAAACTATTATTGTATATTATGCCCCCAAAATTTGTTTGCGATTGCCACAGGCGCATCTTGAAAGTAGGGGCAAGCTGATGTACTATACTGTTTATCGTAAATAAAATTTTCGAGCTTTTCTGAAATTTTCTAGAATATATATGTTACGGACACAAAGTGACAGGCAATGCGTCGTGAACTGGCTAAAAATAATAATTTAAAAATTAATGGATTTTGCGTGCCGAAACCAAGATGTGATTATAGAACTGGATTAGTGTTAACCAGCTGAATTTCTTTCTGGGCGGGTTAGTTCACAGTTAAATGCAACGTAACAGCGCAGATAAACGCTCATGGAAGAGGCACCAGACACACAAGCGCTTTAGCGTGCAATTGAAATGAACCCGCGTCCCCGCGCTCAATGGCAAAATGCCATCCCAACTATGACACGGCGCATATGATATGAAAGATGCAGTGAAAGTATGCCACCAGTTCTCCGTAAACAAACAATCTTTTATTCTATCTGCTGGCCCTCTCCTGGAACATACAGCGTCACTTTACGAATATTTTAGGCCTAACTTTTTGCCTGTACACTTTCTCGTTTCATTACCAGATCACTATGCTGAAAACTAATCATCAGCTGTTAGTTCAGCGCCGACGCGAAGCAATATTGCCCTCTCTTCCTGTGCAATATTCCTAACGAATACTTCGTTAAAAGGTTTCTCAACGCAGGACTCTAGCAGTTGAGTGCTGTCCTTTCCCTAGAACTAATTTCTTCACGATGATTCCTGTTTTTTCGTTTCGTCACCAAAGCGGCTGTCGATCGATATCATCGTCACTTTAGTGAGCACTTTTCAGTTTTATTATTACTTTTCGGCAAACACACTTAACTAGATTTGCCGAGACTTTAGCATGTCGAATTGCAGGCTCTTATACGGCGCGTAAAATTAGCATTGCAGATGAACTCACGCACTGCAAGGACGAGCCATCCTCGCCGAAAGAAGCACCTGGAAGTAATACGATCATTGCGATTCTAAGATACGAGCGTTGCGCATGAGAAGGACGCAAGGCCAGTGGAGTATCACAACCACTTGACGGTGGTGGAAAATGAATCTCACAGTACTTTTCTTAAAAAAATAAAATTCTTCTAGAATCCAGGAGATTCCGTCCCTATCGTTTTGCATGCCACAACTAATGCACGCACAATGGGGTAGGGAGAAGGTAAGAAGGGAATGGGAGGGGGGGGGGGGGGAGAGGTCGAAGTAAAAGCAGCAGCTTACCTCCAAGTGCGGGATACATCGTTGATACGGCAGATGTCGCTTCGTGTCGCCAGGCTACCTTTACGTTGTGCATATAGAGGTATTTATGTATGCAGCGGTGAAAACGCCTTCAAGCTATACGCTGTGGAACAATTTCCCGTTTGCCCTCAATCTCGAAGACGGCAAACAGTGGCGCATACCTTTTTTCTTGCTTCCTTTTTTCTTTGCTTTTCCCTTTCATTCCGCTCTCTGCCGTCGAGGGCCATTTAGCTCTCTTTAGAAGGACCTGACCCACGCTTGTGCCGCAACGACCGGCTTTGTTAGCAGCCTACACGTATCGTCAATGCACCGTACGCGCAGTAAGCAAATATATTGTGAAATATTAGAATATCGATGCAGCGGGTGTAATGGAAGGCTTGTAAAGGCAACGTAATGAACTATGCTATACTTTGCAAGCTGTCCTTACAATCACGTTGCGGTTGGATGGGAGCAAGCGATGACATGCCGGCGCACTTCATTTCCTAGACGCTGTTTTTCATGGCAACACGTAGATTCAGTTTTGGAAGAAGAAACTTTAGGAGCACACGACGCACGAGTGTGACAATATCAGTCGTGAGACTATAGCTCAGAAGATTCTCGGACACGTATTCAAGGAAAAGTGTGGGTGATCTTCTTGAGCAAAGCATGAAACTTTGGACCTATTCTAATTTACGATTTCGTTATGGCACGCATTGTGTATATTTCGTTGAGATTACGACAGCTTAAACATTGAATAGACCTTTTTCAACCACACGAGCGCCACAAACAGGCGCGCAAGCGCTCATGGGAAAAGTGTGCACGCCGCAGCAGTCGCCGCGACCAGCGCGCCGGCCTCATGCTTTGGCTTTCCGCCTGCGCCGTGCCAGCACTTATCAGATTAAGTGAATTTGACAAGGTGCAACATATTACTCGGTAATTCAGTCATGAACTTCTGTGTTTTGCTAGTATCGCCTTTCTATGATTAACTTCTGCTTATTGTTCCCGCGTGTCATATTTGGAGCAGCTGAGCGGTTCCGAAGCGTCATATATATATATATATATATTGTAAAGAGAGAAACAGGAGACAACGCCCGTTCGTGGGCCGGCTGTTCTATTCTCTCGCATTCATCCTTCTCTTCCTCGCGCTACCCGAGCATGCGCCCAAGCCAGTTGCCTCTCTTCGTCATCACACTCGGCCACGCTGCGAAAGGTGCACCTCTGAAAGAAAAGCAGATTTCGGCACTTCAGACGTCTCTACGGACACAATTCTTAATACGCGACACATGCACGGCAAAATTGTTGCGCCTCCTTTTGTCTGCGCGCGAGTCAGAATCCGAGGACCCCACTCGCCAAGTGTTCTCGCCCAGTTGTTGCGTAATAATAAAGGGCCCTTCAAACTTCGCGCATAGTTTCTTCGCAGGGGACGGTGTACCTCGTTGCACCCACACCTCATCGCCGATACGGTATGGCGGTGCCCGACGGTCGGGCTTTTGTAATGTCGCTTTTGCTCCTGTTGGGCATGCATTATCTTCTTGCGCGCCTCGGTTCGTATTTTGCGGCAGTGTCCCTCGTGCAGCAGAACGTCCAGGTTGTACAGGCGTGTCCAAGGAGAGTGTAGCGCCAAGTTTTGGTAGTTGACCGTAGACAATTTCGTAGGGAGAGGTTCCGGCTGAACTTTGCAACGCCGTGTTAACTGCGTATACAGCTGCTTTGAGATGCTCGTCCCAGTCGGCCTCACCGGGCTTATTGCTCGTACAATACGGTGCCAGTCGAGCTTGTAGCGTCTGGTTCGACCTCTCTGTCAGGCCGTTCGCTTGTGGATGGTAGGCTGCATCGAAATGATGCTCAACCCCCGCTTGCCGGAGGTAGGTACGGAGCTCATGACTGCGGAAAGTGGTCGACCTGTCGGAGATGAGTTTCTTAGGGAGGCCATGTCTCCATTCCAAGTGGTCCCGCAGAAAGTTTATGACGCAACTGGCGGCAAGGGAAGGCACGGCAGCAACCTCTATAAACCTTGACAAGTAGTCCACCGCGACTATAATATATCTGTTGCCTGCTGCCAACGTTGGAAAAGGCCCGATGTGGTCTATTCCCACAGTGTGAAAAATTGTCTCCGGAGGCGTAATCGGCGTTAGTAATCCAGGTTGACAGCCCGGACGCCGTTTGTGTTGTTGGCACACTTTACAGCTTGCAACGTACGAACGCACGCTCCTGTCCATTCTCAGCCACCAAAAGCGCTCTTGTGCTTTGCGCAATGTTGCTCGGTAGCCTATGTGGCCTCCTTCGGGTGTGTCGTGGATGGCACGCAGAATACCCGAACGTAAGGAGGTAGGAATGACCAAAAGGTGGTGTTCGTCTTGCTTCTCGACCCAACGACGACGATACAGCGTGCCGTCGCGTAAAGCAAATTTGGCGTTGCGGCCCGCGTCGGATAGGGAATTCATAATGGTGTCTAAATCTTTGCCGATGCGTTGGGCATTCGAAACTTCTTCCTGGGAGAACATGATCCAGTCTTCGCGGTTTTGCAGGGAGCGTTCCTCGGTTGGGTTTCGCGATAAGGCATCCGCAACCTGGTTTTGTGCTCCTGCGCGGTGACGGATGTTGTAAGTGTAATCTTGCAGCCGAACTATCCACCGCGCAAACTTGTGTTTGAGGTGCTGTTTAGCGAACATCCACGCCACAGCGGAGTTATCCGTTACAATAGTGAATTGTCGGCCAAACAGGTAGTGCCGGAACTTCTCGTCAACGCTCCAGACGACAGCCAGGCACTCTAGTTCATAGGAGTGGTAATGGCGCTCCGCGTCAGACAGTTTGCGGCTGGTGTAGGCGACGACGTGCTCACGTCCGTGCGGGTCACGCTGTATAAGAACGGCCCCTATACCAGTTTGACTTGCATCGGTGTGTACCTCTGTAGTCCATTCTTCATTGAAGTGGCACAGAACAGGGCTATGGGTCAATTGATGTTTAAGGGTCCGGAAGGCGTCGTCCTGCGATGGTCCCCACTGAAATTGTGTTCCCTTCCTTAACAGGTCCGTGAGCGGTGCAGCTGTTGACGCAAAGTTGGGGACAAACTTGCGCAAGTACGACGCGATTCCCAGGAATACCTGCAGCCGTTTAATACAGGTTGGCACGGGATAGTTGGTCACAGCTTGAATTCTTTCAGGAAGGGGCTGCACGCCGTCCTGAGATATGGTATACCCGAGATAGGATATTGTCGTCATGCCAAACTGACATTTCTCCCGGTTAAGGCGGAATCCAGCGTCATGCAGCCTCTTCAGAACTTCGTCGAGATTTCGTAGATGCTCTTCTTCAGTTACACCGATAGCAAGGATGTCGTCGAGGTACACAACGCAGGCTTGGTCTTTCAGCGAACCCAGTACTGTATTCATGGCCCGCTGGAACGTGCTTGGGGCGGTTCGCAACCCGAAAGGCATACGGTTAAACTCGTACAAGCCAGAAGGCGTACGGAAAGCCGTCTTGCACTTATCCTCTTCGGCGACGTTGATTTGCCAATACCCCGCTTTCAAATCCAGAGATGAAAAGAATCTTGAATTTCGTATGGTGTCAATAGCGTCGTCAATACGCGGCAGCGGGTATGAGTCGGGTATGGTGTGCTTATTTAGCTCCCTATAGTCCACGCAGAATCGTAGGCTACCGTTCTTTTTGCGGACTAAAACGACAGGCGCAGCGCATGGACTAGAAGACGGCCTGACTACATTAGCGGCTAGCATTTCTTCTATTTGTTCGGCAATGACGGCCCGCTCTCTTTCTGCATATCGCCGTAACGGCACAGACACCGGCGGATGATTGTCAGTCGGTATACGATGTTCTAATAAGCTAGTGCCAGGGAGCTGCGCAGTACTATCAGCAAAAAGTGATGTGTGCCTTTCGAGCACGGCTGAGATTGAGTGCAGCGTTGCTGGCTCACCTTGGGAGCTATTATCAGGAGAAGTACTCGGAGTCAATCCACGGATGTGGACGCCGTCGCCATCTGTGGTGAGCTGCACTAGACCTGACATGATGTAATCCGCTCCCAGAACCATGTCAGCGGGTAGGTCATCGAAGACGGGAACGGCGCAAAGTAACTTGCTCCCGGCTTCAGTGTGTAGCTGCAGGTCCACCGCACCTACAGGGAGTACGCTGCCGCCGAGGCCAACGTTTATAGATACTTTTTCAGTTCCGTATCTCCTCGCGGCGCACGTAGGGAGGAGGCGGCCTGTCGCCGCACCCGCCACCACAGCGCTGCAGTCGCGCTTTGCGCTAGGAGAGCGAGGGTCGTCTGCTAGCATGAAGGGCTTCTTCGCATGAGCTATTGCACACGGCCGAATGAGAATTGCGCGAACACTGTACTTGGTCTTTACTCTCCTTACTTAACATTAATTGGACATTTACTTCAATTTGTGCGCGTTATATTGCTCACAAACTTGAAAAGACCTGTACAGACACGCTTCGCAGGCGTCAGTTTTGGGCAATGACAACGTGCTCGCTTCGCTCTGCGCCTTTCCATATCCGTTTCGTTAAGACCACACTAGTTTAGCGATTGAGCATGCTCCAAAAATACGAATTTCAAACGTAGAAAACTAAGAGTTACATAACATCTCTCAAACGCGGGGAAATTTACAACATTTTGTAGTACGAATCAAACATTGCTCTATCAATATACTCGAATTATTCGCCGATAATTTTTCGCGGTTGGCAAGCGTGTCCCGGATTTCGCGAGAACTGACGGACACATATCATTTCAGTAATTCTAGTGCGTTCATTAACATGAAAAAATGTGGTCTAGCCAAGAGCACACCATGTTCTGTGCGTAAAAATTTTGCAACTTCGCGTTATGTGACGTTTTCGAAAGCCTTGCATTGTACGAAATGATTATGCGCATTTGTATTGTTTCAAAACGACAAGCAACATGCATTTTGGTCAATTAATTCGAACATGGTGGCATCGCAAAAAATATTACATTGTGAAAGCAAACCGAGATCCTTGGTATGCAAAATGAACGTGGAAATTTTTTACACGCGTAGATACTGCACAGCATTGTTGGCAGGCAGTAGCATAACCAGGCATTATATTCGGGGAGGGGGGGGGGCAGGCCCGTAGCCAGGGGGGGGGCTAGGGCCCCCCCGCCTCAAAAATTTTGAAGTATGTGTTTTTACCAAAAATAAATAATGAAAATAGGTGTTTTTCTCAAATAGTCAAGGTTTTCAGCAAGTACCCCCCACCCCCGAAAAAAAATTCCAGGCTACGAACCTGGGGGGCGGGGTCAATCACATTTTTTGTGTGTGTTCGTGCGTGCGTTTGTATGAGTGCGTGGATATATAGACATGCAAAATCGAAAAATATCGGACGAGGAAGTTTGACCCCACCCCCTTCCTGGCTACGCTTGTGTTGGCAGGTTTGCTGCCAGCTAATTTTTAAAGCTTACTTTCTTGCGCTTTCTCTATGCCCTAATGGTACTGCTGTTTTCCAAGCATTTGGCTTGCGCAAAAAAGTGCATGGGAGTAAATAAAAGTGAAACCAACAGTGTTTGTGCCTCTCGTTATAAGAGCATTCAGCACACCCCAAAACAGGTCACCAAAAAATGTGTCCTTGCTAGCATGCTTGATGGCATGCTCTACCGTACGTGCTTACGTGCAAGCAGTTTCTCTGAAAGGCTACCACTGACACATTCGCGCACAGTGACCAGCATGGACTCAAGCGGCAGGGAATCCCGCCTACCAAGGGCATCGTATTTGCAGACCTCGCAACGCGTTGTTTTCTTCAATTTGAAAGCCACGTAGCCTGCCAGGTAACAAAAGGCCGTTGCTTCTGGTAATGGTGCACAGTACCCACGGTCGTCAGAAGCACCTGAGAGGTCACGGAATGGCATGGACATAAGCTGTTGGCACACTTTCTCTTTCATCGCATGTTTCTGGACGAGGACCTCACGACGCTTTTTTTTTTCCACAGATGCTTTCAAATGCACTAAGCAAGGTACAAGTGGCTAAACTTGGTCGCTATGGTATATGGTCTTGCATGTTTTGCTCCGCGGTTTATCGGCGTGAGAAATAGCTCGCACCCAGCTTTCAAGACGCTGCGGATCGGGCGGCGGCGCAAAAAAGTGCCGCTTTTCTACCAGCTGGCACAGCCGGGCACAAAACAAGTTGGCATCGCAAAGCTTGAAAACTGCTTGACTTCCTCTCGCAAGGAATGCTCGGTTGTCTGAATTCACCGAAGTCGTCGAGAGTAACCTCGCGCATGCACAGCCAACACACCCAGGAAAAACATTCCATGACAGCCCCGCACGCGGCGAAGCAACTATGGGAAAGAACACGTGTGCCCGCGCGCGCGACAGCGCTATTCACGACTGTGGCGCCCTCTCACTGCCTGGGTAAAAGTGGCGGCCGCCTTCGGCGGAGGAGTTACGGAACTGAAAAAGCATCTATAAACGTTGGCCGAGGCCCCGTAGGGGCGGCTCGGTCCAAGGCTGGAGGGTGACTGGGGCGTGTCGGCGAAGCAGTGCCGTTCGCTCGGCTCCAGTATCCACGAGTGCCATGAGTTCACCGATGACATCGACGCGGACCCGAACAGTTGGAAGTGGCCGCGCTTGGAACTGGATGGCTTGGCGTGGCGTTTGTGGGCAGTCCTTGTATCCATGCCCCAAGCGCCCGCAGGAAAAGCATCCGCGCCGCGTGGTAGCGGGTTCCTGTGGGGAGACTGCAGGAGCGCGGCGTCTTGCAGTTTCCTGCAACTCTGCTGCCTGTCGGATAAAAGCATCGATGCTTTGATGGACTGTCTGCACAGACAGTATGGCCGTATGCGTCGAATCGTATATGCCATCGATGACATACTGTCTGGCTGCCGGAGAGCGCCAGCTGTTCTTTTGTTTGTTTGTTTGTAGCCTTTGTATATTGGCACATACCCACTCGGGGGGATTGGCCAAGAAAACGTGTTGTGGTCTATTTAGGATAATAATAAACTGTCTACCTTCCTATCATTGAAGTAGAAAAAAAATAATAAAAAATACCTAAGATAAAGAGCAATAAGGTGAGAGAGGAAAAAAAAAAGAGAGAAAATAGAAGGAAGGGAAAAATTCTTTCTCAATAACAGAAGTCCAAAATTTTGATCCGACCAGACAGCTGAGTTTTCCGGACCCGATCAAATTCGACTGTATGTCGTTCTTTTAGTCACATTTTATCATTATAGCATGAGTCTGTTTTCTTGTATTTCTTAAAGTAGGCCTTATATTGTGATACGTTTAGTGGCAAGAATGAAATTACACACTGCATTGAAAACTTCTCTGTGACACTGTCCCAAAACTGAGGTACCGAAATTTAGAACATTTTCTGCAGTTAAATTTAAACCAATCTTGGAAAACGGAATAATCAAAAGTCTTTTCCTAATTATTGAGTAGTTGCGACATGATATAAAGTAATGTTCAATAGTTTCTGTTTCGTCGCAAAATGGGCAAAGAGGGGATATCGCAAGACCAGCTCTGTGTAAATAAAAGTTTAATGGGGGGACACGGCATCGAAATTTGGTAATAATCACTTCAAACTTTCTCGATTGACTCCACTGAGATTTCCATGGAAATTTAAGGTGCTGATATTCTGTCCATTTTGTTATAGTTTCCATCATATCTGTACAAATTGCGAATTTGCGATATCTGATAGCTGCTATGTATTCTACTTCTGGGAGAACTGAAAGTATTGGTCCATCAAGGGAAGCCCGAGCTAAAGAATCGGCCAGTTCATTTAATTGTAGCCCGCAGTGACCTGGGACCCACAATAATTTCAGGAGTTTCAGCTGAGGTGGTACTAATGTGCGCAAAGTCATTAGGGCTCGTGATTGTTCTGAAGCTGTAAGTGCTGTACATACCGAAAGTGAATCTGTTGTGGTGATTGCACTGATTTCGGTTGAAGGCAGTTTTCGAAGCGCCAAAATAATTGCCACGAGTTCGGCTTCAAAAACAGGAGTAAAATCTGGCAGCCTCACTGAGAATGACCAGCCAAGTAAATCGGAAGCAATTCCTACGCCTGCCTTTTGATTATTCACTGAAGCATCTGTGGCTATTATGTTTTTTGTTTCTGCATGTACCAAGTAATCTTTTAACCTGTTATTCAAAAATCTGGGTGATTGGAATTTAGATTTCGGGGGGAAAATTTCATCATATTCTATTGTAATATTACTATGTGAGCCAATCGTTTCAATTACCGTTCTTATGTCCACCTTAATGCTGTCTAGTTTCTTTTGAACAAAAGTGATTTGGGGTGTATGAAATCGTGACCAGTGAGCAAGAAAGAAGGAGTCGGGGTCTCTGATAAAGGCGTATTCTGATCTTCTAGTCGGTAAGCTGTAAAATTTTAAAAAAAGTTTGCACTGTTAAGATGCAGAATCGACAAAGAAGTGTTGGAAGGCGTGCTTCTTGGTATAGAACATTAATGGCCACAAACTTTGGGAGTCCCAGACACATTCGCAGCGCTTCACGCTCCAATAGAACTAAAGGTTTGTTTTATAAGCAGGGCCGCCCGAAAATGATATGCACCCAAATTCCAATATTGGGCGCATGTACATTTTGTACAACATTAACAAAGTGTGTCTACGTAACCCGTATTTTCGGTTGCTCAGTCTTCGCAATAAGCCTAACGCCCGTTGTGCCTTAGCTGTTATATATTCTATGTGCGGACTCCAATTAAGTCTTTCATTATATATCATGCCCAAATATTTGATAGAATCCACTTGTGGAATGGGTTCCTGCTTATACAATACGGAAATTGAAAATGAATCTGCTAGGGGAAACACCAAGAGCGCACTTTTACTGATGTTTAACGACAATGCAATCGACTGGAGCCAAATTTCTAGGGTATTAATATATCTGCAATTTTTGGTGTAATGTATAAATGTCACTGTCTGCCGCGAAAAACGCGATATCGTCTGCATAAATGTAGACATTGACATCCTGGTCATTTGGAATAGAGCGCATCAGTACATTGAATAATACCGGGGATAGGACTATTCTCTCGCCTTCGGCCTTCTCTTCCTCGCGCTACCCGAGCATGCGCCCAAGCCCGTTGCCGCTCTTCGTCATCACTATATATATATATATATATATATATATATATATATATATATATATATATATATATATATATATATATATATATTGTAAAGGCGTTTATTGACGCCGGGATCGACGGCGACGATGCGCAGCGACGACAGTAACGACAGAGCGCAGACTCGCAGACTCTCACGAGCAAGAGCACGAGGGGCGTGCTCTCCGAGAAGAGGCGAAGAGGGCGACCCACTAGAAGGCGCTGAAGAGGACGGCCCATTACAACGTTCCCATGCTTCTCTACAATTACCCCGGGTACGAAAAGGGAGCAGTCTGGCGACCTAGCAGCTGGTCGCTATGAGCGGGTCATGGTAGGGCTTGAGGCGCTCCACGTTGACAATGTCGCGCCCTCGACGGCGCATGTCGGAAGATGGATCGATGGGTTCAATCAGGTAGTTGACCGGGGATGTGCATTCGACGACACGGTAGGGGCCTTCGTATTTGGGCAGCAGTTTCGAAGAGAGGCCAGTTGCAGTGGTAGGGACCGAGAGCCATACGAGTGCTCCAGGTAGGAACGTGGGTGCAAAAGTGTTGGTCTCACCGCGGATGCTTTTCTGCCGCTCTTGGTCCTGCGTAGTAAAGGTCTTCGCAAGCTCGCGACACTCCTCAGTAAGTCTGGCTGTGGTAGAAATAGGCGCACACTCAGATCGATCCGGCTTGTATGGAAGGATTGTGTCGATTGTGTGCGACGGGTGCCTGCCGTACAATAGGAAAAACGGTGAGAAACCAGTGGTGTTTTGAGGGGCGGTATTGTAGGCGTAGGTGACGAAAGGTAGAATGGAATCCCAATTTGTGTGATCGGCGGCGACATACATCGAGAGCATGTCGCCGAGCGTGCGGTTAAAGCGTTCCGTGAGCCCATTTGTCTGCGGGTGGTAAGCAGTAGTTTTGCGGTGAACGACGTTGCACTCTTTGAGGATGGCTTTGACAAATTCCGACCGGAAGACACGGCCTCGATCGCTGAGCAGCTCCTGGGGTGGACCGTGGCGCAGCATGAACCGGCGGAGCAGAAAGGAGGCTACATCGCGCGCTCTAGCCGCTGGGAGGGCGGCAGTTTCGGCGTATCGCGTCAGGTGGTCTACAGCGACCCAGCGGCCCAGCGGTTACCAGCCGAAGTCAGAGGGAGTGGCCCATACAAATCGATGCCAACGCGCCCAAACGGCCGGTCAGGGCAAGGTAAAGGTTGCAGACCTGCTGGTGACTGGTGCGTTGAAGTTTTGCGGCGCTGACAATCGATGCAGGAGCGAACGAACTTCTGCACGTAGCGGTACATGCCTCGCCAAAAGTACCGTTGGCGAATGCGATGGTATGTTTTCGATACCCCAGAGTGCGTACACTGCGGATCAGCGTGGAACGATTCGCATATTTCAGAACGCAGACTGCGGGGTATTACTACCCAATGGACCACAAACAATCCCCAGTACATCCGATGGACGTTCAGTGCCGGATGTTCGTGAGTCCAGTGGACATCCGTACACATCCCAATGACGTACGGCGGATATCTGACGGACCGTCCCGCGCAAACAAAAAGGCGTTAAACTGGACGTCCTGGACACGTCTTTCAATGATATTCAGACGTCCGCCGGACTCAATAATTTGGACATGAACGTCCAGGGGACACTTGTCGGGTTTTAAATGCGGACATCCGTGATAAATCCGGAATTTTTGAAGCCTTAATTAACCCATATATGCCCAATGTCCTACATATAGGACGCTTCTTTGATGCACTCTAACATCGCTATTTCTTTAGCTGATGACTAGCGCCGCCTACCGCACATCAAGCAGGCCTCATTGAGGCCTCCTTCATGTGCTGTAGGTGGCGCTACTCATCAGCTAAAGAAATAGCAATGTATTGGGTAGTGCATCAAAGAAGCGTCCTATATGTAGGAGACTGGGCACATACGGGTTAATAAAAGACTTACATACATCATTCAGTTCCACATTAACAAGCCTAATATCTAAATTAACAGTTATGACTATTCAAGTTAATATACAGTGCCTTTATCATGCATATTTTGGCTAATTTGGTACACGTGGAAGCAGTTCTCACACATTTATGATGACTGCACACCAATGTAACTTACATTAAATATGATGAATGGGCTCTTGCTGAGGATGCTGTGTCTTGAGGTAATATGTTGTCACGCATGGAAACTTTACCAGTAAGAAGGTCTTTTAGTTGCTTTGAGGGCACATATTTGTGAACGCAACAGCACAGTAAAGAAAGTGAAGCATGGTGCATATATGGAGTACAGCTTCTGAAGCATTGAAAAGGGAAAAGTATGAGTTGGTTTTTGTTGGTGTATCGCTTGTCATACTTCAGCTTTTTCCATGCTTTGGAGGTTGTACTCTATTCAAGGATCAGAGCACCAATTATATGCACCATTCTTCACTTGATTTACTGTGCTGTTGCGTTCACTAATGAGTATCCCAAGGCAAATACAGGACAGTCTCACTCGTAACAGTTGGATGAGTGACAACATATTAGCACATAGCACAAGATCCACAGCAGCAACCCATTCAACAACACCCATAGCATCCCCAGCAAGTTCAACATATTTAATGTTGACTGCATTGGTACACAGTCATCAGAAATAATGCATATGAGCCTTTTAATAAGACTTGTGCAGCTTTTCATGACGATCAGACTGAGATATAGACTTGCACATAAAGCAAATCAACAGCATTTTTATTAAAAAGCATGCTGCAAACACATCACTTGTATGCATAAAAACACCTGGTACAGCAGACCCTAGCATATGAACACATTAACTAAAAGCTGATAAGGACCCACAAGAATTGAAAATAACAAGATAAAGTGTACAATTTAACTTCAACATCAGTAGAGTAGCACAGAACAGAAATAATAAATGCACCTTGAAGTCGCTTAACACAGCATAAAGTCTAGTGTTCCTTTACTAAGTAATCTGCCCTTAACTTTGTTTTACTTGTCCACCTAAAGCAGTGATGTTAACAAGTTTTTCTGAAGGAAAATGAAATTACTAGAATAAATTGACTACGCTTACACCTGAACTACAATACTGCAACCTAAAGGAACAGGATAGAATTGAACAAATATCGGGCACAAGGAATACACACACATTTTGTACAGACATGAAATGGCATGTTTCCAACAATAAACAGTAATCCACATGATGCAAAAAACAGATGGGCTCTTTCATTGGATGTCATGAATATAAACTGATAGCTATGACACATTATCTGTAGGCATATCTAGAGCATAGACTGCACAGAAAAGTTAATCTACATAAAGTAGAACTATGGCATGCAACATACAGCAATGTATACACAATGTAGAAAACTGATTGGGATACTTCGCTAAGGCACACCTTTCCTGTAGCAGGAAAATGTTCTTGGTGCAGCAAATATACTGGGTGTCAAAGCTATCTTTAGCCAAGGGTTGAAAAATACAATATTAGAGGCAGGCGAATGAAATCAGTTGCAAATTGCTGACAGCCGCCTTGCTCACCACGGACAATTTTCTGTTCCCTAATTGATTAATTTGTTAATTAGGATTATTGAATTAAATTGCTAAATATTGATTTTAGGCAAGAAATGCGACTTGCAAAGTTCGAGAGCGTCTTCAGAAACCCCCAATGCATAATTTGCGATAAAGAAAGTCTCACGTATACAATTTTTTCCAAGCTGCAAAAAGAACCACGTGGTTAAGCCACAGCTGAGAGCAGCATCACATGGTTCTTTTTGCAGCTTGGAAAAAATCGTATATGTGGGACTTTCTTTATCGCAAATAATGCAATGGGGGTTTCTGAAGACACTCTCGAACTTTGCAAGTTGCGTTTCTTGCCTAAAGCCAATATTAGCAACTTAAATAATCCTAATTAATCAATTACGTAACAGAAAATTGTCTGTGGTGTGCAAGGTGGCTGTCAGCAATCTGCAACTGATTTCATTCACCTGCCTCTAATATTGTATTTTTTAACCCTTGGCTAAAGATAGCTGGGACACTCGGTATACGTGACTAAAACACAAACACGAAAAAATAAGACGTGGTGAAGGTATCTCGCACTAAATTATACGCATAACACTGTGGTCTCGCAAAAGTATGGCTATGCAATAACAGCAACGTATATTATGTAGAAGATAACAGAATCCTTCGTTACGTAAAATTATGTATATTAACAGGCTCTTGCAGGTTATTTTACAAGAGGGCTGAATACTGGTCTCACAAAAGTGCGGCTTTGCAGTGGCGTCAAGATAGTGCTACGTGATGCAATGCAGATGACAAATGAAAGCTAAAGAAACCGCTTGCACTCTACATTGTGTATGAACCATGCACTGGCATCTTCTATGCTAACTGTGGGTCAACAAATAGATACACATATAGGACAAACAGAAATTTAGACAAAAAATATTTCGTATTTAATGTTGCGGTTTCCTCGCACATATTTTGTACAGAGTCACAATAAGAAGAAGCAATGCATGGCTTGCAGTGACCTCACCGTAATTGCCATGTCACGTTAATGTTATCAGTACACCGCATCAGGTTCTTCCTTATCATGCACAGAGCCCAGAACAATCAAGCGGCATTGTGATCACATCGAAGTTGGTTAACTGCGACCTAATTATGCTACCTAGATGTCATCAAAGCGATCGTGTTGGAATACAGCATGTTAAGAACCTGAATCCATGAAACCACATGCAAGCTATCAATAGGAACATGAAAATATCTCCAAAAATACCATGGGGTAGCTACCTTCAGTCTACAGAACATGCCCTGTTGTTGCATAGTCCACAGATGATTCCCAAAGTTGCACAAGGTTCAGTCGCACAGGCACACACAACCAAGCAGGAACTTTTCTCAGATGCACCTACAGTCCCTTGATCATGGCTCCAATCATTTGCAACCCAATGGTAATGACAATGGCCTCCACTTGTTCTGCAGAAACATAAAGGTACACAGTGATTATAAACGTGTGAGGTACGGGAAAACAAAACAGTGCAAGCTTGCTTTGTGGATAATCATCAAGACATCGCACAATATAGCCTATCTGAATGACCACCTCAAGGGACGAGTCGTGATCCAGACAGCTAATTTTAATAGCCGAAGGACACTTCTGCAGTAAAATCGGATCCACGCATGAAGGTCGGGCGAGTTGGTAAGGATCCATTACGAAGGTATTAACAGCACATAGACGTTAAAAGGTCGGGATAGGCACCAGCAATTCAGCGCTCTTTGCCTCGACTTATCCTATCGTTGTTCGTTATCTGTGCCTTGTTACTACCTTGTTAATACACCAAACTGGTATGCCTATTCTTCCTTACTCATTTTATGCGCCTACCTTTGTTCTACTGGTTTATGACAATGCTCTTGCGTGGAAGTGACACCCATGTCTATGGAAGGAACACCTCGGCGACTGCATGCGTTTGCACTTAATAGGCAGTTTTAGAATAGCGTACGCTAAGTTAGCGTTAGCGTTTGCGGCCCGCTATTTCCGTCACTTAACGGGAGCCCGCAAGCGGTTAGCGTACGACGCATGCGCAGTTGTGCGAAAAGCCAACGGAAAGCTTTGCGTACGCTATTCTAAAACTGCCTAATATGGGAGTTCGCTTTCGCGCTCTTCATCACTGTCACTACTGTACGCACAAACTTGAGCAGATCTCAAGCGACATCTGTACATTGTTCCCCGTCATCGGTGTCTACGGGTGCTAGGTATTCGCGGCAGTCCTCTTATTCAAAGCTCACGTACGAGATTTAAGCTTTCTGAGCTGTTCCGACCGCTTGACCATGATGCTCCGGTACGTTTAACAAGGAATCCTCGGAACAAAGACGGTTGTGTTTACAACAATTCGCAAAAACTTCAATCAATTTCTTAGTCTCCTTGCTTGTCTTCTCGCAAGCACGCCCGTCAGGTGGTCGCGACGTGCGTAGGAAGCCAGAACAAAAGTTTGACTTGTAGTACGCGAGTTGTGACGGTAGGCCTAACCGTAGTTTTCTTAACGGCGTCAGCACTCCCCGCGCAAAAAATGGCCCTCTAACAACATGCACAGAATAATAATTCGCTCACCGTGTTTCCAATGCGCACAGTTGATGTGGTGCGACACTCGTAGCGTCTCGAAAGGCGCGCGAAAAATCCCAGCTGCAACGTTGTTTCGTCGATTCGACGATTGTTCCGTCGGTTCTCAGGGTTCTCACTGTTGATGGCCATGACGATTGGAGGTGAACGGGCAACGCGAAACCGAAAAGCCACAATAACGTACGGCGACAAGACCGGCCAAAACACCGGTTCAGCTAGTAGAAGTTTTCTTTAGCCGTTCTGTTCCGATTTTCGAAAAACAATTAAAGATAGGTGGTTAGAATATTTTATCTTTTCTTGAGCACTACGCCAGGAGGTGATCTTGCTGTATGACTTGCAGTGGCAGTCACTTTCAATGTAAAATCAAACGACTTTTGCTGATCTTTCATCGTGATCATCGTGATCATAGCATTTAGCTCCACGTACGTGCTTTAGCGCCGACAAAAGCATAAACCAATTATTGTCCGTGGGAGGACATCCGCGGGACGCTCGCTACTGGTAAATCCGCAATAAAACATCCACTGAACTTCCACCGTATTTTAGAGTGCGGACGTTTCTTTACATCCGAAAATGTACGTCCTCCGTTTGTACGACGGATGTTATTTCCCGGACGTGGACGTTCGGCTCTAAATCGGACATCCAATGGATAAGTGTGGTCCATTGGGTAGTAGCCACTGGCGGCCGTCGGCGTTGTAATTGCGTCGGTGGAGGAGGTCGTCGCGAATGGCGAAATGGTGGGCTTGACGACGCAACGCGCGAGTGGATGGTGTTGCCGAAGGATCAGTGAGCAAGTCTAGCAGTGAAGCGATCCATTGATCTTTGCGCTGTTCGGTAGCGACAGTATGAACGTCGATGGAACAAACGGCATGGTGAGACATTGAGCTGTGTGTATTGTCGTCGGGCAAGGGGGAGCGCGAGAGTGCGTCGGCATCAGCATGCTGGCGTCCGTTGCGGTACAGCACGCGGATATCGTAGTCCTGTAGGCGAAGTGCCCAGCGGGCGAGGCGGCCTGATGGATCCTTCAATGATGACAACCAGCAGAGTGCATGGTGGTCGGTGATGACATCAAATGGGCGACCATACAAATAAGGTCGGAACTTCGTAAGGGCCCAGATGATCGCCAGGTATTCCTTTTCGGTGACGGTGTAATTGGTCTCGGCTTTGGTGAGCGTACGACTTGCATATGCCACGACATATTCAGGGAACCCTGGTTTGCGCTGCGCAAGGACAGCGCCAAGGCCAACACCGCTGGCGTCTGTGTGTACCTCTGTAGGGGCCGTAGGGTCGTAGTGGCGTAGTATGGGAGGCGACGTCAATAGACGACGGAGCTTCGCGAAAGCGTCGTCGCACTCTGACGACCATGAATTGAGGGACCCGTTACTTCCGAGGAGCTTCGTCAGCGGCGATATGACGGTCGCGAAGTTTCGAATGAAGCGCCGAAAGTAGGAGCACAGTTCTACGAAACTGCGCAGTTCTTTGACGGACGTAGGTTTGGGTAACTCGGTCACGGCCCGAAGCTTGGCTGGATCGGGAAGAATACCGTCCTTGGACACGACGTAACCGAGTATTGTCAGCTGCCGTGCTGCAAATCGGCACTTCTTTAGATTCAGTTGTAGACCGGCGTCGCTCAAACGCGTCAAAACATGCCGCAGTCGTTGAAGATGCGTGGAGAAGTCCGGAGCGAAAACAACGACGTCGTCGAGGTAGCACAAGCAGGTATGCCATTTCAGGTTGCGCAGAACGGTATCCATCATGCGCTCAAAGGTGGCGGGCGCATTACACAGCCCAAACGGCATGACGTTGAATTCGTACAAGCCGTCGGGCGTGACAAAGGCGGTCTTCGGTCGAGCGTCATCAGCCATGGGTACTTGCCAGTACCCTGAGCGCAAATCGAGAGATGAAAAGAATTCTGCTCCTTGCAGGCTGTCAATCGCGTCGTCTATTCGCGGTAGTGGATACACGTGCGGTGTGGCAGTGCATTTCATCTGGTTCGTCCATAACTTGTGCGTCTTCGAGGGGTTCCACGTTGAGTCATCGGTAGTCCGCACAGAACCGTCCTTCTTCGGAACAAGAACGACAGGAGACGCCCAGGGGCTGTCAGAAGGTCGAATAACATCTCGTCGAAGCATGTCGTCGACTTGCTCGTTGATTACACGGCGTTCTGTGGGAGATACGCGATATGGACGTTGCCGCAGTGGCGGCTGGGCGCCAGTGTCGATGCGATGCGTAACGGCGGAAGTGCGGCCGAGAGAAGTTTGAGCGACATCGAAAGAAGAGCGAAATTCGTCCAACAGGCCCAGAAGCTGGGAATGCTGGACCGGTGTAAGGTCGTCAGCAATGGAGGAACCAAAGACATCAGCGGGTGATGAACCAGACGTCGAAACAGCGCCGAGCGTACTGGAACTGTGGCAGTGCATTTCATCTGGTTCGTCCATAACTTGTGCGTCTTCGAGGGGTTCCACGCTGCCGAGACATTCCCCTCGGACCAACATAACACTGTACGGAGATGGGTTGATAACAAAAATTGACGTACTGCCCTGAGTGACTTGCATGGTCGCGAAAGGCACCAGCATGCCTTTCCTCGTGCAAACACGGTCAGATGGCGAGAGAAGTGCAACGGTGTCGGAGAGACTGGCGCAGTACACTGACACCGCCGTCGACGAGTTTGCAGGCACCTTGGTGTCGTCTTTGACAAGTACCTTGCCCGCAGCCGATGGACTGTCTGCCGGCGCCAATTCAGAGAATGGTGAGAGCTCTATTTAGGCTGGTGCGCAATGAATGACGGCGTTGTGACGGGAGAGAAAATCCCATCCTAGGATGACGTCGTGAGAGCAGGCAGCAATTATGATCAATTCGACGGCGTACAGAGCATCCTGAATAATGACGGGAGCTGTGCACACCGCTGTTGGGTGAATACTTTGGGCGCTGGCTGTACGGAGGGAGAGCCCGGAAAGCGGCGTCGTCACTTTTCGCAGTAGTCGGCTAAATTTGGCGTCCATAACGGATACGGCGGCTCCCGTGTCGATAAGGGCAGATGCGCGAACACTGTCCACAAACACGTCAATCACGTTCGAGGGGCTTCGCTGAGGGCTTTCGCAGTTCGATAGCGTCGCAGCCCTTGCCTCGTGGACTGCGACGACTAGTTTTCCTGTTCACGTGAGCCCGGACGTGGCCGCATCGGCGACAGTGAGCGACGTCGTGGAGACGGTGAACGGCGGGTAGATGGTGCGGGGCGGGACGTCGGTGACATAGGCGGCGCTTGGTCATAATAAGGGCTGCTTGATAAGCTGGTCAGGGTTGATGCGACCCGAGGCGGCTGCACGCAATTGCAGTAGCGTGCGACGTGACCGGCGCAACCGCACGCAAAGCAAATGGGGCGGTTGTCGGAAGTCCGCCAGCGGTTCGCGGGTCCCATCCATGTCGCAGAACGGGATGGACGAGGCGGCTGCTGATATGAGTGCATTGTGGGCAGCAGTCGGGACCTGGGGACGACGTCGACGTATGTAGGCGGCACAGCCGCGTCGAAGGCCTGTGGTCCGACGACGGTTTCGGCGTAAATCCGCGGGCCAGCCACAGGAATCGCTGGGGGCGGCCTGGCTACAGCTTGCGCGTAGCTTAGTGGTGCAGGCACTAGAGGCGGCTGGTGGTATTCGGGAATGACCTCCGCGATTTCTTGCTGAATCGCTCGGCGGAGAGGAGGCAGAAGTCTAGTTGGCGGCTGGTCAACATGCTGCGGTGGAGTGAAAGCCAGTAGAGAGACCTGGCGGGCAATTTCCTCACGCACGAACGACTTGATTTCGGCGAGCAAGGTGGAGTGGTCAGGAATTGCCGACAAGCCTGCGAGATCAGCATCGCGTGATGGCGGTCGACGGGTCATCAAGCGCTGACGGCGCAGCTCCTCGTAGCTTTGGCACAGGGTAATGACCTCTGCCACTGTGCGAGGGTTTTTGGCGAGCAGCATCGTTAAGGCATCGTCGTCGATGCCTTTCATAATGTGCCTCATCTTGTCAGATTCCGACATGGTGGCGTCGGCTTTCTTACACAAATTGAGGACGTCTTCAATGTAGCTGGTAAAGCTTTCGCCAGCCTGCTGAGCTCGTTCTCGCAAACGCTGTTCGGCCTGCAGCTTACGAACGGCAGGGCGGCCAAACACGTCGACGATGGCGGTCTTGAAAGCGGACCACGTCGGGAAATCGGATGCATGGTTGTTGTACCACATGCCTGCCACACCCGCGAGGTAAACCAAGTTGCTCAGCTTGCCTGCTTCGTCCCATTTATTGGGGACACTCACCCGTTCGTAAATCGTGAGCCAGTCCTCCACGTCGGTGCCATCCGCGCCGGTGAAGACAGGAGGGTCGCGGATACGGGGGACACCGGGACAAGCGGTCGGGTCAGGAGGCGGCGTTTGCTGAGCGGCGTCTTGCGGCATGGTAGATGGCACGGTACGGGATCGAAGCTCCAGGGGCATCAGATGGAGACCGAAGTTGTGGGGACGGTACAGCACCTCCACCACTTTGTAAAGGCGTTTATTGACGGCGGGATCGACGGCGACGATGCGCAGCGACGACTGTAACGACAGAGCGCAGACTCGCAGACTCTCACGAGCAAGAGCACGAGGGGCGTGCTCTCCGAGAAGAGGCGAAGAGGGCGACCCACTAGAAGGCGCTCAAGAGGACGGCCCATTACAACGTTCCTATGCTTCTCTACAATATATATATATATATATATATATATATATATATATATATATATATATATATATATATTATTTATTTATATATTGTCGCCAGTATGCACTACGGCATAACTTAAATACAAAGATACAACTCGGTTTCCTATGGAAGAATTCCACGAGTGGTCTATGCAATTCGCGGATAGCAATAATCATATATACTAATAAAGCGACAATACCAACTTAGGAAGGCTTTGATCTCTTCTTTGCTTTAGTTTTCGAGCTCGTTTTAGAGCTCGTTTAAAAAGTATTATTGCATGTAAAGAATTCGCGCAGGCTCTTTCGCGATAGCGAAAATTTCAAATGAAATATTTTCTTCGACACAGGGCCTCTGCGGATAAACTGCTTGCGGGAACATAAGCGCAGTTCAAATAATTTAAGAAAAACTGAATTGCTCAGTATGAAGTATTGTAGTTTGAGAAGGACTGTAAGGAAACTCTTAATGGTATTGGTGTGCGCATACTTTCAATCTATGAGCAACGCTGTTGCGAAAAAAAAAACACCAATGTTGGCGAGAACGCCATGCCTTGAACCTCAGTTGCATTGGAAACAACTAAAACTCTATCAAATCAGATGTATTGAGCTGAGTGATAGATGCACCATCCATTTCTCTCAATCGCAAAGATGGAATATAGTGCGCTTTGCGAGAGCTGCAACCTTTAGAACTCCTGCGTATGAGTGACGGACACGTGGAATAAAGCCGCCGAAGAAACAGCGCTATCTTTGGTCAGCTCAACAAACCGGAGGATCGCGCAAGCCGAGCAGAAGAGAGACAAAAACAAACAAACAAACAAACAAACAGACAAACAAGCAGATCCCATAAGATCTGGGCAGAAGCGTTGCAAAGGATACCAACACCGGACAGCTCGAGCTCATACTCCGCACAATCAATTTCGCCTTCGCAGGAAACGCACTTCCACGTCAAAACAGACTGCGTCGGGACTCCGGAAATAGAAGACACGCAATAAGAAGGCAGGAGAAACAAGAGATGGGGAAATTTTTGAAACTTACAAAAGTCTGCCTCA
This sequence comes from Rhipicephalus sanguineus, assembly GCF_013339695.2. Classification (NCBI taxonomy): domain Eukaryota; kingdom Metazoa; phylum Arthropoda; class Arachnida; order Ixodida; family Ixodidae; genus Rhipicephalus; species Rhipicephalus sanguineus. Next base: position 144,767,537 of record NC_051180.1, on the reverse strand, counting down.
GAGATCTCATTCATCGGTGTAAGCACACCGACGAATGCCGATCGTGGTGTCTTCATGACGATCGGCCTGTAATAAATTTCAGCTGCGTTTGAACGTTGCGGAGCTGCGAAAACACTACTGGAGCCTTCCGATAAGACAGCAGTGTGTTTTCTTGAGTATTACCCCTGTAAAATGCGCGGACAACATTGTGGCAGCATCTCCTTCGGTCAGCCATCTCAATTTCCGACTGTAGAAATGAGCAGGACGTTAAAATAGGGCTGGGGACAGGTGACGAGGAGGTCAAGGTCATCACAGAAGAAGCGTCGGTTATGCTTACCTGAGCAACCGCATAACAAAGTTTCTATCGGAAAAGTAGTTCTGTATACACAGCAAGGTCGACGTAACGAGTGCATTCGTACTCTGTATTTTGAACACAGGACGGTTGCTTTCGTAACGTCAGCGTATACCACAGCAGCTCTTTAAATGCGAAGCATTTCTCAGCGAACTTCTGCGACTTTGAGCGCATCTATCTATCTATCTATCTATCTATCTATCTATCTATCTATCTATCTATCTATCTATCTATCTATCTATCTATCTATCTATCTATCTATCTATCTATCTATCTATCTATCTATCTATCTATCTATCTATCTATCTATCTATCTATCTATCTATCTATCTATCTATCTATCTATCTATCTATCTATCTATCTATCTATCTATCTATCTATCTATCTATCTATCTATCTATCTATCTATCTATCTAGCCGCCTACGACTTTGTGCTCTCCTGGCTGTTTCGTTAATCAGATGTATACCAAAATTGGTGTGTCATAACACGGCCTTATTACGAACATAAATGACAGGTCATATCATGAAAATCATGACACGCATGTCATGAACAGCATGATTTACATTCCACGGCTTTTGGGCTCCCTGGTCGTTCCGTTAATCGGATATATACCAAAATTGGTGTGTCATAACATGGCCTTATTACGAACATAAATGACAGGTCATATCATGAAAATCATGACACGCATGTCATGAACAGCACGATTTACATTCCACGGCCTTTGGGCTCCCTGGCCGTTCCGTTAATCGGATGAATACCAAAATTGGTGTGTCATAACATGGTCTTATCACGAACATAAATGACAGGTCATATCATGAAAATCATGACACGCATGTCATGAACAGCATGATTTACATTCCACGGCCTTTGGGCTCTTGCGGCCGTTCCGTTAATTTCATATATACCAAAATTGGTACGGCGTGAAAAGAGTTCATGACGAACATAATGACAGGTCCTAACATGCAAATCATGACGCGCATGTCATGTGCAGCATGATTTACATGACATGGTCTCGGGCCGCTCGCGGCCGTTTAAATGAAGGGATACATACGAAAACTGGTATGACGAGACATTTCTGTTTGACAAACATAACTGACACGTGGTAACATGAAAATCATGATATGCATGTCATGTATGACATGATTTACATGCCACGCTCATGGCGCACTCGCGGCCGTTTCGCTAGATTGATACACACCAAAATTGGTATTGTGCGATGTGACTTTATGAAGAACATGAATAACAGCTGGTAGCACGAAAACCATGACATCCATGACATGTATGTCATTATTTACATGCCACGCTCATGGTGCATTCGCGTCTGTTTCGCTTGCGTGATATACACCAAAATTGGTGTTGCGCGACACGACTGTATGACGAACGTAAGTGAGACGTGGTAACATGAAAATCATGACATGCAAGTCATGTACGGCCTGATTTACATGCCACGCTCATGATGCGCTAGCGGCAGTTTCAGTAGATTGATATACACGAAAATTGGTATTGCGCGATGTGACTGTATGAAGAACATGAATGACAGTTGGTAAGATGAAAACCATGACATGTACGTATGTCATGATTTATTTGCCACGCTCATGATGCATTCGCGGCCGCTTCGCTAGCTCGATGTACACCAAACTTGCTATTGCGCGAAGCGACTGTACGACGACGGTAAATGAGACGTGGTAACATGAAAATCATGCCATGCATGACATGCACGACATGATTTACATGCCATGCTCATGACGCACTCGTGCCGTTTCGCTTGCTTGACACACCAAAATTGGTATTGCGCGACGCGACTGCACGACGAACGTAAATGAGAGGTGGTAACATGGAAATCATGACATGCAGGTTATGTATGTCATGATTTACATGCCGCGCTCATTGTGCATTCCCGGCCGTTTCGCTAGCTTGGTACACGCCAAAATTGGTATTGCGCGACGCCACTGTATGACGAACGTAAATGAAAGGTGGTAACATGATAATCATGACATGCATGAAATGTACGACATGATTAACATGCCATGCTCATGGCGCACTCGTGGCCGTTTCGCTAGATTGATATGCACCAAAATTGGTATTGCGCGTTGTGACTGTATGAAGAACATGAATAACAGGTGGTAACATGAAAACTATGACATGCAGGCAATGCATGTCATGATTTACATGCCATGCTCATGGTGCATTCGCGGCCGTTTCGATAGCTTCATATACACCAAAACTGGTATTGCGCGATGTGACTGTATGATGAACATTAGTGACAGGTGGTAACATGAAAAACCATAATATTCATGTCATGTATGACATGATTTACATGCTGTACTCATGGTGCACTCGCGGCCATTTCGCTCATTTGATATACACCAAAATTGATATTGCGTGATGTGACTGTATGGCGAACATAAATGAGAGGTCTTAACATGCGAATCATTTTATGCATGTCATGTACGGTATGATTTACATGCCACTGTCATGGTGCGCTTCCGGCCGTTTTGTTAAAGTGATATATACCAAAATTGGTATGGCATGACACGAGTGCGTGATGAACATGCATTTATATACCAGAATATGCGTTTCATTGGCATGGTGTAGACTAGATTGTGCATGCATGCGTGCATGGCAAACATGCGATATATGGTGGACTAGATGCCATGGCATGAATGATTTCATTTGGCTCAAAGACAAACAAGGCGATGTATGCAGCTCTTTGCTGGCTGCTTCGCATTACATCGATTCCCACAGTGCGTGGGATCTGCCGAATTTTTGTTCCTTGCTTTTATCTATCTCTCTCTTCTTCACGCAAAGACACGCACTGACTCCCTCCCTCCCTCCCTCCCACCCTCCCTCTCTCTCTCTCTATGTCGTTCTGGTTGCTTAAGTGATTACCTGGCTATTTATTGCACAGTACCTATAACACACATGTAACACGTACCACTATTTATGCTTTGATAGTCTTCATCGAGAAAATATTATATGAAGAACAGATTTCAACAATCTACCGAGAAAATGTACAATATATTACAGCAAAACCTGTTATGAGATCACGACAACAGCGGATTTTGGTGGCGTCGATGTCCGCCGCCGCTGCTGACGCCGGCGCCGGAGTCCGTAACCGCTGTCCCGCGAATTGAGAAAAAATATATCCGGGAACGGATGGGATTAGGACACCGGCCCTCTGCGTGGCAGTCGAGAGTTCTACCACAGAGCCACGCCGGTGCTTGAAACTCTTTCGCAATAAGACCCTGTACAGGCCTCACGTCGGGCAAGCAACCACGTTAACACATGCAATATATGTTTAATGACCGTTTAACGCTTCCAAACCATTACAAAGGGTTCAGCCATAATTCTTCATCGTCGTCAGCCATAGCATCAACAAAGTGCACACAATGCCTCACAGATTTGTAGCGGGTACCTCGCTTCTTCGCAGGAATGGCAAATAATAGCATAGTGGGTGCTTCCCTACTTCACAAAAAATATTAGGATATATGATGTAGTCGAGAGAAAGAGAGGTTTATTATGAGAGAAAAGCTGGTAGGTTGGCCTAAATCAATTATCTGACCTGCTACTCAGCGTTAGAAAAGAGAAGGAGGTGGAAAAGAGAGTACAGAGAAAGTGTTGATGATGAGGATGAACGTGGTGATGAAACGAAACCTTCAATGTCCAAAAACTATTTGGTATCTTGCAAGTGTAGTTCTATTAGCTGCCCCGATAGAGGTTACAACGGGCTCTACAGAAAGGCTGCTCTGCCAGCTGTCGCTGTGAGTGTGCTGCCTGTTCCGCGAAGGCGTGGCGTTTTTTTTCTCGCTATGACATAGTTCACAGATCATGAGATATTCACCGACTAAAAGGTTAAATATTAAAGAGCACCATTCGTTTTCGTTAGTTATTACTAGGACGTGTTCGCTGTTTGACGATTTATCATCACTTCAAGTCTCCCTCATCCCCCAAACGAGGGGGAAAGAACCTGCGTCCATCGTCAGCGCGCTTCATGACCTCGAGCACTTCCTTTTTTTTTTAACACGAAAGTGTTTTATGCCGGGGTTCACCAGGGCTTCAGTGACGTATTTCCGTCACGGAAATGACGTCGAAAAAATTTACACGATCAGATGGCAAAGAAAAAAGTTCCGTCAACGGGCATCGAACCCACGACCGCTCAATCCCCAGCAGCGCTCGCCCCGAGAAAAATCGCAGCCGCGGGGCGGCACGACGCGCTTTGCGTTTCCCTCTAGTCCGGCCGTGGTTTTCAACAGGGGCGTAGCCAGGGGTGGGGTTGGGGGGTTCACCCCTCCCCCCGGAAGTTTTCAGTTTTGCTTGCCTATATATACACGCACACATACAAACGCACGCACGAACATACATAAAGTATGGTTGAACCACCCCTCCCCCCCAAAAAAAAAATATTTCTGGCTACGCCCCTGGTGTTCAATCACATTTAACATGCCGTGGGATGGCGACCAAGTTCTGCGTCCAATATGCGGCGCTCTTCTGGCTATCGCACCTAGTTCTCTGGTTACGCTTTCACCGTTAACTACTACAGCTACCACAAGGCTTTGTGTAGTCATTTAACATGGACGTTAGTCGTCGGGATGGAGATGTACCGCCAATCATCAAAGTGGGTGCATCTACGTTGAATGGTGCTATAGCTGCCAGACATCAATATACATTGTGCGAACTCTGCTATATCAATGTACAGTAAACATTCAGCTACTTCCGTAAGGGCACGCTTTACTTTCGTGTTATTCCGATTCCTACGACGGAGGGATCAACCATCTTTTTCTTTGAACGCGCGGCTTTCTTTCAGCGTGATCGCGAGCGTGCTGGTGTGAATATGGTATACTGTGTGTAACTCTAGCACCAGTGGCACGTCGATGCATCCCGCGGTGGCCGCGGTAACTCTGCAGCTCATGATGCAGAGAGTGGAGTTAGCCTATGCAGAATTAGGCAATGGCCGAGTTAGCGATGCAGAGTTAGCCAATGGCCATGGACTTGGTGTTTATGATGCGGTCATTTTGGATTATGGCACCATTTGTCGAGAAAAGAGCGGGCGATTCCTAGCTGAATTTGAGAATTGTAAATTTCAGACCACGTGCTGTGCTATAACGTTTGGCTCACATGTTCTTAGGAGCCTCGACTCCCGATCGGCAGCGTTTTCTGACCATGCTCAAAAAGTGTTGCAGGGCCTCTTTAAGCCAGAAGGCAGGGAAGTTAACTAGAAGTGTGTATAATTGGCCGCCCTACGCTGGGGGAATGAGCAAAGGGAATAGAAAAATGAGAAACTGAGAAGGGAAGGAAAGAAGAGAAACGGCAGTGTCTGCGCTGACACGTCTGGCCTTGCACCACCAGTCAGAGGCGTTCGCACCAGCCCGTGGTTCACAAGATTCACAAGAGTGTTTTCGCTGCCTCGTGCTCCGAAGAGCGACGAGGACGGTGTTCCAGCAGCTTCTGCGCGGAGAGCGGCCGCTCGTCCGGTCGTCGCAAAGCGTCAGAAAGTCTTTCTTTCTGACGCAAATTGAGGGCAATGGCATAATAAGTGGCCGCCTATGGTGGTACAGTCGTTACGGTGCTCAGCTGCTGACCCTAAAATCGCTGGTTGGAACACGGCCGCGGAGATTACATTTCTGTGGAGGCTAAATGCTACAGATCTCGGGAGTTCGCTCTCAGAACTCATGAGCCCAGAAAGCCGTGCGACCTCTTCTGCAATACTTGAAGGCGACTGACTTAAGTGCTCGTCTACAGTAGCGCTGTATTATGCATGTCAATTGTGTATCGCCTACTTATGCTTTCTCCTCCTCTTATAGCTCGTTGTCCTACCACAGGTAGGGTAGCAAACCAAAAAAATCTAGCTAAATTTCCTGCCTCTCCTTATTTCAATTTTTTTTTTCTGAAGACACGTCTTCAAGCTTCCCATTCATTTTTTTTTCCTTACAGTGGCCGGGCGTCTTTCTTTCCGTCGTCCTTTGAACAAATATCCTGATGCAATTGAGGCGGGTATGAAGCTAGTAAGGTTTTATGCGCCACGGATTCTGGAGATAGAAACCGGGCAGCGTCAGTCCTTCGGAGTTACTGCTTCTGACAGCAGATGACACCCTGCTCTCGATATAACACAAAGCTTCCGTCTGAATCATGTCCATCTAGAAGTTTCTCTAACTTATTCTTTTAGTTTTTCTCTCGGCGGCGTCGTGTAGCTGTGCCTCATACTTTGCTTTTCATCTTCTTTGTCTGCACGACTTGTATTCGCTTATTTATGCGGCATATATTACTTTCTGCATTATTTGCACTGAAGGGCTTATTGTTGCGGGAACGTCATGGCGGTGTCTGTAAATTCTACCGCTTTGTTTTTATTTCAGAAAACGTTACTTCTTGGTAATCGGCGCATCGTTAACTGCTTTCTTTATTCTACCCCTTTATGGCGTAGCGCTACCACTGTACTTGACGTTTTGCTTTTAGAGAGCTGCACTTCGGCGCCCATTCCTGCACTGAGCGTCGTCCTTTGTTGGCCCTCGACGTAGCCGCCTGTCTTGTGCACATCGAGTCACGCATACTCTTCTTCATTTGCCGAGACCGGCTGAACTGCTCAAACCTTCGCTGTCTAACCAGAAAATAAAGTCCAGAAAGAAAAAAGAAAATAAGGAATAAAAATGGAAATAAAGCGTTGTATGCACAGTAGTTCGCGCCGCCACTGCCGAAAATATAAAAAGAAAATGAAAAAAGGTTACAAAAGTAAAATAAAAATGAAAATCAACAAAACTGAGAAGAAACACTTAAGGAATAATAAAAACTACATGGGGGGGGGGGGTAGTCTGTCACTGTAGTCTGCTTTATTCCAGTATACCCTAGAAGCCCTCCATTGGAGGGTATTATACAGGGGGTTGTGCAACATCGCCAAAAAACAATAAAAAAAGTGTACCGGGTAAAACAAAAAAGAAAAAGAAAAACAACCATATTGAAAGCAGTCACACTCTACCGAGAGAAACGAACGAATAAATAAAGTTCATGTATGTACGTGTGTACGTACACACACGCAAAAAGGTATGCATGTACGTGTGTGCAGTGCGGCGTCAAAAAATCACAGACCACGAGGTCTCAGAAAACTTTCTATTACTAAGCAATCTTTTACTGCATCTGGTCGCACTTCATAGCACATGTCGTCTACGCGTTTTAGAACAGGCCGGAAATCTAAATTCAAAGCTGCCTGCTAAAACAGCAGGAATATTCAGCTTTTAGGGGCGAAGCTCCTTAAGGCGGCACCCGTTCGTCCCTCGTAGTCGTAGTCGTAGTGGTCGTAGTGCGTAACCAGTCTTACGCTTTGACCTCCAAAGTGGTGCCGGTGGGAGATTTTTCCTGTGCGTTGTTGAACAATAAAAAATTCGCAGCGTGCGCGTTATCTAAAAGCCGAATTCTTCTGTCTCTCATTCCCCATTAGCAGCCATTGGCATCTTCCAGTAGGAAACGTTAGTAGAAGTAGAAGTGTAAGTGTTAGCTAAAAACCGACTTCTTCTGTCTCTCATTCCCATTAGCAGCCATTGTTTACCTCCAAGGTAGTGCATGGTGAGATTTCTCCTGTGCGTGATTAAACAATAAAAATTTTGTTCAAAACGCCGTTGATTGATGAAATAAACCAACGAAAGACGCCAGATGTTTTGTAAAAGCAAAACGAAAGAACGCCAGATGTTTCTAAAGCAAAACGAAAAGACGCCAGCTGCTTAACGAAAGACGCCAGATGTTTTCTAAAGCAATGGTTTTCTAAACAATGAAAATTCACAGCGTACATGTAAACTTAAAGTGAGCTGCAAGTCGTCATAACTCATCGAACCTTTAGTGTAAACGCGCCCGATCTCACGTCGGTGATGTACTGGGCAGAATTCACGGAAGATTCACGGTTTACCGATGAACCTCCGCAGCTTCGCCCACTCATCATCATTCACTCCGTGGATATGCTGTGATTTTTTTCTTCTGTCCCGTGGCCCTTAAACTTTTGATGCTATCTGTACGTACATACAGTTGCGCCCAATATGAGTTGCAAGTTGCTTCCCGTGGTCAAAGCGGCGCCAACAATGCACAGTGATGCCGGCACAGAAAAACAATCAGGGACGTAAACACTGTTCTGACTAGAGCACTGCACGGGCTTGGGCCTACCCAAAACCCCGGGCCGGGTAAGCTGCTTTTCATGGCGGGCCCGGGCCGGGCTCGGGCCAGAAGCTCCGGGCTTAGGGTCGGGCCCGGGTTTGAGGTGACGGGCTCGGGCCGGGCTTGCATTTTGCTCAGTTCTTAAAGGAACAATAAAGTGAAAAAGGGAATCAGTTTAGACTGATAAAGTATACTCCGAGAACTCGAATGTAATTCATTTCACCACCATAAGTTTATGAATAGAGGAAAAAATGAAGCTTAACGTTCCATTTTTTAATTTCGCGCTGAAATCTCCGCGCGTGACGTCACGGATTTCAAACCGTATTTCTCGTATTTTCGGGACATTGGCTCAAGGAAATTTCCTGAAACTTGGTATGTCAAGTCTATGGCCCGTCAATATACTTCATTTTTTACCGTTTAGGTACTACGTAGGCCCCAGAAGACGCCGCCAGAATCTATGACGTCACGGCGCCTGCTGCGCGAATATCAAGGTGGACCCGCATTTTCTTTTTGCTCGTTTTCGCGTTTACCAAGAGTGTCGCGGCGAGCGTGGTGATTTTGGAATTGTAAAAGAGTAATTTACTGATGATAGAAAAACCATTTTTCTCTTTCGTGTCCTTTTAAGTTTGTTCCACATACGTTGTGCATACATATATGTTTCCCATTTTATCTTGAAAAAACGTTATTTTTATGCCCGGAAAGCTATTTGTAGAAGTTTTATGAGAGACAAGTACTGAACTTCTTTTTCTGCTTGCACATGTTGCTACTTGAGTTATCTAAAACGGGCGAGCTAAAATCAAGTAGACCAGGCGCATGTATAGTTAACACTTCCCTATTTTGTGATTTATTTGCACATGTTAGTATTTTATACCCAAAATGTTATTCTGTAATCGCCGTAATAAATGTAATATTATTACGTGAAGGCACACAGGGAAGCAGTGTGTATTTACAATATATTTACACCACGCTTAAGCGTTAGACAACATGGCGGAGAGCGTGCCGCACACAGCAACATCACGTCGTCTTCTTTGGTGCCTTCCTTGCGTCGGCAGCGTGAAACATTCTTGTAACAATATAATGCATTTATACCTATAACTTATCGTAAGAGAAGGCACAGAGATCCAAAGCGGGAAAATAGTTCCTGAAAGTTGCAGCCCTCCACTAAAACGAAACGACTGCACGAAGACTCGTTACATTGAATCCCTATAGGGAACCCAAGCTCAAGTTTGCGGCGCGACGACAGCGCCGCGCTGGCCGCGTTGCGGCTCTGTCGGAAAGCTCTGGAGCTTCTGCGCGGCCGACTTAGCCCCTTTCACGGCAGCGGTAGCGCACGTGCGCACGCGTTCTTCTGTCGTCAGCTCGGCACTATATTGGCACGTTGAACCGAGAGGCTTGCTGTGCGAAGCTGCGCATTTCCGCGATGGCAGAAGCGACCCCACGGAAGTGGACGTGAATTCGGAAGTATTCCGTATTCCTGTGTCGTGGGCTGCCACAACAGTGCAGACAACTCCAAGGCACGCGATTTACGCGTGAAACTGTATTGTTTCCTGGTCGTGTCGCACGAGAAATAAAGACGGCAAGCGTGGATAGCTGACAGCGCTGTCTCCCCTTGTATTTCGGGTGTCTGAGTTCATCGCTTTCGTTCGTTTCGACTGCCTGAATCGGTAAGTAACGCGGCGCATGCACGCAGCGACTACAGTAATGATTACACGCTGTCTTCTCGCACTGTGAAAGTTCAGTTACGGTTATAGGTGAAACAACTTTGTGTTTTGATTTCCCGTGTTCGTGAGACCTACCCGTCGTTGTTGAACGTTCACACTCGCGTTATACCGTTAGCGTTGCGCCGTTGGTTGAATTCAACTGAACTCGGCACATTGTCAGAAGTTCGGCGCTTGCAATTCACGCGTCGGGAAGGCTGCTTTATCACGCCGGAACGGACGTCCGTGCATTTTCAGCAAGCTTTGACATCGTTCTGCAGGTTTGCTTTGTTTTTGTCACTTTATTAGTGTGATATATATTTAAGCCGCTAAATACAACTGGCACTTAATACATGCTTTACAACTGCAACCTTGAAGTAACCACCTTCCGACTTTGTGCGATTTCGTAGCCGCGTTCGCGCAGCAGGTTTTATACGCCTGTCAACTCGATATCATAAAAAGAGACTGCAAGCATGACACGAGAGCTGAAAAAACGAGGCGAGCAGCTCATCTTGCTTCACAGTGGTTAAAGCTCAGCTAACTGCCTCGCGTTTTAATCGGCGGGTGATTCTCCAGTGGCACGGAGGACTTGACTCTAACCTTCTCAGGAAACAGGCCCATGGCCGTGTATTTTCTTTTTTCGCACGCCGCAAACGTTCACGAAAGTACACGGCTGCTACTGTTAAGCATGCCATATCAAAACAACAATAATATGATTCGTAGTCCACACCGCAGAACATCCATAGCGTGTGCGGCTTCATTTCGGAGTGCATGTGGACCATTATTCATCTTTAAAGGGGTCATGAAGCACCCCTTGGGCTGAGTGAAAAAACACATCCTGCGGAAAGCTGACACGGCTATGAACTGCACTGCCAAATATTACAGTCGTGCGCGCCGCGTAATGGCCACAAGCGGAGCGCGAAGTTGCCGTTTCCCCAGGCACCCTCTTTTCAAACAGAGGCCGGTTCTCACTCTCGTCGGTGGGCGGGGCGTCTGTCCGCTGTACGTCGCAAGAGACATAGCATGCTTATTGGCCGACAGCCGACGTAAATCGAGAGCGGCGTTCGGATCAGATGCGCTTCTTGCCGCGGGGTGCCGCCACTTGCCGGCGCCGCACTCCTCGGTACACGGTAGCCGCGCTCGCGCAAGCGAATCACAGCGGGAGAGCGATCGCGTTTCATGACGCGCGCTGGCGTAACTTCTTTCCCCCATGCCATCCCTCCCTGTCTAGCTTCCAGTGCGCTCGCTGGCACGAGAAAAGAGAGAAAGCGCTGGGAGCATGCGCCACACCCCCGTAACTCCGCTGATTCTTGACGGATTCGAGAAATTTTTGCGGCAATCGATTCGGGAGGCAGTACACTCCGATACTGAGGCCATTAGATCATTACTTGGAAAAGTGGTTCATGACCCCTTTAACATGATAGAATGAGACTTACCTCGAGGTATACGTCCTACGCGGTGTAATCGCGACTTGGGAAATGCATTTCGCTTTGAGTCGGGCGTCGTTGTCGTCGATCGTCTGCTCTTCACCTTTAACGTGATTAACGAGCCTTTCTCCTTTTATCAAGTTCGCTTTTCGGAAGTGCTTGTCCAGCTGTGAGATATTTTGAACCCGCACTGCAGGCTGTACATTGTGAGGCGCCGCGAGAGCTCTGCACGGGCACAGAAGCAAGCGGCAACGCGGTGGAGAGAAGGGAAAACGCTCGCTGCTTACACCCCAGTTTCTCTTTTTCTGCCAGAGATGGCGCTGCCTGACAAGAGCAGCAGCGCCGCTAAGCGTTGCTTGGAAAGCCTATAAAGACACATTCGTTTTCCGTGGCTCCTTCACGGTTCCCAGCATAGGCGTGCGCAGGGTTCCCCATCAGGGGGGGGGGGAACAAAGGTTCCTCGCAGCGCCCGCCACACCCTACTAAGTCAGTGTAGGGGCAGATTTTGCGCCCCCCCCCCTTGTAGGTGATTAGGGGGGTGGCCGCCCCCCCTGACCCCCCTGTGCGCACGCCTATGGTTCCCAGTGATCATGTGACGCGAGATGGACATGCACAGCCTGATTCGTGTACCCACATAGTTAACGTCTGAGCTTTCTTCTTGTTACGCTATATCAGAGGCCTCAAGCTCTCCTCAGCTAACGGACTGCATTCATGGAAATTTACTCCATCAAGGGCCAGGACATTGACGCAGATAGGAGCGGGGTAAGGAGGGTGGGGGGAAGAGGTTGTACCAAATGTTCGCTAACGTCGCTATTTGAAAGACATTTTCCATATCTCATATATGGGTCATTTTTGATGGGTATTTGGCGGCAGGATTCCAACAACATATCGATACCGCTCCAAAATGACTAAAACCTGGACACCAATTCTGAAATATAGAGTTTTGTTGCACGGTTATGTATCAACTCATGGTGGCCGCAGGAGGTACCTTACGAAAACAAATGCTTTAGACCTGTCATGTCTGCGTAGCTTAAGAACGTACTTATAAAACTGTAATGTGCCAGCTGCATGTTTGAGACACCTGCGCTATTAGTGCGAAAGCTACCTTATACTGTCGCAACAGCCTTGGAATGTGCAGGAATAGCATAGGTCCATTAAATAGGCCGTGGGGCAAAGCATATTCGCTTGACGAAATATCTGCCTTGAATAAAGACAATTACGAATTCTGTGCCGGGTGATGTCCCTTTATCGCGAACCATATGCATCGAATGAGTAATGCCCTAAGCACACGTACGAGTTACAACGTGTCAGCGCGTCTCCTTCTATGTCGTCCTTTGTGTGTTCGCTAGCAATATGGAAGCATACAATCAATACCAACTAGCCCAGCTTAATGCATTAACCTAAGAATAGATCAAAATAGCTCCGTCCACATCCTGCCGGTCCTACCCGCGTAGTCCAGTGACCACCTTCTACCAGCACAACATCGTTAGGAAGGCATGTACCATTATAATATGCAAAAAAAAAAAGAGCACGGCGCAGTTAATGCATAACACACACTGCTGAAAACTGCAAGAAGCAGCCCTCAAAAAGGAGTTTTATAGATGACATTGACGAGTGGCCCGACGTTCGGGAACGAGAGAAATGAATGGATGAGCTGGACAGCTTTATTCGTTCTACAGAGCTCCACAGAGGCATCCTTAATTTGCTCCAGTGGCGGAAGTTAAGAACGACGACTGCCGACGCCGAGCAGTGCGATAAACCTTAGCCCGGAAGGATATGTGATGCATGGGCGCATGACGTGCTTAAAGCCGATATCTCTAGATATTTTGATTTTTTGCACAATAACATTTCAAGATATAAAACTAGATAAATAATATCCAGGAAAGAACTTATAAGCTGTATGTACCAGCAGTGGTGTGATATATGAAAAGAATGCTATGACAGATATTTTTCCCTTCCTTTCGGCATGCTTATACGTATTTCTAAGAGTAAACGTGGTGCACGCGGTTAGTTATACCTATTATCTAAATTAGTGTATTTACAACAAGGTACTAAATTTGGCTTTCTTCCTCTATCTTGCTGTTGCATGGTGCTACTATGCAGAAGACAGATGCTACATATCCGGGAGGGTGCACGATTGACTGTCGTTAGAGCATGCTTTAAAGTTCAATAGATAGCGCAATAAAAACAAAGTGAAGCGAGCGTTCTGTTCTTTGTCACCTCTGTTTTTATTGCAGTCCCTATTGAAACTGAACTCATGCTGCAAATCACTTTCCTTGATACAATACCCTATACAAAACGGCCTTGATGATCCTCATTGTATTTGCAGAAAAAATGGCTACAGTTAACCACTGCCGAACAAACATTCATTGTACCCAGTATGTCCGCTCAACTGTTTCCACCGTGAGCCCCTCTTTACAAGAAATTACCGTAGGTTAAGTGTAATTGTTAGCGAAACATGCACCAACAAAGCGTAGATAAGTGTTACTTAAGACACCTTGCTGTCGATACGATGTTCAGGCAAGACCACCTTGATTACTGGGTCGGGCCTCAGTCGGGCCTGATCTGTGGTCGGGCCGGGCCGGGCCGGGAAAGGTAGGCGAAATTACTTCTCGGCTATGGGCCGGGCCCGGGTCTCACTTTGAGTCGCCGGGCCGGGTTCGGGCGGGTAAACATGAACGCGTTCCGGGCTCGGGCCGGGCCCGGGCCGGAAATCACGGCCCGTGCAGGGCTCTAGTTCTGACTACTGATGCTTACGAAACGAGCTTCACGTTTGCCGGTGTTACAGTGTAGGTATGGGGCCTCTTCAACCATGGCCAGAGTGTTACAACTCATATTCAGCGCCACTGTACACGCCTCTCTCAAATGACTTGTTTCATAAGACAAAACCACCTTGTTCTTCTTTTACTTCTTTTCTCTCTCAGTCGATTGTACTGATCCTCCCATTCCCCCGATGCTTTCTGCACCTGAAGTGCTGTTGCAATTCTTCCGTGATCGGCCCAGGCTTAAGCAAGCGATGATAGCATGTGAGGACGTCATGATGTCACAAATTATGGCGTCTGGGACGTCATCTGTGATCATGTGACTTTTTGGGCCGTTCGTATCGACGCTGCCGACGGTAACACGCGCGGAGCGGCGCTAACAATTCGCCTTAGGATTTATCGTAATCAGCGGTTATTTCGTTTTTGTAGTTTGTCGCCATTTTCTAGCCAGCTTCACTAATGTTTCAGCAAAAGGATTGTCTGACATTTTGTTTTATGCATATTTCTAACAAGCGCGAGCGCGCTTGTGTGCGTGCGTGCGTGCGCGTGCGTGCGTGTGTGTGTGTGTGTGTGTGTGTGTGTGTGTGTGTGTGTGTGTGTGTGTGTGTGTGTGTGTGTGTGTGTGTGTGTGTGTGTGTGTGTGTGTGTGTAAACACAAGCCCTGTTCCGCCGCGCTATGCGCTCTTTCGCCCGCCTGCGCTGAGCTTTCAAAGGATGCCAAGGCTCCCAGGATTTTCTAAAAGGAGGCACCCGGGCTGGGCGATTGCATGCAATTCTTGCAAGGCATATATCCGCTTTCAGCCAGCGACGTCGTCCACATTCGTTGGTATAGGCCTGATAAGTTTATTACACTACATTTCGGAGCGCAGCTCTTAGGCGCCCGTTCCTGCATTGAGTGACGTCGCCGTTGACGTTGCAGGCGTCGGCGTAACCGATAGAGCGAACGAGGACGAAAGAGAGCTAACGCGGAGGCAGTCGATGTAGAATGACTAGCCTCGAGCCACTGAACCTCACTTTGTTCCTCCGTCACGCGCGCTCGCCCCTCGGTCGGATCTCGTGCGTATGCAGGGCTATAGCGCGTGCACTGCGGCTGGTTTCGCTTGTCCTCATGGGGCTGTTGGCGTTTCGCTTGCTTCCCGACGCCTGCAATGCACAGAGTGGTGCGCGTAGCACTCGAGCGCTGACAGTTTCTTTGGCAATATGTAGCGAATGTTACATTGCTACAACAGCGGATAGCCAAAACTTCGAACACAGTTGACGTTACCCCAAGGCGAAGGTGCGCTTAGAATTCATTAGGCAGTATCGTAACCGTCTGTGAACTTTTTACTATTTGGGTGTGAAGCTTTCGGTTAATTAGTGCCATCGTATTCACAGCCACTCCTTCCCATCTTCTCATTTGCTACCACTTACGTCCTGCAACTTATGGAGCCTCATATCTTGTGCTTTCGACTGTTGCACGGCTTTTCCCGCATTTAAATGCTTCAGGCGATGCCGCGGGGAAGGTCCTCTTCCAGACAACGTTGCGAGCGCTTATATCTGCAGCGAAGATACCCTTGTGTCCTAAACTTGCGCTGCTGTTTTACACTACTCTAATGATCCATAATATTTTAGAGCAGCGCAAAAGACGGGACAAAGGACAAGAAGTTCACAGACGAGCGCTTACTCGCAACTGGCAGATTTATTAGAAGAACCAAGGAAAAGAAAACATACAGAAGGTGACCCAAATGATCTGTGTTATCGCCGCCACGTGGGGATCATACTAACATGCGCAAGGGCAAGAAAACCAAAAGAACCAAGAAATAGCGATAGGTAAAACTCTACCGTCATAATACCAGATAGGCAGCAGCAAGGTAAGCCAACAAAACCAGAAAAACAAAAACACAAAAGCCAAAAAGCGTCTATCTACCCCGCCTCCAAAAAACTAATTTCGGTTCGCGATAGCGCCACTGAAGGAGAGCTGATGCAACTCTCCCCAGCATTCTTAATGAAGAATGCTTCCATAACCTCACGCGCCGCGTCATCCCTGTGCCTAAAAATAACAGTAGTTTTATGAAAAAGAGGCGTGCATTTGCAACCTTTACAGTGGGCAGCTAGATGTGACCCATAATTGTTACTTAGATTATTTTTATGCTCTCTAAGACGGGTGTTTAGGCAGCGTCCCGTCTGTCCAATGTAACAACGCCCACACGTCACTGGGATGCTGTAGACAACACCTGAAGCACACGGCACAAACTGATTTTGATGCTTCGTGATGCAATCCCCTTTTCGTGAGGTACAACTTCTTTCAAGTTTATTGTGAACAGCAGCGCAAATCTTTCCAAGACTGTTAGGGGCGCTAAAAACCACTTGCACGCCGTAGCGGGCACCAACTTTTTTTAGACAATGGGAGAACTTGTGCACATAGGGAATGACAGCGACGTTTCTTTTTGTGTTTTCATCCTTCTTTTGTGATACAAACGAGTAAGCGCTCGTCTGTGAACTTCTTGTCCTTTGTCCCGTCTTTTGCGCTGCTCTAAAATATTATGGAACCTTACCAACTAGCCCAACTGTCGACCTTGCTACTCTAATGAGCTATCGCTTGGAAGAGGAGTGCGCGCCGTGTGTGCTTATAGTCCCGAAAATGAACGCGGCACACCGGTGCAAGGCGGAGGCTCCCTTTTCGTTGCAGCGCGTATTGTACAGTTACCTTTGATAACGCCCTCTTTCTCCTCCTCCCTCGAGAGCGCCGCGGTGAAGTCACCGCTCTGGCTGACAACGGGACGCATTCCTAATGCGTCGGCCCGGTGATTAAGCCATGCAAACACTCATTAGGGGAGTCATGCCGACTTGGTATTATTACTACTTCTTTCTATTCTTAAAGAACGTGAGTGCGAGAGAAAAGTACGAATGAAATGTCGCTGGGGAAACGTCGCACTTTGGCGCAGAGAAACGGTAAAGGTGCGACATTTCAGCGTCCGAAAGGCTTTGAGCACCGTTCTCCCCCCATTTTTTCAGTTTTTGTACGTTGCGCTGGGTAAATTGCTAAAATTGCTAGGATGGAAGATTTCTTCCCAAAAATGGCGAGAGAACGCAAAAAGGCCCACCAAGACTGGTTCATTGTTTCCGCCAGATGTTGTTTAGTGATTAGGGAACGGATAATTAGTGTTATATTAAGAAGACTCTGGGAACGCAATGCGTCGTAATGCTTTGCAAGCGTTGCAGAATTTTTTCCGGCGCAGTACGCTGTATCGCACTGTCTAGACTAAGTTCAATATTAGAATCCCCTTGTGCCAATGAGTGTCCGAGTATTACTTTGTGTTTCGGGACGCATGGAAACTTCAGAAAACAGAAAGCTTGACTTTAGTCTTCCATTTACCACATCATCATCAGCCTGACTACGCCCACTAAGGTCAAAGGCCTCTCCAATGTTCCTCCAGTCAACCCGGTCCTGTGCTTTCTGCTGCCGCGTTATACCAGCAAACTTCGTATTCTCATCTGCCCACCTAACTTTCTGTCTCCCCCTCGTGCGTCTGCCTTCTCTTGGAATCCAGTCAGTTACTCTTAATGACCAGCTGTTATCTTGCGTAGACGATACGTGCCTTGCCAAGTCCATTTCGTCTTCTTGATTTCGACTAAGATGTCCTTAACATCCGTTTCTTCCCGACTCACTCTGCTCTCTTCTTGTCCCTCAAGGTTACCCCTATCATTTTACCTTTCCATTTTCTTTCCACCTATCATCATTTTCATTTCACCTATTATAACTTTCTTTTCCACTTATCATTTTCCTTTCCATTAAACGCATCTACGGCTTCATTCAGAAAGCGCTTGTTTTGTAACTCAGTGTCGTCATTAGCATGCCGTCTTTAATAAGACCTGGTTGACATATTTTCGTAGGATGATTTCCACCGCAGGTTGTTCTTGTGGTTGTGGCCCTCATACTATTCCTGCGACTTACAAACAAAAGGCGCCTGAAGCTATGATGTTCTATTGCTAAACGGCAAGGTTCAGTGCTTAAACCTTTACAACAAAGCTCTTAGGCGTCAGTTCCTGCGTGGAACGTCAGCGAGGGCGTAACCGGCCGAACTAACGATGAAAAAAAGAGAGCTAGCGCCGAGCTAAGGGTATGCATGAAAGGCGGCGATAGCGAAGAGTGCGTAACGGGGAAGGCCGAGGAGAAGGATACAGGGGAAGCGTGAGCAGAAATGTGGAGGAAGAAAGCACAAAGAAAGCGTAAAAATAACGCGGTGCCGTACGTGACGTGCTCCACAGTGGCGTCCATCCGTAAGGTGGTGCCAGAGTAGCGTGTGCAATCATCCTGTCGCCTATGAGGTTTTTACTAATGCATGCGGTGCGCCACCCGATTCCATTAATGAAGAAAGCGCTGGCGTGGGCTTCGGGCCGCTGCGCATGCGCTAAATGATCTGTGCTGCCACCGCAGTACAGGCTGCGTGAACGTTTGAACGCAATAGCAGCATGAGCCACGTCTTCCCTTGTACCAAGGTGGAGTTGTTTGTTTGCCGAGTGCTCAAATTACGCGTTAGAGAGTACTGCAACATCGTAATCGTCGGCAATTTTGCCGCGAAGATGTCTAGAGGGTCAAAAGAGTATTCATGTAGACATGATTTACGGTGGCAACAACTCCGAGGGGACCGCCAAATGGTGTCGGAACACCCAGACGCGCGCTATGGCAGCCACCTTGAATATAATGCCTGAGTTCGTTGTTTCTGTTGAAGCTTATTATTTTCGCAGCTTCACATGCGTGTCGACCATCATGTTTGCACGTCACCTAAGCGACTTCGACACAACATGGCGCTAACCTGGACAAAGGGCGTCACCACTCTGCTCCCGGGGGAGGCGGTAACTGATTTCGAGGCACAATAATTCAGACTAAATCCATTCAGACAGATACGTCGCGCCGCCTCGTGGTGTCGTATGAAACGCCGGGTTTTCGGCGTTTTCAAACTTAGGGCTGTAAAAGCGTGCATTACGCCGCGCTTTTCGCAGAACCTTAGGCCTTCCTTCTTCATTACATGGCGTAGCTCACACTGGCTGCCCCGTGAGCAAATGTCATAGTCTTTCTCCAGTACGCCTCGTCATCCAGTCGCGTCTGTCCGTCGTATCGTGACGTAAGAGATCGCACTAGCGACGTGTTCAGTTGCTCTTTCGACTCGCCATGTGTCGGACGCCCTGTTGTACGTTCCAAAGAGGAGCAGTGGCAGTACGAGGAACGTCGGCGCACCCAAAAGCACCCAAGTGCTTACTGACAGTGATTTGGTTGACGCAAACAGCGCGTAAACGAGGGAAGTAACAAGACAGGTATACATCGCTCTTTCTTTTTTTTGTCCCGCTTTCATATTTTTTTTTCTTTTTTTAACGCGAATCCTTTCCATAACTACTCACAACATGCCCTTCAAATGCCCTGCAGGCAATTTTTAACATGTTCTAGAAAAAATAATTTCAGCGAAAATGTGAACTTTATAAAAAATTGCCGCAGATCAAAAGCCCTGTCGGAATCGATTTCATGCGAGGCAGTCAGCGAGGAGCTGCCTATATCTCATTTTTTCAGCTTTTAGGCCAAGCTTTACGAGAGAATATAGTTGGTCTTTCATCTATAAGAATCGGTTACAACTTACAACGCGAAAGTGAAACGTGCCTTCAAAGAAGCAGCTACAGCGCAATTGGCAGTTAAAAATATACGACAAAATTGTGCAGAATAAACCGGATGCTTGGTTTTGGTGGCCTCCATTGGCGGCTCGGAGAACCTGGAATCGGGCGGCATCTTCGGCCTGCCGGACGGCCTAAAGCTGGTCGTTCACTATGATCATCACCATCATCATAGGCCTGATTGCGCCCACTGCAGGGCAAAGGCCTCTCCCATGCTCCGCCAATCAATCCGGTCCTGCGCTTGCTGCGACCACGAGCTTTTGAGCCGCCCGCGGAGAACATCCCCCGTGGACCCCGCAGCCGGCGCGAAGAGCGTAAACTTCAGAGTGTAATGCGATAAACTTGTTAGTTTTTCTATCAATTAGTCTTTAACGCACCAGAGAATCGCTGAAGCACGCATCCTTGCGCTAAGCACGCTTTGAAATGTTTAACTCGGGGCCAGAGTTACCAGATGCTACCGAGCAAACAAGCAAATAACCATTGCAAAAGAAACAAAAAAAAGCGGCGCGGCTTTCGCGAAGAAGCGCAGAAGAAGCGCAAATTTAATGAATTTTCCGATTCTTGAAAATGTTTTAGTAATAATAAAAAAATGTCACTGAAATACAAAGGGGGGTTGAAAGAAATCGTTGTAATTATACTGTAAAGCGAAAATATGCGCAACGATGAACGAAAGCACAATTTACTTTCTAACATTGTCTCCAGGGTAGTCTCCATTCGGTTGAATGCACGTTTGCCAATGCATGATTAACGTTACTTCTTGATTCCCCAACGTATGCTTGACTTCAACACTATACTACTCGAAGTAGTCGACAAACCCGCTATTTGTGAACGACAAACTCACTATTGGTGAACGTGATGATCACTAAAATAACTGTATTTGTTGGAAAAATGCAAATAAGCACATAAAACGCGACCAGCGACTGCAAAATTCTGCAAATGATTCGGCGAAAAAAGAAGCCCAAATCCGCTTATTATAAGCGGAACTGGCAACTCTGCCCGATTCAGGGCCCTCGTATCCTGAATCACTCTCAGCGCGGAGCTGGAAGAAACTTGTAAACGAATAATAGATTAATTTACTTTTCCCCTCAAATATTCTATATCTCAGATAAAGATCATAAGCTTCAGTCAAAACACCGATAAAAATCAATTCAGCAATGGTTAGGCAGAAATTTATTTAGGAAATAAACAAGGCCGGCCATCACACTGCAGTCGGGTATGTAGAGTGGAATCTGAAATACCTTATGCGGTGCATATTGTCTGTACCAAAGGAACAGTAAATGCTGTCAAAAATGGTGATGTAAAAGTCGCAGCTCTCTCAGACTCGAAAACACACGCTTAGCGCTCTCCCATATAGAGTAGATAGCACTGTAAATGATCAACCACACCACATAGTGCTTTGCAAAACGCTCCTGTCACTAGTCACTGTCACTACTTGGGGACAGCTGCATACAGTTCTCCCGTAGAAATTCGCAAAGCCTCCTATTTACTTGGGGACAGAACAGCCTTGCCGTAGCAATTTACAAAGCCTCCTGTGCACTTGGGGGCAGCTACAACAGCTTTGCCGTAGTAATTTGCAAAGCCGCCTGTCTACTTGGGGACAGCTGCATTCAGCTTCCCCGTATTGATTTGCAAAGCCTCCTGTGTACTTGGGGACAGCTGCAACAGCTTTGCCGTAGTAATTTGCAAAGCCGCCTGTCTACTTGGGGACAGCTGCACGCAGCTTCCCCGTATTAATTTGCAAAGCCTCCAGTCTACTTGGAGACAGCTGCATACAGTTCTCCCGCAGAAATTTGCAAAGCCTCCTCTCCAGTTGGGGACAGGAGAGCTGCATACAGCTCTCTCGTAGTAATTTGCAAAGCCTCCTGTTGACTTGGGGACAGCTGCATACAGCTATCTCGTAGTAATTAGCAAAGCCTCCTATCTACCTAGGGACAGCTGCATGCAGCTCTCCCGTAGTAATATGCAAAGCCTCCTGTCCACTTGGGGACAGCTGCATACAACTCTCCTGTAGCAATTTGCAAGGCCTCCTGTGCACTTGGAACAGCTGCATACAGTTTTCCCGTAGTAACTTGCAAAGCCTCCTGTCCTCTTGCGGTCAGCTGCATACAGCTCTTCTGCAGTAATTTGCAAAGCATCCTGTCTACTTGTGGACAGCTGCATGCAGCTTCCCCGTATTAATTTGAAAAGCCTCCAGTCTACTTGGGGACAGCTGCATACAGCTATCCCGTGGTAATTTGTAAACCTCCTGTCAACTTGGGGACAGCTGCAACAGCTTTGCCGTAGTAATTTGCAAAGGCGCCTGTCTACTTGGGGACAGCTGCATACAGTTTTCTCGTAGAAATTTGCAAAGCCTCCTCTCCACTTGTGGACAGGACAGCTGCATAGAGCTCTCCCGTAGTAATTTGCAAAGCCTCCTGGCCACTTGGGGACAGCTGCATATAACTATCCCGTGGTTATTTGCAAAACTTCCTGTCCACTTGGGGACAGCTGCACACAGCTCTCCCGTAGTAATTTGCAAAGCCTCCTGTCCAAATGGTGACAGCTGCATACAGCTATACCGTAGTAATTTGCAAAGCCTTCTGTCCACTTGGGGACAACTGCATACAACTCTCCCGTAGCAATTTTCTAGGCCTCCTGTGCGCTTGGAACAGTTGCATACAGTTTTCCCGTAGTAATTCGCAAAGCGTCCTGTCCCCTTGGGCATAGCTGCATACAGCTCTGCCATAGTAATTTGAAAATCCGCTTGTCTACTTGGGGACAGCTGCATACAGATTTCGTGTAGTAATATTCAAAGTAGTAATATTCAAAATTACAACCTTCGGATTACGCGCCCAATGCTCTTACGAATTCAGCTATGGCGACGCCTCGTCCACTTTGTGGGGTATTTATGTGCATGCAAACCCTGGGAGTGTTAGTCAGTGCCAACAGTCATGACGACGAGTGTGGAACACACTTTCTTTGCCAGATGGCGTCGCGTAGCACGTGATTTTTTTAATGAGCGGACACCTGGCCAATTAGCCCTGAAGACATCAAGTCTGCCGGAACGAGACCCTCCTTGAATGAATGAAGGAAGAGAATTTTAAAGGGCTTGTTTCTTTGTTTGACACAACGGTAAAGAAAACCAGCAGATCATGGAAGGAAGGAAAACAGAAAAAGAGAAGGCAGGGGTCCAGAAACGTTAATTTTAGGATTTAGATGCATTGTAGTAATTGTGATTTAGATGTGAAGAAAGTAAAGTGGACGAAAAGACCACTTGCCGCCGGCAGAGACCGAATATGCAACCATCGGATTACGCGCCCGATGCTCTTATCAATTGAGCTACGGCGATGGCCGTCCCCACGTCCGCTTTATGGGGTATTTATGTACATGCAAACAAACCCTGGGAGTGTTAGTCAGCGCCGCTCGTAGCCATGACGACGAGTGTGGAACGCTCTTTCTTTGCCAGCTGGCGTCACGTAGCATGGCATCTTTTCATGAGCGGACAGCTGACCAATAAGCCCTCGTATACTACCTGAAGGCATCAAGTCTGCCGGAACGAGACCCTCACTCTGAATGAATGAAGGAAGATAATTTTGAGGGCTCGTTTCTTTGATTCACACAAGAGTAGCGAAAACCAGCAGATAATGAAGCCAAGAGAAGTACAGGGGACTGAACGGAAAGGAGGAACCGTCAGTCAGCAGCGAACATGTTGAGCGCGCAGGGTGGGGCACGCAGGGTATTATTCAGTTAGGAAGTCTTGAAGCGACGACCTTGCAGCGTTTCGGTTATATAGCGATAGGTCGGCAAGACAATTTGGAGCTCACTCAAGAAATATATATTGTGCTTATGGCTCACTCATACTCACCAAAATTTTTCTCAACCGGACCCACTCTGACTCACACTCACAAAAGTTTGTCTCAACGTAACTCACTCGGACTCAAACTCACCAAAATATTATTCACCGGGACTCACTCAGACTCAAACTCAAGGCTCGATCTGAGTCTGAGTGAGTCGACTCATGAGCGAGCTTGCCGACCTATGATAGCGTCCTCAGGAACTAAAACCGCTTCAAATCGGTGATCCCTCTGTAATCGTTATTTTCATGTATCTGTAGGGCAGCCGTTCTAGCATAGTATTGGTTGCATAAAATGCCCGTCATCTTTCTGCTACGTGAACAAACATTCGTCGCCCTGGCTTTTGCTTTTCGGAAGTCCTTGGTATCCTTGTTTTCTTAGAATTAGCAATTAGCCGACACGGTAGCTTTCATTTCCAAATTCTTAGTTCTTGTGAAACTGCTTTGGTTGATTGCACAATGAGGCCAGCAGCTTTGCTTTCCTGGGTCCTGGTTGACGATATTGATATTGATCCAACTTTCTGTGTTTGCTGCTGCCGAAGATGTTTCGTCAAATATTGAACTTCCTGAATTCTTAAGTGCCACGTATGGCGTTTCTTTGTATTGATGAGCGCTATATTTTCCGTAAATTTGATTACCGGTGTTAGCATGAGGACGGCACATGGAAGCTTCCGCACTCGGAGGGTCAATTGTTCCATGTATTGTCGAGCTCTTAGGATTCTCTGTGGTCGATACTTGTGTTTATTGTCGGGGGTCGATACTTGCTTCTGCCGACGGCAAAGTGTTGGAAGAATACTAGCCACCCTAGTCTGCGAGCAATACTAGAAAAAATCGTTCCAGAGGAACTTGCTCCTATTTACTTTACAGCGTTCGTCTTTTCGGTCGCGACATTTTGGAAGGAATGGGTTGGTTCTTATTTTTTTCTGTACTTTGGAACAATGTTTCTTGTTGCTAAGGAAGGAATGAGTCTGCTTTTAGGGGTCGCATGTTCGGCACGCTGGTACACTTTTGTCCTTGGGTGCAAAACTTCCCTTTGGCTTCGTGTTGCAGTATTTTGGGGACAATGTTAAAGTCATGCTTGCGCAAATTCATTCAACCATATTTATATGTCGTTGAGATTCGTGCATGAGCAATTATCGCGGCTGCAGCCACTCACCAAACATCGGTTATACTGAATTGATGCCCTCTGCCACGTTTGTAGGCATCTTGCCTTATTGTTATTGACATGACTGTCACATGCACTTAAAGGACACCAAAGCGGAATATCAAAGTCGGCATGCACTTTTCAAATACTATTCCAAGAACCTGGTGTGACAGGTTCGTTTAATAAAGCAACTAGAATGAGTTGTGCAATACCATTCTCGAATAAGAGACTGAGGTGAGCGTTTGATTTTCAGACAAACGAAAATATATTTTCACACACACAAAAAACGAAAGGGAAACACTAGAATGAACAAAAGGTAAGCTAGCAAGCGACAGCCTGACCACAAATACATAGAGTTCTCCTTAAATAAGGGAATCTTATCGTAAGCCTAACAGTCGTACAAGTCCACACGCTACTGGCGTCAAGAAAGTCCTGATGTGGCAACAGAGTAGTACGGCTCACCAACGGGTTGGACAACCAAGCAGTCAGGTGAGGAGGACGGGGTGGTGGAAGTCCACAAGCTCGGGCCCTCAGTCCGACGGCTCAATTCCTCTCCCGGTGGATGCCGTCATCGGCGGTGCTATCTCCCGCCCGAGCACCACAACCACGCCAAGCCGGGGCCTCAGCAAAAGCCACGCCGGTAGAATGGTCGCCAGGTTCACGTGAAGGCCTGCGCCGGCTAGGTGGACGCCTTCAGAGCCCGGGTACAAGCGCCCGACAAGCTCGCGTTCCGCACCCTAGCCACGTTCTTCGAACAGCCCGCACAGCTCTTCTTCTTTCTCCTTTTCGGCGCAGTGGCTCTTGGTGATTTCTTTATTTTCCGTGTGTCTTTTTTCAATGCTCCGATGCTCGGCGCGCTCGCGCAAGTAGCACGTTGTACGTCGTCCTCGTCGTCTGCTGTTCCAACCATCGGACGCACCACACTCGCGGACTTCACTCATAACACCTGGTAGGGCTTTTTTCGTGCCTAGGAAATGTTTATTGCGAATCGGTACTGCGGAATCCCGCAAGGTGGCGGAAAGGTTAAGAAAGGCAAACTTACAACCACCAGTTTGTAGCGTGAATCACAAGGGAAGCCATACGTACGGATTTCTCAGAAAGGAAGCTTCTTAGTAGCCGGAAAATTCGCCCCAGTCCAGGGATCGAACCCGGGACCAGCGCCTTTCCGGGACGGTCGCGTGACCAACTGAGATAACCATGAGGCTAGCAAGAGACAGCGCGAGGGCGCATTAATTGACAACTTGAAGCGCGCGGACACAGGACACGAAGCACAAGGATACAAACGGGTGGTTGTCATTTTCCATTTCTTAAGGAAATGTTCAGCTCGAAAGAAGATTACGTTCTAGTGGTCTGCATACAGGCCCACTGCAGGAGGATGGGCTTGTAATGTACATTTCGCCATCCCCTCCCGTAGGCGGCGCTTCCCTTTTATGGCAACATCGCGCCTCCGCCGGAAATGCGTGCAGGAATATTTCCTGTTATACTTATTTTCGTATACTTCGCTGGCCGCTGCTGCTTGCATGACATTGCTGCTCGCGGATAAAAAAAAAACTGACAGGGTCCCTTATGCATTCGTCCAAGACGACGCGAAGGCGCAAGCCATCTTGTTGAACTGCTTCTTCTTTCCCCTCATCTTCGCCCTCTCAGTCAATTGTGCTGACACCACACCCCTACCCCTACAGCCATGTGAGTCACGTCATATTTTCGGTACCATATTCGCTGTCGCCGACGGCAGCTTTTGCCGGACGACCACATTCCGCTTCTCGTGTGCCACTTATATACTCGTACTTGCAGACACTCTAAGGTCAAATCCCCTGCAAATGGAGCTCCAAAAGTAACCATAATCGAGTACCCCAAGCTTGCAGAGCTCTTAATGATACTTTCAGGCACTCCTACCTCTCACACGTAATTGTAACGTGGTATAAACTGCCGATGTGCGTTGTGGAACGTAGTGTTCTCTCTAAATTTGAACCAACGCTAAATGATCAGCTTTACGGGCGTAACGTTTGACCACGCTTTAATCAGCGTTTGTGAATAACGTTGAAATATCCCTATTCCTTCATTTTCCTCTTTATTTTCCACCAACCTTCGCAAGAGGGTTGACAGTATTGTTTAAAATAAATAAATAAATCCTACCAGATTATCACCCGGAAGCGTGCGAAAGTGCTCTTTCGCACTCCTCGCTGTAGATTCTGGACCTGGACATAAAGCTCCCGCATGAACGCTGCCGTTTAACGCAAACGCCCCACCGCAACGCCAGCCGAAATATCGCTATACATTTATTCCGCTCCTTAACTGCGCCTCTTGCACAACAGAGACCGCTTAGGGTCATTTTCCCGCTCCCCTGTGTTTTGTACACGCAAGCTAGCGAACAAGGGCGGCCGTCTCGTGGTCTCCTCACACATCACGCCACAATGTGGACGACTCGGAATTCTAACTTTAAATGAAGTTCACAGCACCAGAGGGCTGGGCGAGATGAGATCATATGCTAACCTCTTTGAAAAGAAAGAAAGAGAACAAACGGAGTGGGAAATTTCCCAGATCAAAGCTAAAATGACATTTATGAAAGACGGGAGAAAAACTAAGGGCAGCGTCTTTTTACCCGTGTCGCGCTACCATTGATACGCACTGTTTCTTTGCTTCTTCACTTTTTTTTTAACCACACTTTGCTGAACTCAGAGGCGGGGCATCCTTAATCCTTGTGCCTTGGGCGTGTGCGGTGAATCGGCAAAAACAGCGTAATCATGAAGATTATATATATGGCCGCAGGGCTGACGGAATAAAATGCTTTCACACTTCGTCTTATAATTGTCGTTCGCGTTTTAGTTATTTTCTTTTCCCAGAATTGGGGAACCGCGTCAGCTGTAGCCAAGCTCTTAATCTGAATGAAGTGGATAGGCGGTACCACATTACTAAAGGGTGGTGACTCTAGATCGTACGCAGCCGCAAGAAAGCGCTACGATTGCGAGTTTTTTTTTCCAGCTTTTCCTGAGCTCTCATGTTGTTTATAGCATTCCATGATTTAGAATTTCTTTCGAGGTGCGGCTGAAGCAGGAATCGACTCTATGGTTAGGCAACGCATTGTGCTGCTGTATCAGACGCGTTTCTGTACTTCCGAAAGAAATAGAGCGTGCACTAATTCAGTTATTTCACGTCTTATGAGCTGCTTTGAAGTTTTCTGAGACATCTGACTTTTCTGAGCTGTCTTAACGTATCATGTGTCCTCTAACTACTGTGACCCATCAATAATACTCTTATCTGAGCTGGATTTGGGTTCCAGCGTGATTTATGCGACTTCTGTTGTGAGCTCACTTTAATGCATTTATCTATTTTATATTTGTCATCCTTGTGACTTTGCGTTTCTTTATATTGTCAACTCATTTGTTCTTTTGTTTTCTAGTGCGCGTTTATTATAAGTGGTAGGAAGTAGCCGGCGCCTTTAAAGGCCCTAACATTGATTATATCATATATATGGTTGTAACAACAAAGCGCTGCTGATATATTTTTTCTTGTGACTTGAAAAATACTGATATTGTGCTTCAAGGTTCATGTGAAAACGTTTGAACATGATAATTATCCCAACTACCGCAAAAGTTTCAGAGAAATACGTTGGGAAAAAATATTTTTGGCGATGCAGCGAAGGGTACAGAGTCAAATTACGCGAGTGCTGTCGATAACGAATGTGGTCTCATGATTTCGTCTGTGTTTTCTACGTAAGTACTGAAAAGAACAAAAAATTGCGGCATTTCCTGCAGGGAGCTGTTTGAAAGAGGAGGCAGCACACACCAGACTGATATTTTACATTTTCCTTCACTTTATACGTTGTCATTTGGCGCTCTTGCGCGGGTGGGAATGTCGCACCTTTTACGTGTAACTGAAATGCAAAATCACGTCTGCATCTTCAGGGGAGCATTCGTCACCTTCTGGCTCTTCCGTCCACTCGCCTCAGAAACCTGTGGCGAACATTACCTGCAAATAGCTGTCTAAGCACACAAAGCAAGTTGTACGCAACGTTTATGCCAGAGAGCTTTCACTTTCCACGGCAGAGCGAAAATGCGGACCACGGCGCACTATATATAACGCAACACATGTGCAGCACACATGTGCAGATACTTCCTCCCCATGCGAAGATGCCCCCTACCGTGGCTTTCCTGTCACTGCCAAGAGAAGTTGTCCCCGAGTATATCTTCTTTGCTATCAGCTCTAGAAGAGAAACTTGGGCTAGTTGGTGGTTCATCATTGTCAAGGAAAAACAGCGCTAAAAACGGACGAGGACTAAGGAAGACACAGCGCCCGTGTCGTGTCTTTCTTTGTCCTCGTGCGTTTTTAGCGCTGTTTTTCCTTCACAGTGATTGCTATCAGCTTCTTTGCTAACAGTCTTTTTGATGTTGTGAAAAATGTGGAAAATACTGTGAAACGATTGCCAACATTTTCAGCGGGAAGTCTGCGACACTGCAAGACGCTTTCATACTCAACGCAGGTGTATTCAATTTACTGTGGGAGGAGGTTTTA
Source organism: Rhipicephalus sanguineus (assembly GCF_013339695.2). NCBI lineage: Eukaryota > Metazoa > Arthropoda > Arachnida > Ixodida > Ixodidae > Rhipicephalus > Rhipicephalus sanguineus. Next base: position 144,738,057 of record NC_051180.1, on the reverse strand, counting down.
TTACTAATCTTCCGGAACCCTTGTAACTAGTGTTCCGGTTACGACTTCTGGTCGAACCCGCCGCTTTCGCGGAGTAGAGAGAGCTGCTCCGTGCAGTGAGTGTGGCGGCGGAGCTGCTCCTGCTCTGCCAATGAAACAAGTTCTGATATCTTCGGTCCACGTTTTATGTGCGCTTATAAGCTTTGTGCTTCAGCATGAATGAAACATACAGGGAGCACTCTCAATCCGCCAATGGAACAGACTTGTTCCGAATGGAGCAGAAAGCTGCTACCGGAAGTGCTCCGAATCTGCCAATGGAATTCACCATTACACATAGGTAGTGAGTGCACTGTTGTCATAAAAGTTCTGTGAAAGAGGGCGAAAACCTTTACGTTTAGTACAGGTAGGTGTAGAGAGTGTGTGTTTGTGTGTGCGTGTGTGTGAGACCGGGCGACTGAACATAATGACAAGCGGAACAGAGCGCGACGAGGATGGGGCCGGATATCGCTATCGCTTTCAACTCTTAAAGGCGAAGCTTAAGGTAAGAGCTCGAGAAGCCGAAGCGAGATGCCAGCGCCGGCAATAACAACAAGCCACCGATCCAGAGGTTGGTGGCGCATCGGAATATACGGATGATTCACGGTTTACCAGGTTTACTTCCCGAGCTTAGCCCACTCATCATCATTCACTTCGTGGATGTGGCGGGATTTTTTCTCGGGTTCGGGCCGGGCCCGGCTCTCGCTTTGAGTCACCGGGCCGGGTTATGGCGGACAAACTTGAACTAGTTGCGGGCCCGGCCCGAGAGTCACGGCCCGTGCAGTGCTCTACCAGGATATCCCGAAAACTAAATACACACTTCGCATGACAGCTCATGGGAAAGCGAGCGAGTAGATATGTTCGAATAATGAGTCTTACCGCCGAATAAATTAAGAAAATATCGGAAAAAGTGCATCTACATATCAATGGATATACGAAATAATTCATTTCATAACTAAATGAAATCTGAAGTTGCAGTGTAAAAACAAGAAGAAAAGCCCCCAGATTTATTTATATGGTCGCACTACCCGTTTATATAATAACAAACATATAAAGTGCACTTCATTTGCACATGGGCCTCCAGTCTACTGAGAAACTCCCAAATGGGAAACTAGTCTTAATTATCTGGTGTATCGCGAGCATCGCATCCATAAAAAGCATAGAAAGGCAGCAGTCTTTGCCCTTTCGCCGAATCGCAATCTAATTTCCAGCAAGGCTGTTTCTTTCGAGCAGCTGTAATGCTAATCCCTGTTGGCCGTAATTAGATCGGAATATTAAAACATTGTCCGTTTACGACTGGCCCGTGCAGATTTGTATTGAATGCAACGCTTTTGAGCAATTGTTACAATGTGGTCACAAATGAAGTTGTTCATACGCTCGTATTCCTGGCAATATAGTTCCTCGAACGATCCCCCCCCCCTCTTCCCCCTCTGCTCCTCCCGAACCTTCATTTCACGCTCCATATTTTTAAAAATTAGATTTGGAGTGCTTTCATAGTTTCAAGGCCACGGGGGACACATTGCGCTTTGTTGGGAGAACAGGCCTTTTTTTTTAATTGCACCGGATCGCTTGCGTACCTAATTCATGGCCTAAGTTGTAATTAGTATTGCGCAAATTAAACTTTGCGTACGCATTACCCATGCAGTTGCCTAATTTTGAACAAATACAAACAAGAGGACTTGTTTGTCGTGCCGAGAACATAGCGAAACAAAATGCGAACCTCGTATAAGGATGCCCGAAAGAGACGAAGAAAAAAAAAAGGCGACGCTTCACTGAGTATTTCCAGCAATTCTAATTTGGCAAGGAAGGTTTGCAATTATAGGATCAATTGCTACACACACACACACGCACGCACACACACACACACACACGCACACACACACGCACGCACGCACGCACGCGCACACACACACACACACACACACACACCACACACACACACACACACACACACACACACACACACACCACACACACACACACACACACACACACACACCACACACACCACACACACACACACACACACACACACCACACACACACACACACACACACACACACACACACACACACACACACACACACACACACCACACACACACACACACACACACACACACACACACACACACACACACACACACACACACCACACACACACACACACACACACACACACACACACACACACACACACACACACACACACACACACACACACACACACACACACACACACACACACACACACACACACACACACACACACACACACACACACACACACACACACACACACACACACACACACACACACACACACACACACACACACACACACACACAGGGTGTCCCAGCTATCATGCAGCACGATTAAAAAAAAGAGGAACGGCGTTACCCGAAGCAAGCCTACTGCATATTGTTCCTAGTACACTAGAGTAGCCACTGCTATTTTTTTCGTTAATAAGGTTTAAATTATTAGTCATAATTATATTTGTAACTCGACAAGTACTCACCTAATTGTCAAAATGTCAATGAGGCTTATGTCGGCATGTTCAAACGGCATCTAACTGCGCTACTTTCAACAACGTGCTAATTGCGCGCACATTTTTTCCGCTTGATCAATAAAGCCCGCGATATATATATATATATATATATATATATATATATATATATATATATATATATATATATATATATATATATATATGTATATATTAACACGGGGTCGCGCTGTCGACGACGGCAGAGCAGTCGTCGTGTTAGACTACACTCTGTATTTGGACGCACCTGTGGCCGGGAAACGGAAAGTCAAACTATTGCAATACACACTCTACAGTAATAGCGGCGAACACAGCGTCGGCCGTCGATAAACTGATCACCACTAGAACGCGCCGGCTTTTATACATAATGCATCGAACTTTCCAGCATTATTGCTGGTGCTTGTACAAGCTCTGGAATAAACTTAGCTATGCGCGTTCTGCGCGTAATCTTAACGCAATGATCTCAAACAGACGCGAAGCTTCTCAAGCATTATGACATGGTCTGCGCCGAGCGTTGGTAACGGTCTTTGCGAGTGATATCGGAACACATCAAAATAAAGTTAATAAACGCGCGTGGCAATGGCCTCCCCTGAAAAAGCATCGTCCCGATGCTTAAAACAGAAAATGGAAGAGAGAAAAAAATGCATGCAATACGAAAGCGCTGTAGCATAAGCAAAAATGAGAGTCCTCAGGTTCCTTAACGAGCGTAGAACGGCTTAAAGGCGCACCGCATGCATGATCTCGGCTCGTGCCCAGCGGCTCTGAGAGTTCGTGATGCCGTCGGGGACATTCGTAGTCGAGTGCGCCGAGACGTCGAAGTACCCTGTACGGTGGAAAGTACCGTCGAAGAAGCGTCTCGCTAAGTACTCGTCGGCGTATCGGTGCGTCCAAACCCATACACGGTCGCCGGGTTGGTATTCCATGTGTCGTCGTCGCAGATTGCAGTGGCGGCTATCGTTATTTCGCCGGTTCTTGATGCGCAGACGGCCGAGTTGTCTGGCTTCTTCGGCGAAAAATATATTTTTTTTGTTTCTCTAAACGAATCGACCAAATACAAATTGTGCACGCATCATTTGAGCCTAAGATTGCAATATTTGCATCCTAAAATGGAACATGACTGACATACAAATAAATAGATATTTATTTACATGCTAATTGCGTTTGATTATAAAACTGGCACGAAGGATCAGATTACCTCCTCTTCTTTCTTGAAATATATAATGCGTCTTGGAATAACGGTGTGTATATCTGACATAATTTGCAGGCATTCCACCATACTTAACAGCTGATGTTGATATGTTCCCTCATTGCAACCTTACGTGACCTTCACGTAACGTGTAATTGTGTCTGGAGATTCAGAAGCATAACTGGTAAGGGTTTTATGACACTAACATTTGCTTAATAATTTTCAGTTTGCGAAGGATGCATTCGCTTCATGCGAATTTAGCTTCCTGTACAGGTTTGTCGCCATTTACAGCCGTTTCGCGCTGTACAGCCCCCTGTCTTTCGATCAGGGCATTTGAAGTAACGAGATTCGCGAGATGCGCCTGAATGGGTAGTTTTCAGCGATTTACAGACCACGCTATTATCACTCTGTAACACGAAAATGAAAGCATTTAGTCCTACTATAAATAATGAGATAATTAAACAGCTCTTAACAGCACGTCAAGCTCTGCATGAAAAAAAAAAAAGAAAAAATCAGAAGGTGACCCTAATGATTGACTTCGGTGTCTGGTATTGCCACTCGCGCGCCGTCGTTCGTGCGCCCTCGTGCATCCCTTGGATTAAGTTTGGGCTTCGTCGCGGTGTCGAAGCAGATCTCGGAGGCCACGTACAAAGGAGCGCGTGGTTGAGACCTGCTCCGCCAGGGGTCTTAACGATCCCAGCTGCGAACACGAAAACCACCCGCTCTTTCAATGAGAACAATAATTTAAGATTCGTTAATTATCCTGACAAATGTTGGCCCTTATATTAAATAAGGTTATGCTCCGATATTATATGTATTCAACGTAGCTCTTAACTTTAACCAGGGCCATCGATTTTGTACCAGTTTTATTTCTTTTGCAAGATGTCTGTGAATATTCGGAAAACCGGAACCAAGTGCTCGACCTGAAGTGCCTGGAGGAGAAACAAGAGTGCTCGGGGCTCGTGCCACTCATAATGGGCGTGTTAAGTTGGCGCGCTCCGAACTCCAAAGAAACACTATCGAATGCGCTCGAGTGCGACGCCGCCTACGGAGCTTAGCTTAACGGCGATTTCCGCCGGCTGCCTTCGGGGCAAGAAAGCGTTACATGCCGGATGTTATGCTGCTTCCGCGGTAGGAACGAGTGGGAAAGGAGAACGCACTTCATCGGAGGAGAGTCGAAAACACGTCATTTTTCCGGAAGCCGTAGCAAGCGCGAGCTCTCGTGCAACCGTCTCATGCACCGTCTCAGGGTTGGAGCACGTAGAGCGCGCTCCGTAACAACGCCCCAGATATTTCAGTGGATACCAGGACGTTGTAACGTTGCTGGCAACACAGCAGCCGACATAGCAGCACACGACAAGCACATCGCAAAGGTCATATGGTTCCACTTCCTATATAGGGAAGTGAATGGCGCTGTATTATAAAGGCAAGGTTTTTTAAATATATAGAGACACTGGGTTTAATCGCAATTTTAAGAGATCTGACTTCGTCTACATCGACGCTCCGACGACATTAAATAGTTATTTAGCTTTAAATAGAAACAGCGAAATTGTAATTGATGGCCGGCAACTATGCACCGCTTGCAGAAAACACTTTTTCCACAAACGATTAGCGGTGTTGAAACACCCTGTAAGGTTTGGAAGAACCAGCGTGCGAGGAGGAGGCCGATCGCGCTGATATGCCTGCAATGTCGCCCCATGCAATGAGAGAGAAAGCGCGGGCGTTACAGACGGCTGCCACCTGGGCAAGAACAATGCCACCATTGCTGGACGGCAAGGTCCGTCACCGAGGACAAGTTGACGCTGGGAGGAGACAGCCGGGGGCACCATGCCGACGCCGTTAACTGGAAACTCCCGAGCGTGCAGTATCACGGAAAAACTTGGAACGTCACCCCTCATCTTCAGTAGAGCCCTTTCCCCGCAGGTGCAGCGGCATGGACGCTAGAAATAGGCGTTACAAGGTCGGCCAGACCACGTGACTACAAGTGGGGGAAGTAGGTACTCAGGAAGAGAGGAAAAAGGCTTGACCGTAGGAAGGACAGGCAGTCTGGTCTGAGCGGTGTTACTGCTAGGCAGTGCTTGGGTCCCCCGAGGTGAGACGATGTCCAAAGTAGCCGGCCAGAATTTGTAAATACCTTGTAAATAGATTCCTCTTGTAACCACTTCTTCTGTATATGAAACTGCTTGCTCCACGATCTCCAAGCCTACGTGTGCTCGCTAGTCGCCGCAAGGACCGTCTCTGACGGGGCACCTCGAGTACGAAAGAATCACCAGCCTGGTGGTCAGCCTCTGGCTGAATCGCGGATCCTCAGATCGCGGGTCAAGAACTCAACTTTAGTCGCCAAAATGTCGATGTAAGTTCCTTTACGAAGGCCTATATTGCACCACGATGTATAAGAACACCGACTTACGTCGATGTTAATGACAGCATACCGCTGCCAACTAAAAAAAAGGAAGTTGGAGCGGTTGTCAACAAAAGCCTTGCAAATCTCCGCCTTTCATATTGATAATTATAATTAAGAATCTTAATATTAATCATAATATTTAATAATTATTCAACTTATTTTCAAGACATCTGCTTTGTTGGTAACTATAAAGGCCGTTAATATGTGTTTACAACGTCGCTGTATATACGTATGTAATTATTGTTCATGCTATGTTGACTGTTATATTACGACGGCACATGATAACGCAACTACATGTTGTGTGCACCTCGCATTTTTTGACATCCGGGTGTTAGATGTTAGTGCAACAAAGTTGTTTGATACCTAATTTAGAATCCTGTCTCTTGCATGTTTCACCCTAGGAGTACACCTGACGCCTGATGTTAGCCAGCATCTTATAGGATATCTCTAAGAAAGACATGGAATGAATGATATATATTTGCCTGGCATGAGTACATTACGTGATTTTCGTGCGGTATACGTCCTTGCATCACTTAATATGACATGCATGATATCACATGACATGGACTGACATGCTCCACGTCCCTGGCATGACATAACGTCCATTAACTAATCGTCATGCTATGATAACTTAAATTACACGTGGTGACACGTATCAGAGGAATCTGCAGTTCAATTTTACATGCAGCACCGGCTTGCATGTAACGTGCAATTTTGCATGCAGCACTTGCATGCATGACATGCCTTGTATTTCCATGACCTCGAGCATGTGCATGTGCCGTTTCTAATGGCAACGACGCGACTTTAACGCGCAATGGCACAAAACGCGTAGGGGGGATTGCATGGAGCGAATTGGAGTTCCACGGGTCGATGCTTGGCGAATGAACGACAACTAAGCGACAGTTTGGTAAAGGAATACGCCACTCGGAGTTCATTATGAAGTCTTGTACGGCGAATGTAGTGGCCTGGTTATATAGCAAGAGTTCGGATTCTGTCTGTACAAAACCGGAACAAAAACAGGTTATGTTGATTAGTTCCCATCCAGTCCAAGAGCGTAATTACAAGAATTACAATTGCCGTCGCCAGCTACCGTTGAGCAGCCTCGAAGTATGGCCGCGATTTTCAATGCTATTCTATAGTATCGCCTCCCTTTCTGTCGCAAAACTAACAATAATATCATTCATTATGTAACAGCGCGAAAAGGACGAGAAAAGCTTTCTAAGGCACCCATAAGACAGGACACAGCGCTATCATCTCCTGTCCTTAGACATGTGTACCTTCTAAAGTTTTTCTCGTCCTTTTCGCGTTGTTACACTGAGTGAATACGAGCTAGCCCGGTTTACTGTACTTTTTAACAATAATGTGGGGCTCTAGGTGCCAAAACCACGATATGATTATGAAGCACGGCGAAGTGGAGAGCTCCTGAAATATCGACGATCTGGTATTCTCTAATGCACTGTAGCAAAACTGATGCTAACCCTTCCTACTCCTCACGGACGCAAACCTGTCATCCGACGAATCGTCGCCAGTGATGGAGTACAAGTCGGTGTCCGCGCTGCTGCTGGAGCAAGTGGTCCGCTTCCTCGATGAGCTTGCCAAGATTTACCTCTGGCAGGTCGGCGTCGCAGTAGGCTTCCCCAGCGAACACCTTAACTTCGGAGGCAAAAGGAGAACGGTGGCCGCACTCAATATTATTCATGCCCGAAGATCCTTCCGTCAGCCTTCGAGCAGTCAACAGGCAAGCTCTCTCTGTGTTACTTGAAGGTGTGGCGCCGGATGAAATCAAAGATATCCGCGTGAATACGCGAACGAATATCCTCGCTGTGGACACGACGAATGCAACAGCCTCAGGCAAGCTTCGCAGAGTAACAGATCTGGCCGGCATCAATGTCCGGCCGCTTATTCCAATGGACAGCGCCTGCGTGACGGGTGTAATTTATGACATTAATTTGGCTATTGCCAACTCGGACATGCCCATTCTTATAAAACCTGCTAACGACGGAGTGGTCATCGCTAATGAGTTTCGCCTTGGAAACGCTCGCTGCGTAAAGGTGATCTTCAAAGGTGACTCCATCCCATCGCTTGTCAAGGTCGTCCACTTCCGACATCCTGTTCGACCATTTGTCCCCAAACCTGTCCAATGCCATAACTGCATGAATATTGGCCATGTCAAGGGTGTGTACACAAACAGCACCGTATGCTCCCGTTGTGCTGAACCGCACATTGCAGATGCTTGTCTTGCAAAAGATCTCAAGTGCAAAAATTGTGATGGCCGTCATGATGCGCCCTCCAGAACCTGCCCACGGATCAAAAGATAAATTGCCATTATCAAACAAATGGTTAGAGATAGTTCATCCCACAGAGAAGCCGCGGATAAGGTGCGGCGTCGGCGTAATCGTTGACCGAAGAGTGCACAAGAGGGTGCTAAACACATGCTACCTGGGCAAAACTCATTAGCTTCGAGCACAAGCAAAGCTGCAAGCAAGAAGCAAAATGAGTCGGAGAAGCCCAACGCTGCGGAAGAATGGCCTGCGCTTCCGCGTACGCAGCCTCCTTCCAGGCATCCTCGCCCTACACCTTCCTCTGAGCCTACTTCAGTTGATGATATGTCAAGGGTCGATCGACAGATCATTCCGATGCTGCGATCCCTCGTCGCTGTCATGGCGGCACTCCTAAGAAGCCTGGGAACTCCAACCGCCCGAAGCGGTCTGCAAGTGTTGTACGCGCTGAGCCCGGTCCTAGCAACCCTCGCGTAGAGCCATGGCAGGAAATCAGCAATCGTTCCGCAAAGAAGTCAGACAAGCAACTATCATCAAGTGGAACGCCAGAGGACTTAGATCTCGGATCTCTGATTTTCGCCAGTGAGTATTTTCCAACCGTTTTCCAATCATCGTAATCTGCGAACCGAAGTTGTCAAACCCAATCAGGCTATCCGGCTATCAATCAATGTCTTCGACCTATCAACCTACAACGAAAGCAGCAAGGTCCTGGTCTATAGACCTTATGCAAAATTGCTGCCATCTGTCGGAGGTTTGACGAAACTACTGATTCGGCGCCATGTTGGAGGCTTGTGTCCGAATCGTATTGCTATCGCTGCTATAACTTCTTGCTTGTATCTGCGTTGATAGTCGGCAATCGGTGCATAAAAATGTCAGACGAGCCTGTACACGTTACCGGAATTTCCTAGTTTTTACGTTGGCAATTATTACGTGTGAAGAACTACCTCGCAACGAGAAGAAGGTACATGTTTGTCACCGAGTCACATGTAAGCCGGTCATCGCTGAGACTGAAGCTTTGCGCTTGGTTATAAAATTTGTCTGTTTTTAGTGGTGTAGCGAATGAAGCGTTGTTATATAGCTATCGGAATATCATGCGTGTGGTCTAGGATTTTTGGGAGGAGGCAATGGCGCGCGAAGCGGCTGAGCACAGCGATGACGGTAAGAAAGTGCTGTTGACCCATTTCAAAGTGTATTTCATAAGGGACAGCTATACGTCGACCTAATGTATTGTGCGTGTTAGTTAAAAAAACCGCTGTCCTGTTTGTTGTTTTTGAAACAATGTAGTCACTATGTTTTGCATAGAGCTACCACACGATTAAAATGTAAGAAAGGTCCGCTTCCCACGCACGTGAAAAGTGAACATGAAACGCGTTAGTTACTCCAAGAAGTAGGCGCCGATTAGATAGTATTTTATTAAATTGCCTTCCGACATGTACTCGTAAATAACACGATCCGCCAAGAGTATTCGCGTTCACATCGGCGCTTTCGGGGCCTACTCGAGCCTTACAATTTCAACCCGTTGCAGCAAGGCAATTTTGCGTCGCCGACTGAACGCTTACGAAACCATCTCAGCGCGCAGCCAACGGTAGCGCACCGATGGTCGAATGTAACACATCTGCGGGAACAGCATGTTTTTTCAGTTTCATACGAAAAGTGCCACACAAAAGCATATCTTAATATTTCATAGCACACAGTGGTGGATACAGGATTTTTTTCCGAAGGGCGATCAGCGTCAGCTGGGAGAACCTGACATGTGCTCTTCTTGGGGTATAAATAAAAAAAAAGAAAGTAGGGGGGAGGGGGTGTCAGGCCATCCAGGCCGCCCCTCTGAATTCGGCAGTGATAGCACATGAAATGCTTGAAAAAAAAACGCATAGTGAAGCAATAGGCGCGCAAAGCACCCCGCCAGACGCTACCTTTTTAAACTACACAATCGAAAACAAACTACAAACAACACGTTCCAGCACAATCGGTTCGTTCGCTGAGAATCGATGACGCGTCTGTCTAACATGTAATTGTTATCGAAATGAAATAAGCAAAGTAATGCTGTCAACCAGGGGCGTAGCCAGAAATATTTTTCGGGGGGGGGGGGGGGTTCAACCATACTTTATCGATGTTCGTGCGTGCGTTTGTATGTGCGCGTGTACATATACGCCAGCAAACTGAAATTTTTAACCCCCCCCCCCCTGGCTACGCCCCTGCTGTCAACAGCAGCGCAGGCGTGCGCGAGTAGCCGCGATGCAGCTTTGGAGCTCGTACACGAAGTCCGTTTGTCTGTTCCTGCAAAAGTACACGGCGCGAAAACTGTCTCGTTCTGGCATGACACGAAAGAGTGTTCTCCGATGAGTGCCGATGTTGTCACATACCGCATCTATTAAGAACGGCGAACGTAAATACGGCGTTAATCGTAAGCAGTATCCGGAGCAACGGAACGATCTGCCGCTTCCCGTCGGCCGCAAGAAAACCTATAATAACAGATGGAGGCTAGTTTCCTGCTAACCTTTTTTCAGCATTCCATTTTCCTCAATCTCAGCAACACGGCACACGAAAATATGTCGGCATTGCCGTTCCTATCAGCCGCCACACGTCGATAAGTACGTTCCGTGTGTGCACATGCGGAGCGCGCTCAGCCTTCAACATGGCGGAAATGCGCACTGCGGCCGCTAGATGGCAGCAATTTTGCATAAGGTCTATATTCCTCGCGAGCTTACGTACCTCATTCTGCCCGTGCCGCCTCACTGTGACAACCAATCTGTATGTCTAATTGTCAAGAAGAAAAACCTCACCTTTACATTAGTATGTGTATATTCATCTCCCTCAGCCCGATTTGATAGAAGAAGATTGGATGGCATACTCGTACAAAACCTTGGCCCATGGAATATTACGGGATACCTTAATGCCCACCACCCTATCTGCGGGAGCTCAAAAGTTAACGCAAAAGGTCAGCGACTGGCTTCGTTCGTGTCTGATCACGATCTGTTCCCTACTTAACGATGGAAGCCCTACATTTCTACGAGGCTCCACATATAGCAGCTGCTTGGACTTGACGTTTGTGCCACGTCGCTTCGCCACACCTGTAAAGTGGTTTACAGACATCGAGACACAAGGCAGTGATCATATCCGCTGTTACCTTAACATCAAAGGCTTCGATGGCTGTCATTCAGTAGGCGCAATCCGGAGAATTGATTGGTCTGCGTTCAAAACCAACATCGAATTGGCTTGTCACAGAGGTCTCTCCTCTGGCCTAGAGCAAGCGATCAAGGAAGCAGCGCAGTCTGCTATGCGCACGCTGACATGCTCATCAAGGCACTCGGAAACTGGCAAAGAGTTGGAACGACTTCGTGCGATTCGTCGACGAGCCGAACGAAGGTACCGACGCACAAAATCCATTCATGATCTAAGGACAGCCAGACGCTTACAAAAGAAGATTCAGTGTCGTTTAGATAAACTTAAGTCTCAATGGTGGGCGAAGTTCTGCGAGTCTCTAGACCCCCGAAAACCTCTATCACCGATATGGCCGACTGTGCGAGGCCTACGTAAATTTCCTGACCAGCGATTTCTTTTCAAAGCTTTGGCACTCTTCCAACATCGAAGCGATATTGAAGTAGCTGAAGATTTTGAAGGAAGATCGCGGGCCGTTCGACTTGCACAGGAGCCCTTGCTGCTGAGTTCATACCTCCTTCATTGGACTCACGCATGGACATGCCTTTCACGATTGAGGAGCTGGATGTGGCTGTTGCCTTATGCAATCGGTCGTCGTCACTTGGTCCAGATGGCATATCATATACATGTTATGCAAGCTCAATGAGCCGGCACGAGAAGCTTTGCTAGATGTGTTCAATGAATCTCGGTGAGATGGGCAAGTCCCACAACAATGGAAAACGAGCCGTCTAATCCCGCTTCTAAAACCTGGGAAATCCCCATTAGAGCTGGCGTCATACCGCCCAATAGCACTGGCTAGTTGTGTAGGAAAGCTGATGGAGCGAATGATCCTGCCAGGCTAGAGTGGTTCCTGCAACGCTGTAATGTATACCCAAATGCCATGGCCGGCTTTCGACCCGTTCGTTGCTCCATTCACAATGTCATTGACCTGGTAACTTACATGCAACACCAGAAATTGAGCAGGTGGTTATCCATCGCGCTCTTCTTGGATGTAAAAGGAGCACACGACAACGTTTCTCATGAGGCCATACTTGACGCCCTCGAATCAGTTGGTCTTGGTGGTCGAGTGTACCGTTGGATCTGCTGCTACCTGCACATGAGATCATTCTTTGTGCAAGCTGATGATGGACCAACGTCTGAGCACTACACACACCGTGGTGTTCCTCAAGATGGCGTCTTAAGTCCCACATTATTCAACCTTGTGTTGATCGGACTCGTGGAACGTATACCGAGTTAAGTTCATATATCCATTTATGCCGATGACATCTGTGTTTGGACGTCAGGTGTAACACGGCCTCGGGTGCTTGCAAGGCTCCATAAAGCCGCGATTTCAATATCAATACCTTAGTGAACAAGGCCTCGAGATTTCACCTGAGAAATCTGCGTTGGTCGCAGTTACGCGGAAGCCAATGACAGCATATGCCGTATCAGTCAATGGGCAAAATGTTTGTTACGCCAGGACTCACAGATTCTTGGGCGTCATCAGCGACAGAGACATTTGTTGGAGTCCCCATGTGGCTGGTCTTAAGAAGCGGCTGACCGCCATCTCACATCTTAAAGTTCCTCGGAGGGAAAGCATGGGGTACATTGGTGCACGCTATGTTGCAATTATATCGGACTCTATTTCTCGGGTATATGCGGCACAGTCTACCCCCAATGGACAACGAATATCCTGACGACGTCCGAAGAGCCTAACGTCCGCGTCCCAGAACGGCGGTTAACGGGGCGTGCAGCGGACGTCGCGTTTTGGATGTCCAAAAAAGGTCTTCCGACAGACGTCCAAGAATATATAGCACGTGGACGTTTTCAATAATCCAGGCGTGGATATCAAGAGGACGTCGACAGGAGATGGCCGTGCGGACATTTCAAAGCTGTTTGGATGCAAACCGCTACACGCTAGTTCATCTGACAATGCGTGAAACTGATTTTGCAACATATGGAAACCGCCGCTAATTTTTATCTTTCGGAAAATAAGTGATTGAGGAAATAATTCATGGATAATTGTGCGAGCATGTATGCATTGCATTCGTGGCATTTCTCGCGATTATTTACGTGCTTAGGAGAAAGGTGAATGGGTGACGCACATACGTAAACGTGACTGCAGTTTCTTCCCACGAAACACAAAACCTCTAAAAAACGTCTTAGTTTACGAGAAGACCAAAAATATATGCATTTTTTAAATATAGCATTAATTCGCCCCTCAAATGTGCTTGCATACTCTTTATCAGCATTTCAACAGCTACGGCATACCCAGAGTCTATTTTGCCAAAGAAGTTCATAACGCCTAGTTCGAGACAATTTTCAGACATTTTGTCTGAAAGTACGAGTGCACAACGACTATCTCAATGATTCTTCGAATGTTTTCTCGAGAAGAGTCCATATACAAAAACGGCATGTCAAAACAGCGGTTACCGTCGGTTTTACTCAAACAAATGACGCAGACAACCATACCCCCAAAATAATTTGTTTCACAACGATGCCTCTAACAGCACGCTCGCACAGCAGTGACTGACAACAGTAGTAAAACCGGCAAAACGCAGGCACGCACGCAGCGCACCCGGCGCACCATGCGGCGCACCGTGCAATCAGCTTCGGCGGCACTCATGTTGAAACGTGTCATTCGCGATCGTGCTGTGCACCGGCGACTGCGGAGACGCCGTTGGCGTCGTCGCGTCGTTTTGCGTTGGCAGCAGCTCGGCTGTCATCGTTTCGCATTTTGTGTAGCGTGCCAGCGTTTCTGTACGGTTCACTGGCTGTTATCTGGCTTGAAGTAACTGTGCTCATGCCATTTGCCGCATATTTTCCATCAGTGATTCGTGAAACAAGCTCCACTGTGTGTTTTCGCCGACGGTCCGTTACAACAATGGCCTGATCTGCTCGCCACCTTCGTTGCAGCTAGCAAGCAGCTATTCGGATAACATACTTCTTTCGGTAAGTGAAATTAAGTGTGCCTGACTTTTCGTCATTACTGCTAGAACTTTTGACAGTTCTTGGTTGGTGGTTGAATCTTGGTCGAACGCGAAACTATATACGGAGGACGCGCCGTTGCGAATCGTAAGCCAGACTTACTCGCCCTATTCCAGGTCGGTCATCTTGTTCTTCTGCGGATTACAGCTCGTGTGTGGGTGGGTGTATGCGTGCGAGCGAGCGTTTGCTTGCTTACAACCATGCCGGCCTGTCGCTGACAAATAGTGCAACGATTCTACAACAGGTGCCTCGCTTTGTGAGTAGCTATGATTGTCGTTAATAAATACATGACAGCATTTGTGCACATCTGTAATTGGAAATCTGTCTTTAGAATGACTTGATGCTCAATTATTTGTTGTAAATTATACCTAGCTTACTTGCTTCTTCTTGTATGCAGCTTTTCTTCACCGCTGTTTGTACAAGACATGAGGCCCGAGACCACGCCAGCTTGTGTCAAAGCCAGCGCAGTTTCTTTGACGGGACCTGGAGTGCATTCATGCAGAACTTGAATTTATGTTGCTGCTGCGTCAATCAGCTTCACCTTGTGCGGTCTCCTTCTGTCGTATTTTGTGCCACATTCGGTGCGCTTTATTCATTAATAAAGCCGCTTTTACAAGACCATTGGATAATTTATTGTTTCTGATAAGCATGATTATTTGTGCGCCATATACACTAAACGTAATTTATGAAGTACGTGTTCATCCTCTGCATGTTCAGATTTATTATTTGTTCAGTAGTAAATCGATGTGAATTCTACATGGAAATTGGATATAAGTGGTGTGTAGAAGAAAAGTAAGGACACAAAGAAGCGCTTGTTTGTGTCCTTACTTTTATTGTCTGCGTCTCGATTTTTGAGCTGTATTTACAATGAGCCCATTGGTGCCCCGCTGGATATATAGTGAGGCTTTTGGTCATTATCACGTCCAGAGCTGTATTTTGTGTGGATTTTTGGGCACCTTGTGCCAAAAATACACAGAAAGTCCAGCTCTGCACGTGATAATGACCAAAAGCCTCACTGTGTCCAGCATATGGGTCATTCCACGGACGTTTTCTGGACGTGGGGTAAGATTTTTACTGAATTTGCATACGTCCAAGCACGTCCGAATATCCGGTTTTGACGCCCGGTGGGATTAACTCGGGATGTTCAATTCCTTTGCGCCATATAGTCCTGCGGACGTCCCGTTGAACGTCCCACGGTATTTGTCGTGCATCCGTCGGATGTACGTAATGTCCAGTAAAGTGTTCCGATAGACGTCCCAAAGTTATTGGTTGCCCATTGGGCCGGTGCTGACGAACACTTGTAAAATCAACGTACGTACAACCGAAAATGCTCAGGGTCAGGCACTCAGAGTTGTCTCGGACTGCCACGCTGTGCATCAACAACGGAGACCATTGCCATTGCAAAGGATCACCCTGCTAGCATTCACATAATCTTGGAGGTGCTTAGGGCACACATTCGACACCTTGCTCGTGCCCCTGCCCACCAGACCTAGCCTCAATTCCAGAAGATCGGCCTGGTGCCTCCTTTTGCAAGAGGATTTCGACTTTCCGAGAGCGCCTTCCAACAGGCTACACACCTCCTGAAAGAATCATGACACCTCGTTGGTGCCCGGAACAGCCTAAACTTCGTTTGACAGTGCCAGGGATTCGGAAGAAGGTGGAGCTCTCGTCGCCAGCTTTAAAGCAGCTGTCTCTGCTGGTGCTACACGAGGAATACGCAGACCGCGTTAAACTTTGCACGTATGGCTCTACAAATATTAGGGGATCTGGAGGAGCTGTTATTTTCCCTGCAAAAGCCGAAATCTATAATTTTAGAGCATCTCATAGGAGTACGTCAACTGCTGTGGAGCTTGCCGCATTCCGCAGTGCACTTCGAAGGATTCAACTACAGTCGCCACTGAAATAGGGCATATTTACAGACTCGAAGTCAGCCCTGCAGTGTCTGTCGTCAGCTTTACGTCGTGTTGCACAAGACCAACTAGTATTGGGAAATAAGACTAACCTATCAGCAGTTAAACGACAAAGGGGCATGACATAGCTTTTCAGTGGCTTCCAGGCCACTGTGGCATCGATGGCAACGAACATGCCGATAATTCTGCAAAGAATGCTCATGAAGGTGGCGTGCAGGAAGCCCTTCCATTGTCACGAACCGATGCAGCATGAAAGATTAGCTCGCCCGCACGTGATCTAACGCATTCAATGTGGAATACGTCCGTTTTCTGCATACCCGCTTTCACCGTCTGGATCCGTCACTTCAAATTCCGTCCGGACTATCCCGATCCAAAACAACAGTCCTCTGCCGCCTGTGGCTTGGAGTGTCTTTCACGAACAGCTTTGCTTACCGAATCGGAATGGCAGACAGTGCTGCCTGTGCTCACTGTGGCAGTGAGGAAACCATTGCGCACGTCCTGTGTCATTGTTCTCACTACAGCTCCCAAAGGCAACAGGTTTCAGCAACGCTAACACGCCTCGATGACCAGCCGCTTTCTGAACAATCAATTTTGGAGTGCCGGAACGTTCTAGCTTCCAACCAGAAAGCGACGAAGGCGCTGCTGAAGTTTCTGCGTTCAACCGAACATCTCTAAACGACTGTGATGCTCCCGTGCTTGAGTGTGTGTGCGTTCTTTTTTTAATTCATCGTTACTCTTCTTAAAGACGATAGTATTTCTTGGGATACTTAATCGGAGAAATTTCGGTCTGCCTGTCTTTCGGTTTGTCGGCACGTCACTTGATTCAGCCACTCGGCCAAAGTTGAACCACTTGACCAAGGGCCAGCAATCTTGAACTTGTACGGCTGTTCATACTTGTGAACGTTGTCGGTCAAGAAGTAAATATCACGCATATCTGAGGCGCAACATCACTAGGTAAGTATTAGGTGGTGTGTTCCTTTAATAGAAAATGCATAGATACGTAATTCCAAAGACCCTAGTTTCTTAAGCTGCGCTAAAGGGGGTCGAGCGCCGCCTCCGGATAATAAAGTTCTTTGCTTGCCTGCCTGCCTGCCTGCTGAAATTGCGACTGCGCTGAAACTTGTCTTCCTCCGTGCCCTCTGCACGAGCTCATTGTTGTGTTTCGGTTTCGGTTGTGTATTTCACTGTACGAATGCAATGGGGCGCCGCTCTGGCATTCCTGTTTTACTCAGGCGACGTGTAAATAAAAGAGTGTGTGGAGAGTACTCGTTGAGTGCGGACGTTTCTTCTGCTTCAGCGCTTCGCGCCAAACCGCGTGTTCGGGCTGGCTGGCGTCCCCGCCGGTCGCGTTGGTCACGGCCGGTCTTCGCTTGCTGCTGCGCGGGGACTACCAGCCCGCAACACAGCACTCATGTTTCCCGACGTATTGCCAGATAGCGTCCATATCTCACGCAGCGCCT
Organism: Rhipicephalus sanguineus; assembly: GCF_013339695.2. NCBI lineage: Eukaryota > Metazoa > Arthropoda > Arachnida > Ixodida > Ixodidae > Rhipicephalus > Rhipicephalus sanguineus. The sequence goes on along the minus strand of NC_051180.1, from coordinate 144,720,128 downwards.
CTTCTATCGTCTTTAGACGACATTTGCAGCGAAGCACGCAGATACGCGGCCAATTTTTTCCATCCTTACCATTCTATCCCCCCTTACCCCTTCCCCAGTGCAGGGTAGCAAACCGAGAAACTTCTGGTTAACCTCCCTGCCTTTCACTTAACCTTTCTCTCTCTCTGATGCTAACCCTAAAATTTTAAATGGTTATTCCTTACCAGGAAGCGTTATGTGTACGAAATAGTAATATGCGTTACAGAATCAGTGGCAATCGAAGATGCTTCGTCGGCAATCAGCGCGAGCCTCGCGCGCACCTTCTCGCATATTAATACGATACGTCGATCGAAAACCGTGTTTGCCCCGTATAATCAACCTTCCGCTTATTGCTACGAATGCTTGCAGGAATCTTCGGCGCGAAATCGCGCTCGACACCCGCTTCCGGCTTCTATTTAATGTGGCTAATCTATGTGTGCTCGCAATCGTTTTTCCGGAACGAAACGAGCATTGTCACCGAACCTCATTAGCATGAGAATGTACCTCAAGGGCGCCCCGTTATTCCGCCTAGTCAATCGTTGCTCTCGATTGCGCGTCGTCGAGGAAGTAAGGAATTTACAAGTGAGAAATGTGCGGGACCGGAAGGTACTGAGCTCTGACGTTAAGACCGCTCCTTTCAACGAAGCTCGGCTAACTTATTGAAAGCAAGCCGGCACCGACGTGTCTGCAAATAGCGCGTTTAAAAAAATGTTTGTAATTAAAACTGTCTCCACTGCGTTTGAAGTAAAGCAGAATAAATGAAGGCAGGTTGAAGACAATTTCGTTGGATATGGCGCTTAGTGTCGTAAACGTGCGGTAATTGCCTTCACGTCTTCGCGAACATCGCGCAAGATGCTTTTATTTTCTATAATTTGTGCCTGATTTATTGGGCCATTCAAAACCAAAAACAGAGCTAAATTAGACGTTGAAACATGGTCCTTGCCTCTTGTTTCCCATCGCTAAGCAGAGGGAACAGCGTAAAAAATGCAGTTGATCCCTCTGTCAGGGGAATCGTTGTAACGCGAAAGTGAAAGGTACATTTCTGTGGACACACGTGTGTCCACAGATGCAGTTGAATTTTTATTGTACATCCGGAAGAACTTGCACATTAGGTTGCAACGCGCTCACCTTCAGGAACGCGAGAGGGAGTGTTCGTAGCTTGCGCCTTGAACGCGCGAAGGCGTTCCGCTTCCCGCTGGCGTGGTTCTCGCTGCACCAAGTCACTCACGCGTCACATTCGCCCGTCGACGTCGTTGCCCTTCGGCGGTGCTTATTCCAGCAGTTTTCTTAGTCTGCACCATCGGACTTGCAGTTCGCGGTGGAGAAACACCGTTGATGCATGTGGCAGCTGTACTATGCTGAGAGGAAGCATCACACGCCGCGAAGGGCAAATCACGCGACTGCATCGTCACTGAATCGAATTATACTGCATACACTGCTTTCCACCAACAGCCTCCGCTGCGATGAGTAAAGGTAGAGGGTATTTAACACTGAGACTACCGAAACGATTGCGGACGGTGCTCGCTGGTGTGATGACATGGCCTCCGAGATTCGGCGCGCCTAATCTAGGAGGCCGGATTCATGACGCAATCATTTGCTTCACCGTTTCTAGACGGCAGCTCTGCCCCTGCCAGCCAAGAGCCCAGTGAGAAGAAGGTGTGAGAGATGGAGGGAGAGGCAGCCCGTTCGGGTTCTTCGGTGCTCAGCTGTGGTCTGAACTACTGCCCAATGATTCTTTTTTGCTACACGGCCAAATCCCAAGCAGCATATGCAATCCTTTTTGGGGTCTTCGGAAAGTCGCAAGAGAGAAGAAGGTTCATGAAATCGAAAAAAAAATTATCTTCCGCCTGTTTGTGGAAAACTAAGCTACAGGGGAATTCTGCCCTGCTTTCCCAGAAAGACTTCCTGCACTCTAAGAAAGGAAAAGAGTCCCATGACTCTTTTTGTGGGTCCTGACTTACCACGTGCATGGCTCTCTTTAAGGAGATAAGTGAACTCCCTTTGGATATCATATTACTCACGTTGGAGACTCGGGGGACCCAAAAGAGAGTTAACGCGTCTCTTTAAACCTGGCAAGACAGGGCTGGCCGAAAAGAGTAGCACATTCTCTCTCTCTCTTTTTAACACGAAAGTGTTTTATGCCGGGGTCCACCAAGACTTCAGTGACGTATTTACGTCACGGAAATGACGTCGAAAAAATATACACGATCACATGACAAAGAAAAAAAGGTAGCGTCAACGGGCATCGAACCCACGACCGCTCGGTCCACAAACAACAGATGCCGGGCACGCTATCCACAGCGCCACGGTCTTTTTTTTTTTTTGCTTTATTGCCTGCTTCCAGACATAAACCACATCACAAACACATAGAATAAATAACATCAAATGTTGTCCGTCCTACTGGAGAGACCTCAATTTTAAAATTCCTTGAGCACTGTCAAGGGTTCCACTCTCGATAACCACTCAGGTACAATCTCCTGCGTTTTCTGCAATTCAACAAATTTCGACATACACTCTCGAAAGTACATTCTTGCGGGCCTTGCATCTGGATCGCGGTGAAATCCTGCCATACGAGCCCGCCATAGACAGTGGAGGCCGGTTAACATTATTAAGTCTAACGGCAATCCATTCTCATTATCTATTGGGAGAAACCTGATACCGTATTGATCTAACGGGAATTCCTTCTTGATTGTCCTCTGTAGTACATCCCAAAAGTACACGCCCTCCCAGCAATGTAAGAAAACATGGTCAATAGTTTCTGGCTTATTACAGATAAGGCAGTCTGAGCCCCAAGGTAAGAAAAAACCACGCTCCTCAAGGAATAGCTTAACATGCAATGTGCCTGTGTGAAGCTTAAAGAAGAAGGACTTCGTGGAAGGCGCCACTTGCATTCTTTTAACCCTTTTTAGCACGTCCTGCCCTTGGCCTCTACTGTGCATGGCTCTGTACAGAGGGACGGGTAAAATTGCATCACACACATCTTTGTACAGCTTTTTACGTGACACTGAGAACAGATACTCATTAGAAAATCTAACAGACAAAAAGCGAATACTTAGAATCACCTCCTTGAGATACCCGCAGACTGCGCCATTCATGTGATCTGTACCAACTACATATCCAGGTAGAGCCCTGATGAGCCTCAATTGGCACACCGTGCGCAGGAAAGGGTCACTCACATTACGGAAAAAGAAGAACCTGTTTATGATTTGCCGAATGAAAAGATGTGGCAGTCCCAGACCTCCTTTCTTTACTCGTCTAAACAGATTGGTTCGACTGCATCGTTCCCAACTAGAGGCCCACACGAAAATTGCGAAGACACGATGAAATTTCTGTATATTTGCCCGTGAACAATGCAATACCTGCATCACGTACCACAGTTTCGACGCGAAGAATAAATTGCAAACCGTAGCTCTTGAGAACATTGATAGGTGATTACCCTTCGACCTATTCGCTTTCAACTGAATTACTCTTGCCCGTTCTTGCCAATAGTTATCATTGTCTTTGTAGTATTCGAGCGGTACACCTAGATATTTGGCAGGTGTCGTCCCCCACTTAACATTGCAGAAAAATTCTGGTCTAGATGACCACACTCCGTGCCAAAAACCCAAGCACTTTCCCCAATTTACCAGACTACCAGTTGCATTGCCGAAATTCTTTACTACAGTGATAACCTGTGCAACACTTTCTTTGTCGGTGCAACAAACTGCGACATCGTCCGCGTATGCCAGAATTTTGACTTCTGATGCCTGCAACCTAAAGCCGTGAATGCTGCTGTTTTCACTTATTGCCAAGCACAGGGATTCTATGTAGATGCTGAACAGTAGAGGGCTAAGCGGCTGTGACCGTGGCGCTGTTTCTCACTGGAATGTGAGAAACAGCGCCACGGTCACAGACTCTGGAAGCTTTACAAACGCGCCTTTTATATCTACCACTCTACCGGTCGGCTGGGTGGTGTCGACCTCTCGGAGTGGTAAGGTAAAGTAATTCGTCATTGCTGCGGCCTCCGCGACTAGCACCTGCAACGCATTACGCGTCCGTGCCATTCGGCGTGTTTTCAATAGAAGTTGAATTTTGTCAATGCCTTAACACACCGCGTGCTGGCGACCTTTGCCCAAACGTAGTAAAAGCGTCAGCCTCCCTCATAGCATCACGCTAATACAAACGAAAAAAATTGGCCGCGTATCTGCGTGCTTCGCTGCAAATGTCGTCTAAAGACGATAGAAGAGGCGCTGCGTGAGATATGGACGCCATCTGGCAATACGTCGGGAAACATGAGTGCTGTGTTGCGGGCTGGTAGTCCCCGCGCAGCAGCAAGCGAAGACCGGCCGTGACCAACGCGACCGGCGGGGACGCCAGCCAGCCCGAACACGCGGTTTGGCGCGAAGCGCTGAAGCAGAAGAAACGTCCGCACTCAACGAGTACTCTCCACACACTCTTTTATTTACACGTCGCCTGGGTAAAACAGGAATGCCAGAGTGGCGCCCCATTGCATTCGTACAGTGAAATACAGAACCGAAACCGAAACACAACAATGAGCTCGTGCAGAGGGCACGGAGGAAGACAAGTTTCAGCGCAGTCGCAATTTCAGCAGGCAGGCAGGCAGGCAAGCAAAGAACTTTATTATCCGGAGGCGGCGCTCGACCCCCTTTAGCGCAGCTTAAGAAACTAGGGTCTTTGGAATTACGTATCTATGCATTTTCTATTAAAGGAACACACCACCTAATACTTACCTAGTGATGTTGCGCCTCAGATATGCGTGATATTTACTTCTTGACCGACAACGTTCACAAGTATGAACAGCCGTACAAGTTCAAGATTGCTGGCCCTTGGTCAAGTGGTTCAACTTTGGCCGAGTGGCTGAATCAAGTGACGTGCCGACAAACCGAAAGACAGGCAGACCAAAATTTCTCCGATTAAGTATCCCAAGAAAGAAAAATAGCTCTGCGACGCGAGCCTGCCTCACCTGGCTGTGACACCGCGTTCCACGCTCACACGCTCGCCCCGACAAAAAACGCCAGGCCTGCGCGGAAAGCGCAGCACACTCACAGCGAAAGCTGGAAGAGCGGCATTTCTAGAGCCCGTTGTAAACTCTCTTGGAGCTACTCAT